>NC_046616.1:11250156-11560961 GCF_900324465.2 Anabas testudineus | reverse complement strand
GCCTGAAACATGCTTGTGGACAGCTCGTTGCTGCTACTCCTGCTATTGCTGTTTGCTGTGTGAAGCAATGAGGCAACTAGTCATTCATTTAGCAAACTGGACTTGTTTTCACTGCGTTTCCTCAATCCTGTATTAGGGATTACATCAAGGCCTGAGCAGGAAGGAATTCCTGTCATCATGTGCTCAGTGAACAAAGACACAAGGAGACACGGACGCGGCCATTTGTCAACTGAAAGCAGGCCAGAAGGTGTTTGTTTGTAATCACTATTTGCGCATGTAAGATAGTGGCAGACTAGACATATTTAGTTTTAGTATCAGAAAGACATTTCTCTCTTATTTTTTTTTACATAAGATAAAGGTCAAAATACTCTAACCACCAATCAAGTGAGGATTTTCCAGTTATACAACCACAAAATGCGTCATAAAATACAGCAAAAGCAGACATGGAGGGCTACAAATAGCCTTACTGCAGATTTCAACAGTAAAGATACAACAACAGATAGAGGACATTCATCCAACTGTATGATTTCCAAGCATCCCTCCCGACACCTCTCTATCGCCTTCGTAACTCTCTCACTTCCCTCATTTGCTACTGACTGCAGATCGCTCTCTAGTATCCATGTTGTCCCGTCAGCAAAGCACAGTCCACAGGGACAGGACAGTATGGAATGGTCAGCCGGCCCAAAATAGCACTGCAGCGAGCAACAGCAAGTGATAGCGGGGGGATTTTAGTTGTTGTCCCTCAGGTTAATAAACACACACAGGGACACAGGACATTATATGGTGCTCATGTTAGACACACACGAATGGATGAGAGCTATATCAAACTGAGCTTTTTGTTGCAAAATCATGAGTCATGGCAAGTCTATTCTTAGTTCGGGGGTGTTTGTGTTTGAACAAGTTGTGTGCACTTAAAGTGATGCTGCACAAAAGGCTAAAAGACTCAAGAATCTGTTTGGGAGCAGGCTTCAGGTCACTTTGAGCAATGGAGCAGACACTCATCACAGTTATGTAAAGCTGAGGAGGGCAGGGACTGTGTCTTTAAAATTTTAAATTAAGAATTTATTTATTTATTTTATTTATTTTTATTAGAATGTATTTATCTGGTCAGATCAGGTTAATTCTATGAACAAATTGTTACTCAACCTTTATGTCTTACTTCTCTTACAGAACTTCTGGATGTTGGCATAGCACCACACTACCTCCGGGAGCTTTCAGTGTGAGGCCGTTGCCTTCCAACAACCACCACCACAATGCTGGGCAGGAAAAGTGTGAGCATCCACATTGCCAGACTCACAGGTGGAAGTGCACAGCAAACACCAGTCAGGATCCCTTTTGGCAGAGGGATGGACGGTCACTTGGATGCGGCTGCTGTGGGTGTTTCTCTGGCAGTGTCTTAGCTGGTTGTTGTGAGGAGTGAGAACGAAGCAATCAGCAAGTATACTGCCGCAGAAATTCTTCGCAATAAGAGGCCCTGGGATCACAGTCGTCAGTGGGAGAAAAACAACAGCAAGGAAAAACTCGAATAAGCATTGTAGCAGACCAGGATCCTGCTGCTACTGTAGTTTTTTAGTGGTGTGCTGACACCGTAGAAATTAACAAGCACTGAGGAGCCGATAAAGAATTAATAGACGATCAACTGAGAGCATGGTCTGTGTGTTTACTGCCTCTACAGTATTTACAATTGGATAAGCATCAAACTTCTACACTGTGTGTAATTCTTTAACAATCCTCTGCTGCCACCTTCTGACTGAAAACAACCTCCGAGTTTGCTTTCGTTCATCACTGCAGCAATCTGTAAAACCCTCACTGTGTTTCATCATTCAGACATCCATTCATTCTGTGACTATTTCACTATAACACCAGATTCCTTTTTGTCTACAAATATAGATTTGCTTTTTGACTTTCATAATGATTTCAGGTATGTCCTCTGGTTTCAAACATATTATAAAAGTGGCTATGGTCAAGTCTTAATTTATCAGTTGCATATTTATTATTTTCTTATGTCGTAAATTAGTAAATAAAAGTTACATAAAGACATATTTATTAATTTGCCTTGTTTGTTTTCACAGTACACATTCATTTGGCCATACCTGTGTTGTATAAACCACTTTGCACTGTGTAAAAGCACTTTGAGACTCTTGAAAAAATCATGTTGCTATGCAAACACAGTAAATCTAATGAGTGAAGATGAGCCAGATTGGCTGGGATGCCAGGTGCACACTAATTTAGGTTTTCATAGACACACAGCAAATGTTGACTCAGTTCCAGATTCAGGATTCTTCTTTAAAGGATCACAGAATCTCAAGTCTCATTATTTTTAACACTTAATGGAAAATTGTGTGTTTTCTAAAACTGATTGTTGATCAGGGGTAATTCTGATAATGAGAAATTCACATTAGCTTGCTGCAGACTGCAGGAAAAGGACCAACACACCACTGCATTGCTGCAAATACAAAAAAGGGTGGAAGTTTTTCTGGGCCGCAGCAATGCAGAAGCAGTAAAATCCTGCTCTCACAAGGTCACTGATTTATGGCTTTAGATCTATCTACTCAGTCACTGCCCCACCAAAGAATCAGCACCACATAAAAGCACAGTGCTATAAGGGAAAGCTGACATGTTGGATGGATAATGGGATGTGTTACTGTATGTGCCACTGTTTTTCAGCTGTTTAAGTCTTGATATCTCTGTATGTTTGGTTTACAGAGCCATTTAATTTATTTTGACATTGACACGATTTACTGAGCTAAAAGATCACTCTCTAATTCCATTCCTAAAATTTAAGCATTTCCCTTATATATAAAACTGTGAGATTTGCAGTACTGGTTGGACAAAACAAGCACAGACATTTAAATGAGGACTTTTTTGTGTGACAATTTTATGAAAAGAATAAAAACAAAAATTAATACTGAAAATATCTGTCATTTGAAATATTAATGATAATATTTTAGAGAACTTTAAAGTTGAAATTTTAAGATTCTAAACAAAGTAATTTTACATGTTACTGTCCTTATGCTTCAACTCTGTTTTCCAAATGCTTTGAGATATCATTTCTAATTTGTATTTTTACCAAGGACCATGTTCAAGTGATTTCTTTGATCATTTTACTATATTACATTAACTGAGTTTTTTATTAACTCTTTATATTCACTCTTATTCTACTGTAACTATTATATTCAGTAGTTTTTATTTTGTTAAGTTGTATTTTGTGAAAAAAAAGGACCCTCGCTTTAAAAGGAGCTCAATGAAGAGACTATATAGTTCTTACATTACTGATACTGCAAGCTGTAATCAGAACAGACCCAGGTGCCCAAGGGGTCGAAGGTGACCTGGTCTTTATCTGCTACAGACCTCCCCCTCCCTCCCAAACAAAACCAACACAAAACAACCAAAATAACACATTAGAAACTACAAAAAGATTTAAAGCGACAGACAGGAGATACAAAGATGTACAAGACACACCAATGATCCCCAACCACAGAGACAAACAGAACAAAAACAAAGACATGCAGTAATGTAAAGAGACATAAAAGGATCACATGGACAGACAAAGAGAAGTAAAGATTCAACATTCAAAAAACTGTTTGTTCAAAGTGGCTAAAAGAGTCTCTAAATATACAAAAAACACAAAACTATTTCAAAATAAACTAAAGACCAGGACAGAGAAGTAACTCAATGTTATCAAAGACAACAGACTGACACAAAGCGACCACAAACTGGCAGCTTATTTGTAAATCTCTTACAGTCTGTGGCTTTTGGTCATTTGGGTCTGTTTCAAGATTCAACAACTTTCTTAAGCGCAAAGGGAAACTGTTTTACCTTGTTACAGCTGCTGCTGGATGTAGTATTATACAGCCTGTCATTTCAAAATGAACTCCTGACAGGTGACATAGACAGCATAAAGTGTTACATACTGTTGTCATCTGATCCTTTATGACAAACTCTGTCTCTCTCTCTCACACACACACACACACACACACACACACACACTAGAGTACAGATCGTTAAAGCAAAAATAGAAACGCATGTGTCTACCCGTTACCAGCTGACTCTGACTTCTGCTTTGAGTTCCGGTTGGTGCGACGAGGAACGAAAACAGGAGGCGGGTAAGGAGGTGTTAAACCCCGGAGGAGAAGTTTTGTCTGGCTCAAAACAACCTTATTAAGTAACTCATACGGCGCAAGACTCGATCAATTGTTTACATGTGGCCTGGGTTTAAGAGACAGTCATGCGAAGAGGTTTTCTAAATGGACTAGTCGGCTTGCGGGAAGACTGTGTGACAACACTGCAGCTTTGATTAGAGACGGCTGAATCCATGCGGTGACAGCTCGTATCTAACTACACGAAACGATGGCGAGCGGAAACGAAACAGTCGTTTACTTGTCCGAACAGGTGGTCGTTTTGTTTTCGTGTGCGCTGTCGTTTCTGGGCTCTTCTCTGATCATCCTCACCTACATTATTTGGGCAGACTTGAGGACAACTCCGAGGAAACTGCTGGTCTACCTCTCGGTGTCCGACTGGCTGTCCGCCGTGTCCTACGCCTTCGGAGTTTGGAAAGTTTTTCACTCCGACTCCTTGGACTGCGTCATTCAAGGAGCGATATCCACTTTCGCTAACACCAGCTCCTTTTTCTGGACTGTGGCTATTGCTGTTTACCTGTACATTTTCATCGTGAGGTCCAGCCAAAGAGTGGCTGACAGCCTGGTGTTGGTTTTCCACCTTGTCAGGTAAGTACGAGGGCTGCACTCTAAAGCTAACTGTGGTGGCTAGGTTAAAGTTAGCTAATCACCTGGTCAGTTCTACGTTAGCTGTTTGCCTACATAAAGTTTACTGGATGTCGAACTTGTACCCTGAATAATTTGAGGATATTTACCTGGTCACGACTGCACGCTCCACTGTTACTGCGTATTTTTGCTGCCGTTTTGGATTAAAAAACAGTTCGCATTGCCACCTGCCTCCTTTAACTAGAAAACAATTTGGGAAGTTAGCTAGGTTAACTACGACGGCTATCGAAGTGCTAAGAGCTAGGCTGGGTTTCCATGGTAACAGTAGTGTTACTACCTGAGGGCCAGTGGTTTTCTACATAAAACGAGTTAAAGTTAATTTAATTATCTGGCTGATATTCAGGAGGTTTGTCAATGTATTTGTTCAGGGTCCACTGTAAGTAGTCTAATCAACATTATATGAGCTGGTTTCCATTCAAATCAAGTCTAATTGAAGACTGTAAAGTTAGCCACACTAGCTAAGAGTTGTGTTTCTGTAGTAGGCTAACACTGTGTGAGGGCATCCAAAATACTCCACTAAATACCGCTTCAGATTATTCAACACTGCCAAATTAAGGTTTTTCTAATCAGTTAGTAATTTATAAAATAGTTGTTTTTTCAACACTTTTAAACGCTGTTGATATGATGTGTTCGTAAACAGTTCAACACATGCTTATGTGAACAGCTAATGTTATGTCCAGGTGGCAGGTTTGCCTTATTTTGATGAGTTGGTCAACTGGTGTGATATGGAGGATATAACAGCATAAATAGCAATTTATTTATTATCGCCTCTGTCAAAACTAAGATTTTACTCTAGTCTGAGTTTACTAAATTATCTTATTTGTATAAACTATTCAGCTATTAAGCTGTTCAGTACACCAAGTTCAGAAATGTTATCAAAGTCTTTAGTTTCCCAGAAGAAAAGCGCGTCAAACAAGCTTGCACATTTTGTAAAATGTGTATATTGGAAAGTTTGATAAAACGTTTAGTAGGCCATTTGTTTTACTATACACTTCACTTTCAGTGTGTGCTGTGTTGTAGTGTGGTGCTGTATAATTGATCTATTCTTAGTGAAAAGAACATTTTCACCCCTGGGTATGCCTCAATGCAGAGTTTGTTGTTGTTATTCTGCTTTTAATTCTGTAAATTCCACTGAATTGAAGATCGCACAACAGAGGCATTGACTGAGGCTTGTATACATAAAAATCACATAGCTAGGACTGGAACAGAGTGATATTTATAATTACCACCCATGGATACTGGGGTTTAACACAAAAAGTAATACTTTAAGCGGAAACATAAAAAACATGGCTTCTTTAAAGTGCTGACATCATGTTGTGATTGTGACTAGAGCAACACCATCTCTGCTCCATGTTACACAAGATAATCTATCACATGGTGTCACGTGTCTGTGAAACATTTGTGGATGTTTCACCTCCCAGTCATTTACATACAAAGTCTGGAGATTTACACAGATGTTGTACCTGATAATTCATCATCAATGTTTAATAAAATCTCTATTTTATTAAGCTATTTTGAATTGTGACACAATGCCGTAATAGCTGACATCGCTAAACTTTAGATAATGAAATTATTATATCAAACCGACAGCAGGATAATTGTAAAATCCAGAGAGTCTAGATTTTCAACTATGAATATTATGAAAAAATTGCTCTGGAACAGACTTGATTATGAACATTTGTTTCTCTGTCTGGCTGTCAGACCTTTTGATTACAGAGATTGATTTCTTCTCATATTAACACAGAAATACGCTTTGGTTTCAAAGTTCTGAAGTTTTAATATAAATAAATATTACGCTATATATGTATATGACAAACAAATTTGTCAAATGGACTTATAGGATTGATATTTGAGTACTCCTGATCTCAACCCTCGGTTTTTGTATAGCTGGGGTGTTCCTCTGGTCATCACTGTTACAGCTGTGTCGCTAAACAAGATTGGCTACGATGCATCAGAGGTGTCAGTGGGCTGGTGCTGGGTCAGTATCCGAGCTCCGGACCGGTACTTGTGGATGTTGCTGACTGGAAAGATCTGGGAGTTCCTGGCTTATATCACCCTCCCTGTCCTTTATATTCTGATCAAGAGACACATCCACATAGCGGTGAGGACCACACTACGCTACTACCTGATAGTGTGTGTGTGTGTGTGTGTGTGTGTGTGTGTGTGTGTGTGTGTGTGTGTGTGTGTGTGTGTGTGTGTGTGTGTGTGAGAATATAATAAAAAAAATTACGTAATTTTCCATCTTAAGCCCACAAGTTTGCCTCAGATAGTTGCTGTGTTGTGAGGAAATTATTATTTTGCTATTATAAAATCTGGTCTCACTCCGGGTGCTCTCTCTAACACAGCACGTTGCCCTGTCTGAGTACCGTCCTATTCTGGCCAACAGACCTCCGTCTCATGCCTTTTCGTCCATGGCTGATGTGAAGCTAACACTCATTCCCATTATCTTCATAATCCTGCGCATTTGGAGCACAGTGCGCTTCATACTGCTGCTAGCTGACTCCCCAGTAAGACAGAACCCAGTGCTGGTTACAATGCACGTGAGTAGATAAAGTTTCTTTCAAATCATTGATAAAAGATTTTGATTTTGTATTGTTTACTTCTCTATATCAGTGTTTTCTTTGTTTATGAGTAATTTTGTGCATATGTCATCGCTCGTTTGTGCTGTTAAACCTGTGAGAGTATGACTGCATCCGGTCAAGCCTGTGAATCATTACATATAAATCATAAAAAGTTCCAGTTTTAGCTGATATTTTGTGAACATCTGACAAGAAGCATATGTATAAACTAATTCTCAAAGTACGCACTGTAGGTGAATCATTAGCTGAACACATAATGAGCCTTTTATCAGATGTATTAAGGTATTTTTGTGACATTTTCAGCCCAGTAATGGGCATTATAGTCAAATTATCTATTATTGCTACGCAGAACTTAAAGTCTTCTGTTATGATCCAACAGGGTATTGGCAACACCTTGCAGGGAGCAGCCAACTGCATTATGTTTGTATTGTTTACCAAGCCAATCCGTAATCGCCTCTGCACTGCGCTCTGCCATTGCTCCAAATGTCGAGCAGAGGTGCCGCTCTCGCACAATGTCCCGCACAGGCTGCTGGCAGGACAGGACAGCTCGACACACAGAGAAGAAGACAGCAACAGCCGCACCCAGGCCGACAGATGATTTTTGATTTGTTGGATCAGAAGAAAGGTTGACATGAAGGGAGCAGTGGATGGTGTCCACTACATTTAACCTCATTACAGCAAGTGCCTGCAGGAGGGGTTGCTGCTTGAATGTACACCAGCATTTGGTGGAGGAATAGGGCATATATTGCACATGTACATTCATTTTGTACTGTAGTTACCTGACATTACTGTTAATGAAATGTTCAAGTGCAGTTTCACTTTTGTTGTGTATATTCTTTGAAGGACATTTTAGCAGCTTTATTTATGGTGTAATATGTGAACTCACTCACATTTTAAGTTCATCACTGTGAAATTAATGTTCGCTTTGCATTTTGTTTCACTGAGTGTTAAGTACTGTATTTATGAGAAGGAAACAGCTATATTTTCGTACCTGATTGTGTTGAAGAATCTAAGTAAACTCTATAGCATTCTCACTTTGAAGGATAAACATACTGTTAAATTGTTTAAGCAGCTGTTACAGACTACAGATTGTTTCCTATGAAGAAATGTAATCAGTGTGAGTTCATGTGAGTATAATTTGATTCATAGCAAACTTAAAGTTATCAAAACATTTGTAGAAACTTCTCATTCCAGTCCTGTGTCATAATTCATAAAATATAATACATAAACATAAAACACTGTATTTTTCTTCAGCATATCTTTATGTGCGGTGATTGTTTTGCTACAGCTAAATATCTTCCTCAAGAGGGATTGTGTGAAGGAGTGTGTTGACACAACAAGAAGGCATACATACAGTACCAGATCAATAGTGAAACCTGGCAGGTTTCCACAAGTGTTTTGATGCTTATTTTATGTAAGTGAAAATCTGTTACCATCATAATCCACAGTAGTTGACTGGGTAAATTGTAGCTTTGATATATTTTTCAATGTGACTTTAATATTAAAATAATTTTCTAGGGTACATTTATTAGGACTTTGGGTGGGGTAAAAAGGTTTATGTGCAAGAAATATGCTTACATCTGATGATATCTTTAAAATATACTAAATAAAATGATGATATGGGAACAGTTTCTGCTTAGTTCATTTAAATACACACACACACACACACACACACACCAGAGTAACATTAAGATATAAAACATTGTGCTGTAAGGTATCAATTCCCTGATGGTCTTTTATTTCTCTAAACCTATAAATTTGTGCTTAACCTAGTTGTTGCAACATTTGTCAGGCAGTAGTTGCAAAAGCTTTTGTCACCAAAATTAACTCAACATCATAGCTGTCATTGTGGTCAGGAGGATGCATGAACTATCATCACATGGCATCCTTCCTCCTTGAAACCCAAACCCCTTCTCATGAGCCTCAACTTCTCCTTTGACCTCTGCTGTTGTTGGCCCCTGTTTTCTCAACTTAGCTACAGGCTAAACAAATACAAACTCAAGAGAGGATGAACCCACTGAACTCCACAGGGCTCATGGGACTGACCTACACCATAATGCCATCACAGTGCCACTTCCAGTAGCTGCTTCAGCTCTTTAAAAATCGTCTCAAGATCCAATGAGTTTTAATGAGCTGGTCCCTGAGCTGCATTCATATAAGATTCATTACTGTGGTTATTGTTGGACAAAGTGAGGGGGAGTGGATCCCACCACGGTGACAGTTAATTTCCTCTTATCCTCGTCCTGGTTATTGTTTGTTTGACTCTCTTAGGGGGCAAATGCTTAATTACTAATTCCTTTGTAGGTGTCAACATTGTAAGTGGATTTATGGGTTGTGTGTGCTCCCTGTTGCAGAGGAGAAGTGGATGAAATTGTTGGAATAATCACTTATATCAGGTCAAACAATCATTAGGCTGCAGCAGCACTGTGGGAGGGTTACTGAATTGGCGTAGGGGCTCAAGGACAGCTACAAAGCGATGCTAAGGCAATTGCGGAGACAAAATTACAGAAAAACAAAATGCAAACAAACAACACAGCATGACTTGATGAATCAAATTGAAAATTCCCAATCACATTATTGACATTTACTGAATTTCCCATGTACTGTTTTATTTCCATTTAAACATGGGGACACTGTGCTGTGTAGACTGAAAACATTAAAAGCTTATTGTTTCCTTCCTCGAGAAAAAGTCTTCCTTCAATCTAATTTCAGCCCCGTCCTAAAGTAATGGTGATCGGTAACCACAATAGAACAGCGGATACCATGTCTGAGAAAATAGAAGAAGCGAAATCTGTTTATGCTGATGACATCTAAAATTGCCAGTAAACAGCTTTTTTCATTCTGGATGGCAGAGGTCACACAGAGGACTGACACTGACACCCACTGCATTTCCTGCAGGAATGAATCCACTATGTCTGCTCTGGGATTCGGCTGACGTTGAAGTAACTGGAGCCGGAACACTTAAGTAAGGGGTTCTGTACTCCCCTCTGCTGGCCCTCTGCCCGATTAATTCATTAAGTTAAAGAGTAATGCAAGAATTTACTGTACCACAGGAGGTCACCATTCACCAGTCAAGTTAAGGGCCGTTTATGGCTGTCAGTGTTTCTAGGAGCCAATTCTCAAACTCGTTGTGCACCAAAGGGAATTGGCAACAATAGGTCAGAGTTACAAAGGGAAAAAGCATTTACTGTAGATTATAAGTGACAGAAAACATGAGAACAATTACAAGCCATAACAAAAGAAGTGGGCGGTCACACAGCATGTAGAGACGTACTCTGCACTCTGCACGTTAACTTCTTCCCATATCGACCCCTGTCCAATACTGAAATAAAACCACCAAGTGTTGTAGTTGATCTGTGTGCATAACATGATCATCATCAACAAATCTTTATGGCCGTCTCATCTTATCAGTCCAGTTTCTAGCCACACTTGTAGCATGTTCCTGACGATTGTTTTGCCTTTAGTAAGAAAAATGGACTGATGTCAGGTGGTTGATCTGAATGAAGCACTCTGTGTTTTACGTCAAATCAATCATATTAACATACAGAGCTGTAATTGTTCAAATATATATGGACCTAACTGTATGTATGCTCTATATATATTCTTTTAATGTTCCCCCTCAGGGTGGATTCTTTTCTCCAAGAATTTTTGCATTGTAACCATGAACATGCATGAGCACACATGCCAGCATTCTCACAACACGTGAATATGCTGGCATGAATGATCAAAGCCCCGCTGACAGTGGAGTGAAGTCACACTGAAACTGTACTTTGTACATGCACTTTACAGGTGACATGTCTTTCACAGCAACCAACACCATTTCCAGCTGTTTACTCAAAATCAAAGGAAAGTGTTTATCTGTTACGAACGAGACGACCACCATGTAAAGCAGCCACTCCACTAAATAGCTCTGGTTCATTTGTCTGCCAAATCTCTAAAAATGTAATAAAACACAGCCAGATAGAATCCAGCTCTATGTATTTAACTGGATTAAAGACAAATTTAGCAGTTTTAATATCTAAATTACCATTTTTTTCTAAAATGCAGTAAAAACTCAAATGTGTGTTTGATGTCTCAAAAAGAGTTTGGATGGATGTGTGTTTATGCTCATCAGCTTTCTTTTTAATTAAACTTTTGAATAATTTGCAAACCAGGGATACTTACTATTGCAGTTTTGAAAGTGAATTGTTTGCCAATTCTTGCTGGATCCAAAACTGCTGCTGTTTGTGGTCGCTGTTGCTGGATTGTTTGGTTAGTTTATGTTCACAAAATATAATGAAGTTGGTCAGAGAAAACACTGAATAAGGGTTTATGAACAAATCACATTTATTACATTTGAGAAAATGTCCTTTTGTGGAAATGGGGTTTGTAGTTAGGTTTACTGTTAATGCTGCAATACTTTAAAATATTAACATATCAGACTGCGTCAGGAACAGAAGGATAAAATCCGAGATTAATTTCCATTATTGCACATTTCCAATAGACCTCTCTCATCGAATGCTCACCAGCGTTGTCTCCACACATCTATGTTTGTCATGTTTTTGCAGTGAATCGTCACCAAAGCATATTAACACCCTGAGGTGACTCAGCTTCAGCATTAGTGATACAGGCATTGTCGCACCTGACTAAATGAAGGCAAAACAAACATAAAAGAGATTTACAGCTGTGATGTTTCTCCAGTAATCAGCGTGAGTTGAATTATCTTCAGTGTGAAAACAGATAAGTCTTGTGCAAGAGCTGAAGCAGCTGATTGTGATTTTAGCATTTTGTAATAAAATATCTCCTGGTGTCCAGTTTGCAATTGGACGGACAATAAAGATGCTTATCTGACTATATTATTTTCATGAGAATATAACGCCAGAGTTTATTGACAGTTGATGATCTCATAAATTGAACTGATTAATTTGAAATTGTGGTGCAATACAATTACTACATGTGAATGTTTAGCCCAGGGTGACATGATATCTCATTGTTAGTGCATTGTATCCAAAACTTCCCAAACCTGAGAGCCAAGTCAGCAACTTAAAAAAAAAAAAAAAAAAACTGAAGCCGAGCTGTAAACTGCTGCTACGGTCTCTGATCTCATGTCCAAAGGGCAGTCAGAATCCAGCGTTGCAGTAATAACTAAGGGAGCTGTTGTTATTATTGCTCAAAGTGACAAGTCCGAGCCATGGCAGAGAAAGAGGAATGGCTAAAGCCTGAGGAGAGGCGAGGGGTGAGTTAGACTCCAGGTGGGATTACCACCATGGCTTCATTTCTATTTTTGCTTTGTCTGTTCTGTAATGAGTGCAAATGATGAAATAATGACACGCTTGTATTATCAAAAGTTTTGTTTGTATTATCATATTGTGCACTCATGTTCCCCTGGCAGAGGCTAACTCCAGTCCTGGCACTGGCAACACTCATATCTGCATTTGGTTCTTCCTTCCAGTACGGATATAATGTGGCTGTGGTCAACTCTCCATCATCGGTAACCCAAATAACAATCACACTAAGGCAAGTCTTGATATGGTGGAGATGATACGACGATGCATTTCTATCAGTGTTGTCCTGTTTTTTTCAGTTCATGCAGCAGTTCTATAATACCACCTACCTGGAGCGAACTGGAAGACCGATAGAGGAGAACTTCCTGACTCTGCTCTGGTCTCTTTCGGTGTCCATGTATCCATTAGGCGGCTTCTTTGGCTCTCTGATGGTGGCTCCTCTGGTTAACAAGCTTGGGAGGTAGTACTACGTGTTTATGATATTCATCATTCATTATATTCTTGCTTTATTTGCCTTTAATGAGTTGACCACGTGACAGAAAGGGCACCCTCCTCTTCAACAACATCTTTTCTATCGTCCCCGCCGTGATGATGGGAGTCAGTGAGATTGCCAAATCTTATGAGATCATCATTGTGGCTAGGTTTATAGTTGGCATCTGTGCAGGTCAGACGCTGAATATTAAGTTATTCAAGTAGAAATGGATCGAGGAGAGGCAGAAGTTAATTTCATGCATGCATATTTCCTTGTCTGCAGGTCTGTCGTCCAATGTGGTGCCCATGTATCTGGGTGAACTGGCTCCCAAAAACTTGAGGGGAGCCCTTGGCATCGTACCACAGCTTTTCATCACTGTTGGCATCCTCAGTGCCCAAGTGCTGGGCATCAGAAACATACTGGGCAACAACACAGGCACTGACTAACACATTAGTTACACAGGCATTGTAGGTTAAGGATGTGATGTGATTTTAACCACTACTGTGGTTAAAATAAAAGTAAAATCTGTTCCTCTTGTATCCAGGTTGGACCCTCATGCTGGGTTTGACTGGCATTCCTGCCCTGCTAGAGCTCCTGCTGCTGCCCTTCTTCCCAGAGAGCCCCAGGTACATGCTTATCCAGAAGGGAGACAAGAACACAGCAAAGAAAGGTGAGAAAACAGGAAAACTACAAGAAAAGTAAAATAACACTAGTAATAGATGCTGTCATTTACAGTACTCTGTATGTTCTGTCACTCAAAGCGCTACAGCGTCTACGAGGCTGGGACGACGTGGATTCAGAGATGGCTGAGATGCATCTGGAGGATGAGTCAGAGAAGGCTGATGGTCGTCTGTCTGTTCTCTCTCTGCTGTCACAGCGCTCGCTTCGCTGGCAGCTGGTCTCCATTATAATCATGAACATGGGCCAGCAGTTGTCAGGAGTCAATGCGGTGAGGCGTGCCTGTCCCGTTGATTTTGTTGCCACATTAACAGATACCTCAGAAACAGATATAACATCAGATCATCACATATGTTACAAAGGCCAAAATAAACCAAACGTTCTGGGCTGTTCAGCTCTGACAACTCACACAGTGTTAAAAGGTTACTGTTAACTAAATGACCAGCAATGAACAGTTTTATCAGAATTTAAGAACAAGAAATCATGAAACATCCAGTTTAACAAAGCTGACAAGCAGTCCTCTAATTTAGTTATCTGAAACGTCATCTGTCTTCACAGCACCATCCACATGATCATCCAATGGAAATGAATTCCATAATTGCATATGATGTGATCGATAAGTGAAAAAAGGGGCCAGGTGGTCTGCACAGTATGAAAAGGTCAGACAGAGCAGTTCAGAGCCAGACGACATGACCTCAAATGAGTTGAAAATAGTATCACGGATAGGATATTTGCAGTGTTCTGCAGAATCAGATCGTTCATTAGTAAGGTTTAACAATGATGTGATATAAAACTAAATTTAACACTGTCAGTTTTGTGGAAGTCTATTATTAGTAGATGATTCATTCATTTTGATTAAGACGATTTGAATTAATAGAACATTTCAGTCATCTCAGAGTGTTTCATCTGATTTTGGGCTGTTAGCATTGAAGATTTCATCATATGGTTCACTTTACCAGCAACCACACCGGGGAAATTAATAAATGAAATAGTGAAATTAATTAGGTCAGTCCTAGCGTTATATACCTGGCTGTATCCCTGAATGGACAGATTGATTGACTCCAACACTGCACTTTAAATTAACCTATCAGATCTCTAATTGTTATTTTACATGAAACTCAATCCATCAGATTAACATTTGCACTGCTTTAAAGAAAAACTAACCACTTTCTAAGCCTTTCTTCCATCACGTGTCTCTGTTGTCCCACATTTGAATATTTCTAGACGCTGCCTCCATTAAATTACTTTCTCTCTTTCTCCTCAGATCTACTACTATGCAGATAATATATATGCCAGCGCAGGAGTCGAGGAGAATCACATCCAGTTTGTCACAGTGGGGACGGGAGCGGTGAATGTCTTCATGACCATTTCAGCTGTAGGTACCCTGTGAAGTGACATTTGAAAAGCTGTAAATGGGAAACATTTGAGGGACAGAGGCTGTTGTTTGGTGACAGGAGACATTCATTCATTCAGAGAAATTTGTTTTACCAGGTCTTCATCGTGGAGGCCTCAGGGCGACGGCTGCTCCTCCTCTGTGGTTTTGGGATCTGCTGTGGAGCCTGTGTGCTCCTGACTGTCGCTCTCAACTTCCAGGTACCGTGTGAATGATTCGTGGTACTCACATCCTCAACTTGTTCCTCTGCTTCCCTCTAGTGTGCAAATAATCATCTGCAGAGTCTCAGTCTCAAGGTCATGAGATCTTTTTGTGGAAACTGACAGATATTTACTATGTGTTTAGCTTTATATAATAGACTGTTGAATCCCAAATAAGACGGGAATATCCTGTAGATATTTTCTGAAAGCTGAGGTGAAGGGGGATGATTTGCTATGACAGGCATGATGCAATACCCAATACAGAGCTCCACTTCTTCTAAAGTGACGTTTACGTCGCATGGGCTGAATGGTAGAATTGGGAAGGGTCTCATATTAACAACATCAAAACGATTGTACAATTACACAGTTGGTGACTTGAGGAATAAATTACTGTTTACTGACGATATAACATTGTTTTTGTTCAAATTTGAGTTTTATCACAATCAGATGTGTTTTTTGGCTGAGATGGGGTTTCATTTTCAGGCCCTTTCACATATTTACGTGTAAAGAGATCTCCAGTATAACTAATAATGAATGCTCCAGGTATGCTAAATTGAGAAGCAGATGGAGGAAACAGGAGCAGGTGTGTGTGAAAATCAGGTGATGATGACAGACTGACAGATTAGTAAAATATCTGCAGCAATGTTAGGAATAAATTATTGCCATGAAAAAACTCTGTCCTTTAGAGGTGAAAGTCAGCACTTTAATCTTGTGGTCACTGTCACTGTTTTTTCAGTAACAAGGAGTTCAAAACCAAAACACACTGTCTAATTGCTGGGCTCATGAGAACTTTGAGACTCGTTCCTGACTATAATACGAGACACACTGACCATTAGACAGAACACCAGTGGTGCCCTCCTGGAACCCTGTAATCTCCCCTGGACTCTCAACACTTTTAGCAGCAGTAAAGGCACAAATCAACCGAAACAGAACAGACACATTAATCATCCACTGAGTGAAACCTATTACATAAACTCCCACACAGTGCTGTCGCTGAGGAGATTTTTACATATTTATTCTTGTTTGAAAGCACCAACCAGTCAATAAACAGCAGCGTGTTTGTATTTATAGGAAAGTGTGACATGGATGCCCTACATCAGCATCGCCTGTGTCATCATCTACGTCATAGGACATGCTATAGGACCCAGTAAGTCTGACCCTATGGTGGTTATTTACACACACACACTGATTACAACAGGGTGCTCCATTAGCTGAAGTGTTGTTTAGATGTGACCAGACATGTAATAATATGTGTTGTAAATCTCCACTCGGCTATTTGAGACATGAGCCCTCTCACAGTGACCCTGTGGAATGATGAAGCGTCTCTGATGTCTTTAGTTGTTGTTGACCACACTGTGTGTCCTGCAGGTCCCATTCCTTCACTGATGACCACTGAGATGTTCAGGCAGTCGGCCAGGTCCTCTGCCTTCATGGTCGCAGGTTCCGTCCACTGGCTCTCCAACTTCACCGTCGGCCTCGTCTTCCCCTTTCTAGAGGTCTGTTACACAAGTGAAAAGATCTTAGAAAGGAAAAGTTCAGTATTTCAAAATGTAATTAGTCACAGATGTTTTGAGGATAAACAACAGTGGACTTCACTGAATTATTTCATGTTCTTAGTGTAATATGGTGCAGGATAGTTGCTGGATGCTTTTGTGCCTAAGGCGAGACCTCATCTGGCCTAACTGAGGGGTCAAAGTTTGACTTGAGTCAGCATCAAGTCTGTTAGTGTGTACACTAGTGTCTGTTGTAAATGATCCTCATTTAACCAAATGATAAAATGATAGAGAATATAACCTGTTTTTCAATTCACTGTATAATCTCAAACTAACAGCAGCTCAGTAGAAGTGTGTTCACCTGCTAAACAACCACTTACGCACTTGGTTGACTACGCTGTTATATAACTGAAACTGAGAGATGTTTTAATGAAGCACAGTGGGGCTTATTTGAATCTGGCACATTTCCCATACTGTCTGGGACTGTGTGGGTTATGCTAACGATTCACTTGCCAGTTCCATTTTAAAGGTGCAAGGAAATCGAGACTTGGGGGGAACTTGCACAAGCCTCCCACATCAACTCAGTTTTTACTTTGTCACACTTGTCTGAGTCCGACACAGAAAGTAGCCACCTGGAACAGCCATTATACCAAATCACAGGGATCACATCTACGTCTGGGGCTACTTGCACAGCTGACTTAATCGGCACATGCTGCTTTGTTATGTTTCATGTGTGAGGCATTCTCATTGGCTGCCTCAAAGTATACTGTATTTACTGAATCCTGTTTTCCCTGAACCTCTAGAGTACAACTGAGGTGGTAAGTGCACAGCTATGACCTATAGAGTCACAATAGCATGTTTGTGAAATATAAAATAGACCTGAAACATCTCTCCAATCTGGCAACACGTGCAGTTGAAGCTTGAAACAAATACATTTTCTTTTGTCTCTATACAAGGCTGAATGAATAGATTTCTAACTCTTGACAGGCAGTTTCCAAAATGTCCTAACTATCCTTCTGACTCCAACTCAGGACAATATTGGCTGGGGAATGCAAAACAAGACGTGTTTTATCAACTGTAGATGTTTAAATGGGGGAAGGAGAGTCCATGTGGGGGAGGACGGGAACAGATTGGTCAACAACCAATCCATGTCTCAAAACCAAACTGGAAATAATCTTCTTAGCCTTAAAGATTTAAGAATCTTCTCTGTCCACATTTGTTTTCTTCAAGCAGAAGCATCACCAGTCCTTGTTTACTGGGAGCAGTTGTGTCACTGCGTCTTTTCTAATGGACTTGGTGTAAACATAAACATCATTTTGTCTTTTGTTTACAGCCTCGCTCCAGTTTTCATCATCAAAACTAATTGTATTTGACTAACAGAAACCAAAAACAGAGCATTCCAATAAAACTAGCATGTAAATCACTGCTAACCTGATCCATGGCTGCTGTTTATGTCTGGCCAACTGTTTCTGACAAACATATTTACAACGTTTCATCTCGAGGACACAGTGATCATATTTCCTCTCCCCCCTTTCTTCCTCCAGAGAGGCTTGGGCCCCTACAGCTTTATCCTTTTTGCTATCATCTGTCTTGTCACGCTGGTCTACATCTGGTTGGTGGTCCCCGAGACCAAGAACAAGACCTTCCTGGAGATCAGCCAGATGTTTGCCAAGAGGAACAAAGTAGAGATCAAACTGGCTGATGTGGATCTGCCACCTAAAGAGAGCAAAGAAAGGCCGGAGGATGCAGGGAAGGTCGCGGCCTTGTGAAGAAAAACGAGAGCATTCAGAGGAGAGGAAGTCCTCTCTCTGGGTGGGATTGTAATGGGCTGGAAATGTTTTAATACAGCCTGTGTTTTCTATTTTACGTCAAATGTTTATACAATCTTTTATCTATCGTTTGCTTGTGCCTGCTGTTAAAAGTCAAAGATGTTTTATTTCAATGCAGGCTAAAACCCTTTAAACTATTGCACTACATACAGGTTTGTAAAAGTGTTAACGTGTGATTGAGTCATTAAACAAACCAACAAGTCTCTTGTAAGCCTTTATTAATGGAAAGACATGAACAGCGTACACAGCAGACATTATAAAAGCAGTTTTCTTTAAATATTGACTTACAGGTGCCTGAAAGATGTTCTATCCTCAATTAACTTTACTGTGTTAAATATGCACCATCAGCAGGAACATTTTGGTTCTTTAAAGCTCATAGAAACAGAAGCAGCTGAGCCTCTTCAGGAGCATCTGTACTGAGTCTCCAGCTGCACCCCTCCGTAAAGACTAAGTTCAGTGGTTCCCCAGCTGAACACATTTCCCACCACAGTGTTGTTTCTCTCACATGACATCTGGTCCCGGATATCTGCTGTGGTCAGCACGTAGTCCCACACGTTGACATCAGTCATCTTACCCACAAAGGCGTCTGTGTTCGAGATTCCCAGGAATCCATCCTGGTCTTTGCCCAGGATGAACACACCACCAGGGTAGATGGTGTGACCGCTTTGCAGATACCGCTGCTCCCCCACCATGCCGTTGATCCACAGCTCAGCGCCGCCAGTGTGGGATGACCAGGTGATGCAGTAGTTGGCCCAGCCTTGGGTCTTGAAGCTGTGTGGCAGGTTGACATATTCATTCCCAATCCAGAGGCCCACTTCTCTGGCATTTCTGTCTTCACTGATGGAGATCATCAGCTCATTGTCGTTGCCATTACTGGAGTAGGAGATGACGGTGTTGACCCCCTCACCGTGAAGGTAGACGTGCATGCAGACAGAAAAGGCGTCCAGTTCCATGGTATGAGTGAGACGAGCCAAAGCATAACCACCGGAATTTTTGGCCTGGAAATTGAGCACCAGAGGAAATAGACCGCGAGGTTCTGAGGGAGACAGAAAAGCTCAAATCAGACAGTCAAGTGAGAAATGTCCATTTACATTTGAGCAGCCACAGTTCAATCTGAAATTCAATGAAAAAGAGCCTCTACCCTGTCTGCTTGGCCTCGTCAGTCCACCTACAGAAAAAGACAAATGTAAGAACTTTCATGCCACATTAACTTTAACCTTCAACTTTTAATGACAAAGCACTTAGTCACCTGAAATCATATGCTTTCCCAGAGAAGTTATCAGACCCTCGATTTTCAGGAGCTTCGATTCAATTTCATCTTGTCGACAAAATGCTAAAAACAAAACAAAGTGAACAACACATTTAGATTTGGGCTTTGGTAATGCCCCCATATAATTCTCAGGAGTAAATCATGATTTCCTATTGTGCAAGCTCACTGTCACAACAGTGTACATACTCCCTTTCCCAAGGCGTGGCAGGAAAGAGGACTCCACCACGCGCTCGTTGAGAGGTTGAGCAATGCGGTAATCGTTCCAGAGGGTCTTGTTGTCCATGTCCATCAGTGTGCTCTCCAGCTTCCTGATCTGAACAGAAAACAGAAGCAGATAACTTTAGAAAATAGCAGCACATTCAAAAGAAGCATGATGTCTTCAGTTGGAGACATTAGAGTTCCATATGTGAAGAAGAGTTTATTCACACATTTTTGGATCAAGGTCTTTCCTGTCTGCGTGTACCTGCGTATGTGACAGAGTGATGGGTGTATCAAACACAGTCCAGATGATGCTCTCATAGCAGGGTGGAGTGGTGAGGGAGCCCTGGTATCTGAAGAAGTGGTTTAGGTTCTCGGGGAGCATGGAGCGCACATCGATACTCGATATGTTCATGGACTGACCTGTCAGGGTCATAAAGGAGACACAGCACCGATGGTTTCAAACTATTCCACAGATTAAAAGATGCATAAAGGATAGAGAAAGAATGCTAGCAAGTTGTGCACATGATATAAGAGGAATAAAATACATTAAATATTTTTGTAAACCCTTTAACAAATTTGAGCTCCAAATGGTACCTTTAATGTCCGGTTGGCCCCACTGTCACTCACCTGCATACTTGATGTTAGCCAGGTTGGAGATGAAATCGCTGTAGTAGGTGTTCTCAAAGTGCCCGTCCTGAATGCAAACAAGAGCTGTGTCAAACTCAAAGCTTGAAGGTTCAATCAATTCAAGAGTTTTAAAGTCTGATCCTGATGTTAGTCTTTGGTTTTAAAGGATTTTTCATTTTTAAAGGTTTGGGAATTGTTTCTATACAACAGACCGAGAACCAGGAGTGGTTAATTGATTACACAGGCTTTAAACAAAGATAACAGATTAAATGTTGGCAAGTATCACTATTTGTTGAAGAGAGTCGCAATTCATACTGTGGATAGTATCTCATTCAGAAATCTGCCCAGCATATAAACCATCATGTTTTCCTCACACTCTTGCCACATAATTTTATTTAAACTTGATTCTCTCTGCAGCAAAGAAACTGCCTGCAAAGGTCTAGTCTTCTTTAGGAAGAAGGGTCCGTCAGCCTCAAACCTTTTAATACTGTTAAGGACCAATGTTTTTTTAAGTTTTTCATATCAACGATGGGAAGACCCGAGATGTGATAATCCAGAAAACCTTTGGTTTAAATTTAAACTAATGATTTGTTGCCAAGTGAGTTCAAATGTCACTAACTCTGGATCACATTGTGCGATGCCAGCAGTGGTGTTCAGCACTGACCTCCTGCAGCTGAGAGCCACTGTCTGCCTGAGGTCCAGAGCATTCCTCTGGAAACGGCCACTTATTTAATATGCATGCTGCTCAATGTGCAACCGAACACTCAGTGGAGTCTTTAACCCAGCAGGATGACCAGAACAAATATCACATGCTTCAAAGGGCAAATGGCAGTTTGGCAAGTGACAATTTTTCACTTCTAAGACATTTTCTAAATGTCTAACAGGAGGACTGATGTCATAAATCTGAAATAGTGCAGGCTTCTGTGTAGCTGTTGAGCAAACTGGTGGTTAGCCAGAGCACAACAGAGTAATGGAAAGGGGAACATTTGTGGCTTACGTACATCATAGAAAAAGGCGAGTACTGCCAGTCCATCGTGCTTATCTCTGGCTTCAGTAAAGCTCTTGTACTTGTCAGAATTGTAATGGACAACATGTAGCTGGAAGACAAGGCGGAGATGAAAGTTAGGTGCCAAATTATGACCAGTGACCTGCTGTTTGACTGGAAACTTTACTAAGGAGCATCTAGCAACAATATAAATGTTGATTAACTTGTCAGATCTTCAAGTACAGAAATATATTAGGAAGACAATATTCAGCACAAAAATTTATTCTGTGAAATAAATTTCAATTAGCAAGTGAATAAAATCTAACTTTGGTTTCATTAGTAACAAATTCAGCTCTGGCACATACTTCAATTATCAGCTCTCATAATAATTCTACACCGTCACTGTTCAAAAGGAACTAGTAGCATTTGCCAACTACATTTTTTTTGCTAACCTCTGCCATGTAACGGATGCCATCTATGGTGTGTTCTGCTCCACTGGCCTCCAAGTCCCAGCCGCCCCAGTGCAGATGCATCTGGACAGCTGTGTATTTTCCTGGGAGACCTTTGGTGATCACCATAGTGGGAGGTAGGTCGATTTGAACTAAGGGAAAGAAACATGTTTTCATTTAGTATTCCACCGTAGACAAACCAGTAGCATGCAAAAATTATAAAACTTTGAATGTGAGAGTTTTGAGTAAGTTCTAATTGCACCAGACAAATGTATGGAAACCACTGACTGCATGGAGGGCAGAAAAGAAACCTTCAAAAAAGTGAAGTTCATTCAGTAGTGACAAAGTTTTCATTTCAGTGGCATGGTCCTTTCACATTTGAGTTTACATAAATATGGGTTCTCTTACCCGTGTGCCCGTTGTTGGACATGCGAAAATTCCCTCTCTGAGCATCGTACCCGTTGAGTTCCAGCTGTAACATGTCCGGATTGTGCCTCACATTGCGCCGCTGGATATCAATGGGGGACTGCTTCTTACCGCCACAGGCAGGGTACTTAGTGGCCCAGTGCAGCTGGTCCAGATCTCCCTCTGCGTGTAGAAGCACCAAAATCTATAAGTTAGTCGAAAGTGCCCATTTAAAATGTAGATAAATGGATAAACACAAGCACAGAGCTGTTTATTGATACATGCTATGAGCCCCTGGTTCATCTGCTCTATATTTCCCTATGGTCTTCATGAACAAACCATTTATCACCACCTCACTCTTCACGAGCTCCTTATTTAATCACAGTCTGACCGACGGCCAAGCTGCTGGATTTGGCGTCGCGCGTCACCGCGAAAACCCTGCGGCCAAATGGCAAGGGTGAATGTCTTTGTAATAGTCTAATACAATCTTTAAACCGTTAGGAAAAAAAGTGCATTTTGTTTGCCATTTGTCTTCTTACAACCAACGGCTAAAGAAACTCTTAGTGGATGCCGAGCACATTTTACGCATCAAAACGCGTTCAGATTCCGTCTAGTTTAACCACTTTGACGGTTTCTAGAGGCAACGCAAAACGTATTTATGAGAAAGTCATTCAGTATTCAGAAACTAAAACGCCTACCTGAGTATGTCCAGTGTATTCCATGGTCAGGAATACCAGCACTGACAACATAAAGCAAAACAGCGGAGACGCACACGCAGAGGAACTCCATCGCTGTCTCTGTTCCTCAGAGCGCTCCGAGGTTGGCTCTCTAGATTTAAACTGTGAATGAAGGGAGGTGTTGAAACCTGTGATGAGAACGCCCAGACAGCAGCTCACACACGACATGAAAACAGTTTTTTCTTAACTCTAATCAGTCTAAATCTCCAAATTGTTCTGTCACTACCACATCAAGTCTGTGTCATGTCAGCTATATACTCATTTATTTATTATGAGGACAGAGGTGCAGTCTTTTATTTGACTTGTATTGGACACCAAAAGTCTAGACAAGGACAGAATTGTTTTTTCCAACACTTTAATAGTGGCCTTTCTGGCTTTCTTTGAAACAAATGCTGAGTAACTTATTTGTTGGAACAGACTTTATCAGCTGTCACAGGAAGTCAGTGTAAAAGCATAATCGTGCACTTGTAGAGCATGCTGAAGATACAAACATCTGTGAACTAACAGTCAGTGAGCCAGTCATTGCAAACAGGGTATTCTGAACTTGAACCACCTGTTCAGGTACACCAGTTGCAACATGTCCAACATTTCCCTCTAAAACGTTAGTTTGAATGATTGCACAAGTTTGTTTAGGAGGAATATGTCGTGACAATAAGATTACACGTTAAGTTCCACATATAAACCACAGTGAAACTGCAACATATGGGTTTTACACTTTCGTGTTTAATCAAACAAGACACAATTAGAGTGGGTGATGGCTGCAGCCTGGGCCACATCATAAAGTTAATTTTAAATTAACCTCACAGTTTGATTATTTATAAATTCAATTTTTATAGTTTTTTTGGCTTGTGTTTTTTTGAGTTACCGTTCTGCTGGTCTAGCGGTGATCATCCAAACAAAAAGGTTTGGCTCAGGCCCTTGTCAGGCTTAAATACCTTCTACTAGGCCTGGAGGGTACCAAGTGTTTGGATGAATGAAAGGGACGGGGGATATGGGAATCCATTTTTAGTCGTTATAGTTCATGTGAAACTTTTGTTAAATCAATTTGTTGTTTCTTTTGTAGTAAAAGAAGTGCAGGGATCTCAGTAAGCTGTCGGTTCAGAGTGTGTGTTTGTATTTGTTAAGTCAAAGTAATGTCTGTCCCCCTGTGTCTCTTAGTGGTTTGGCCAGCCAGTATATATGTTACCCCTTTTGTCTCAATCCAGGTCAGTTTGTTTTTGTTTTTGGTACAACTTGTGTTACGGTTCAGCTTGTAGTTGTTTAACATAACTTAATGTAAATATTTCTACTCATGTTAATTTGTTTAAATTAAAGATTTATGGAACTGCGATGTCATTTAATAAGGCATGTTATGGGCATGTTATCTCTTGTAGTGTATTGAATGTTTGCTGATAAAAGTAATGAACATGTGTAAAATGTTGTTGTTAAGAATACAAATTGTTAGTACCTCTTCAGGTAGGGTATTTAAACAGCGTGCAGGGAACATAGGAGTGCAACGTGCTGTTGATTTAAGTCATTAGTAGTTGAGTTACCCACAGTTAAGCCAAGTCAACTTTTTGGTTCCTATATGTGTAATGTTGGCACATTTGTATGCAACGTTAATAGGAAATATTTTATTTCTGCATGTCCTTTGATAAACATTTTTACATTTCATTAGAGTTCTTATAAATATAGTAAACACTCCTGTGTGTGTGTGTAACAACCTGATTGAATTACAAAATGATCAAAGGGCTCTCGTTGATTTGAGTCCCTCTGTTTCCCTCGTCCTTCCTCTGTGACCTTCCTTCTATTGATTCCAGTTGTTTTCTGTGTTTGACTATCAACACCTGATAAGTTGAAACCTCTTTTCAATTCAGTAAAGGGGACAAAACAGAACTGACCTCTACAGGTGAAGCGACAGAAGAGCTTTTCCCTCACGCACAACGTCTGAGATCATTAAGAAACCACAGATTTGAATCCCCTCTGTGCTAAACTTGCACACGCCAGCACTTAGAAATGAACCAAAGCTGTCGTCTTCCTTAGTAAATCACCAGGTTTATCTTTTGCTTGAGGACAATCATAGTTGTTAAGTTGTTGGGAACCTTAATGATGTAATTGTACCAGCTAAGTGTAAGCGTAGTAATTTAAAACCCACATACAGTGAGCTAGACGTATATGATTCAGCTGTCGATTGTGTACATTGTCAGCGATGGCGAGACAAAACCTTTCAACTAACTCAATGGAAGCATTCTGTGAACGTAGAGATGTTAGCACTAGATTTTGTTGAGTACGATAACACCCCACCTCAAAGTCCTGAATTTGTTTTTTCCAGTGACCGGTCAGATGTAGATTTATTACACTAAAGAGAAAGTAGGAAGCTAGTTTGGATGACATGTGATGGCTACACAGTAAATAAGACATGACAGCCAGTATCCTGACTTTGCATCCCATCTATACAGTAGTTTCCACCATCTGTGAGAATAAGCAGTTGTTCTCTTACGAACAGTTCGATCTCCCCAACAGAGGTTCTCAGTGGCTGTTAGACTTGATAATAAAACCATCTAAAAAAAAAAAACCTTCACAATTCAGTAAATTCACGTACTAGGTGTGCTCAGTCGAACGTAAACAGGCTAAAACTACACAAGAGAATGTGGAAACTGACAGCTGGTATATAAGCACCAGGTGGGAGGGGAGGTCAGGTGACACAGGTGGTGGGAACACAGTGGTAACGGCAGGGCAAATGGGAGTGTCAGGGCCTGCAACAACAAGACAGATTAATGAAAAGCAACAGCAACGAGAGGCAGAGAAAGGAAATGCAAAAACAGAAGCTAGGCAGAGGCGGCTCATGTGTTAATCTTTCGTGCAAAGAACTGAGTTTGCAAAAATTAAAAAAAAGAAAAAGAGAGAAGAGAGACATAGAAACAGCAGCATCTGTGGTTATAAAATGTGTTTCTCTTAAGGCATTAACCTCTTAGACAAACCATGCAAACTTAGATAAACAGAAGAGTCGTATCCACTTGGAAGAACAAACTCTGGCTATTTGCAGTGGCCGGAATTTGTTTTTATGCATGAAAACATGCTGAATGTTGGTTCAGCTGGCTCGATAGTGAAAGAATGGACGCATATTAGGTCATTATTTACCCTTTTAACCAGGTTCCGCTGAGCATGAAGGCTCTTTTCATAAATGTGCTGCATTCAAAATTGCACGTGTTCACACCTGGAAGATGCCCAGTGCAGTGAGTCACTGAGCAGACCCACTGCAGCAAAGCAGCCTCATGTCCTACTGCAAGAAAAGGGTTTACAGTTAAGGTCTGAAAAGTGTTTACATCCATATTTTTGACTGTCATTGTCCTAATAATGACAATTGTGGTTTATTTGGTCATATTTTTTGACACTGTCTATGATACTAGACGGCGATTTTCTGGAGCCAGATGACATTGAGGAATTTACATTAAACAACTTTCTCAGCAGAGCGAGGCCAGTAAATCAGCTTTGACTCTGGTTTGGCTGCTCACCCCTCCTCCACCCATCCTGCTTCACAATATGCAGTAACGTCATGTCAGATGGGGCTGGTACCTCACAGTAACATGCTGCAGCTCATCAGCTGTCTTTGTGTGCGTCCTCGTACTGCTGCGCCGCTCTGTCACCACAACCGATCTACAGGCATTTCACATCTAGATGGAAGAAGTTTGGTCAGAAATGTCTGTCACACCAGTGGTAAACTCTATTTGTCAAGAGATGATAGACTGAGTATATTTCAGTAAATATGTAACTTACAGCAAAAAACTTTGACACGATATGAAATACACTTAGGGTATGTGCTTAGGAAATACTGTTGGGTAATATTCTTGGTTCCCATCATTTGTCAGGCAACTAGCATGAGAGGTAGTAGAGGAAGTTACTGTATCTGATCAAAAAATAGTTAGCCACATAATTCCCATAAAACATGTTGTGTTTTTACTCAACACAACTTGTTGTTAGTATGTGAGCTTCACAGGCACCGGTAGGTGGATTTGGTTTCCTTTAGATGAGCTGTGTCCTCATACCCACCTACTGGTCGTAGAACAGTAATAACCCAAGAAAACGTCCCAGATTTTTAAAAAAGTACGGAAACATCACCTGTGCTTAATATTAAGGTGTTGATAAAGTAATGCATATTTACTCTGTGCGGTTGTCTATGGTCATTTATGGTTCATGGCATGTAAAACTACTGCACTCACAGAAACCGAGTACTGCACCAAGTAATAGATGCTACATGTTAAAAGTGTGAAACAGGTGGAACATATAAATAAATAGATTAAAGAACTGAGACACAGTTAGTGTGTGTGCTATGACAGAGACAGGTCGAAGCTATGGGGGTATTTTACACCTTCCTAAGTGTCCTTAGTAACCAGTCCAATGGCTGCTGGAAAAATGTTTTTAGTCGATCTGCTTCTAATAGTGCAGTTCCTCTGCCTGAAGAGAGAGTCTGTGAGCGTGGCCCAAGATTTGTTTCTGCTGCTATGGATGTATATATGGTGGCAAGAAAAAGTATGTGAACCCCTTGCTTAGTAGACTCAGGTGTTAGCATAAGTTAAGATATTTTGAGAGAGTGGACTAGAGCTACTTTCACTGACAAAAACCACTCAAACCTTTTGAGTTAGCACCACACAATAAGAATACGCCTGTGTGAGCCATGCCTCACCGAAAGGAGCTTTCAGAGGACCTACGATCAACCAGTTCACCAGTCTACAGTTAGACACACAATCTACTAATGGAGACACTTTGGGACCGTGGCTACTCTACCAAGAAGTGGGCGGTCGGTCAAAATGACCCCAAGAGCACAATGAAGACTCATTAATGAGGTAAATAAACAACCCAGAGTGACAGCCAAACATTTAAAGGCATCATTGGAGCTGGCTAACATCTGTGTTCCTGAGTCTACAGTATGGCAGTATGGGTGATGCAACAGGACAATGACCCAAAACACACAACAGATTTGCTTCGGAAAAACAAAATCCGCCTTTTGGAGTGGCCAAGTCAGACAGACCTCAACCTAGAAGAGACGACTTGAAGAGAGACACACATGAGATGTCCAAAAACATGACAGAGCTAAAGTAGTTCCACAGGAAGAATGGGCTAAACTCCTCCTGAACGATGTGCAGGTCTGATCCACAGCTACAGGAAGCGCCTGGTGGAAGTTATTGCTGCCGAGGGGGGTCAACCAGTTATTAATTCCAGGGTTTACGTACTTTTTCCTCTCTCTGCAGTGTTGCCGACTCTCTGGAGAGTTTTCCTCTCACTTTGCGTGGTGTGTCCACGTCCCACAGTGATGCCTCTGCTCACGATGCTGTCAGTGAGCCCTCTGTGGACCTGGGTGAGGGGTTCACAGTTAAGTTCTATCCTTATTAAAGGTCTGTGTCTACATATTTAGCACTTGTGGTAACGTCAGTTCGTCTGTTGGTTCAGACTGAAGTATTTGAATAGCGATTACCATAAGTTTCTGTACCACGGTGTAGTCACGGTGATCTGATTTTTCTCCTAGTGCCACCATGAGGTTGACGTTTGTGGTTCAAACTGAAATATCTCCACGACTATCTAGTGCCACCATCAGGTCAACGCTTTAATTTATTCAGTGAAACGACATCTTCCTGGTTTATTAAGACATTTGTAGACATGTTCATGAGTAACAGAGAATTTAGGCGAGCAGCAGGTTTTCCCTCTAAAACCTTTGGTCGCTATTTGACAGTTTTATTTAGATATCTAGAGACTGTTTGATTGTATTTGGTGTGAGATTCACTGCACACATTTATGGTGGAGAAAATACAGCTTCTGTGCCTGTTATTTGGACACTGTTGAAGACTACACGATTACTTATGGGACTATTTGTAGTCTGGGGTCCTCTTGGATAATTCACAGTCAACTCTTCTTTCCTTGTGTTGATAATAAATGTCTGCAGGGGGCTCTTGTTGCTGTGGGAGCGTCTGGGCAGCAGATGGCGCAGTTGGTTGCAACACTGACAGAGTCTCAAGGTCACTGCGGCAGACCTCCATCACAGTGATCCTGCAGCAGCTCGGGTGCGTCATGGATGCTGCGCTCAGCGCACTGCGCAGCTGCAGAAACCCCGGCACCTGTGGCAGCTCAGGGGAAACCCACTGTTCACTCATGTTTTGAATAAATGCAATTTCTACATGGAGCTGCTGCTGCTGCTACTCATGCAACTCTAAGTATTTCCGCATTGTGTTACTCATGGGTTTCATGGTGACTTAAGATAATCAGGGGAATAATAACATAAAACATTCAAATGTATGAATAAAAAATAATAAAAGCATCACATTTTATCAGAAGCACGATGATGACTGGACATTTTGTGTGTTATTAAAATGCTCTGGAAGAACGGCTCCATTCATTTTCCATCCATCGCTCTTGACATGTGGCCACTGTGGGTTAGCGCCCCTCTCCACCTCATCGGTGACATACTTTCTGCAGAATCCATGGTGGGGAAAGAAAAGTCAGTGCCAACAAACGTGACTAATACCGAAGCACCGCGCTGGAAACCCCTGCCTGCTGCTCTGCACGTACTCATCTCTGCGTCATCTTTCCGCACACTGGCCCTTTCATCCACATCTCCACCGTGCACTTCATTTCCCATCATCCACCTCAAACTAAATGATTTGAAATAATTAAAAAAAAACACATTAAAGCCCTCTGCTCATTCACACGTTTATTAAAAAACAATAAAAAATAAATTCGCATCTTTCTCGTGCTCAACAGGGGGATGTCGGGCTCGTGCTCGGGCGAACGTGCGTCCCTCCTCGCAGTCGTCTGCCTCGTGAGTCCGTCCCAGCCAATCGCGTGGCTCCGGTTCTCCGGTTCTTCCTGGTTTCGTGCCTTTATCGAGACCGGAGCGTCGCGAGCGCCTTCTCTGCCTGCACGCACGAGAGAGACAGCACCGTCCCTGCACACAGTTAGGCCGAAAGGTGAGTTAAAGCCTGGGTTTCTGCTTTTTTATCCAAAAAGATATGACATGACACTGACTTCTAAGATATAAGACATCATCCTAACACAGCCCACTTTAATATCAACTACTTTCCTGCTGTTACAGCTGTATTCATGCTGTTTTCATCCTCGATGGTCACCTCCATGTTGTCCTTGTGCTAGCTGCTACTTTAATAACGTATTTCTGATTTTCTAAACGCTCATTTAACTCTCAGTTGATCGGTTGATGGTTTTGTAGCTGACTCTATGGAGGATTTTGTAGCCCACCGTCTATTTTTAACCCATCCGTCAGCTGGCGAGCTGTCAGTCCATTTAGAGCTGCAGTGTGTGTGTGTGTGTGTGTGTGTGTGTGTGTGTGTGTGTGTGGGGAAGGGGCGTCAAGTTGCAGCTACAACCTGCAGCAGTCTTTCCCATTTGTTGGTGGGATTTATTTTGTTCAAAGACTCAAATGTGCTGGTTTGACAAACCCCACCACAGGCTACACATCCTGGTCCAGGTTGTGAGTCAGCTACCAGTTGCTTGCAGCGGACTTGTGGGAGTGTCTACCGGAAAAAGGAAAATGACTGCATGTAGTCAGGTTACACAAGCGTCTGTGTCTCCTTTTCAGTCATTGTTAGTCATTTCTCTACTCAACAGACCCTCAGAAGAACATGTGCTTTCAACAACTCATTCAGCAGACTCCAAGTCTCTTACTGCAGTTTTAAAGGTGTACTCATAAATGATCCAGTAAAGTGATTATTAAATACACATTCATGTCTTCCTGGTGTTCTCTGATGTAGTCCAACACAGGATTAATCCTAATTTTCAGAGCCACTGCTCACAAAACATATCAGGTATCAATTCTGAATTATTTATTTATCTCTGGCTGCCATTTTGTTCTACCAGTTTACCTATTTGCTCTCTTGTGTTTGTGATGATGAGGCAGCAAAAAAACACATCTTAGAGTAATGCTGAGACATTTTAAATTCATTTTAGATCATTTTATGTCAAAATCCAGATGTTCTTTTTATGATGACAACATGCAACTAATTACATAATGATATCCATGGCTACAGTCGCTGAAGGTCAAGAATTGAAAACATTATTGCTAGAAAAATAATTTTAACGATTAATGGATTAGCAATATACGTGGAATTGAATGCCTTGATTGACTAAAGGTTTCTTATTCAATGTCTATAAATATATCCATCTTACACTGTTGTTTCTGTTATCATCAAGGTCACTAGGGTGGTTTAATTTCTGAGGGTTAGCTCCAGTATCAGATTGGTGTAGTTTTCACTAGCACTTTTTTTTAAAGCATTATTCATAAGTTATTCTATGTGAACAGACAGAATAGCCATTTTATTAAAATCAGGACCTCTCTAATCAAACTGGACAATACATCTGACCAGACGTTTGATGCTGTATGTTGTACAATAGGCTACAGATCAGCTAAGTGGCAAGTTTCCACAGACAGGGCAGAGGTGCTGTTACAAAAATTTTCCATTGGTTCTGCTGCAGCTGACATCAAAACGTAGCTTTGTTGGCTTTGCTGGGAGTTCACTCATGCATTCAGAGTGGATAGATGAGTGAGTTAGTGCATGGGTTCAGGGCAAGTTAGATAAAACAAATGAAAATCAATAGGCCTCAGGCATCATAGCCAGACAGCCTGGCTCAAACCTTCTCTGACCTCCGCTACTGGAATTCAGTCTTCAGATAAAGTCCTATAACACATATTAGTACAGTGATACCTGGACAAAAAGAAGCCAAACGTGTATTGTGCCAAGTCACTTTCTCATTGTTTCCTATGGTTACCTTTCATTATATTTAAGAGTCTGTTTAACAGTAGTGCTCTCAACCGTTTTGCAAGAATTTTGCAATGCTCTTTTGTAATCTGGTATATTCAGTAAAGTTGAAGGACCAGATTTTTTTTTTTTTTTTTTTTTTTTTTTTGCTGCATAAGCCACACCTTTCAGTGACTCACGTCTCTGCTATCAAGGCCAGCCCACATCAGTGGGTACAAGTGGTGAGCATGGCCCATACATCCACTTAATTACAGACTCCAGGAGGTGGTTTATTGTTCTGTCTCCAACAACTTAATTGCATTAATTTTTCCTAACGTTGTCGTTAGAGCTTCATTCAAATTCACAGCTTCAGTTGAAGCTTTAATTCAGTAAGTAAGAGAACAAGGTAACCAGCATCTGCCTGCATGGCATGAGGAACAGTTCTGTTGACTCTTTCATCTCTTTCATCTGCAGATCCAGAACCATGTCCATCCTGAAGATCCACGCTCGTGAGATTTTTGACTCCCGTGGCAACCCCACTGTGGAGGTTGATCTGTACACCAAGAAAGGTACTGTATTCTTAGTATTTGTTTTAATGTGCTGTTTAAGTTTAAAAACTATGGCATAAGGATGGCAGTACTGGCTTTTTGGATTCAAATCACATTTGTTCAACCTCTACATTTTGTTTAACAGATTATTTCAAGTCATCCATTAAATTAAAACATACAGTCAGTCACTATTATATGTAATGCTGCAGCAGAACATCATATTCATTAAAAGTTTAATTAATTATTACTTTGTGTGTCTAACACAGTGAGTGAAAACAAGTTAAGGTGTAGCTTGGGATAGTCAGTGTATCCACCCTGGCTTCGAGTAGATGAGATCAGATGGTGAATGTGTGAAAATAGCTCCTGTAATATCACACTTCCTCTACTGCACTCCGTTACTGTAACGGTTCCTGTTTGGAAGCTCATACATGCTTATACAGTAGGTCCATCTGGGAAACCTATAAGCTGAGTTAAGATATTACTTGCAAGGTTGAAGTGTCTAGTAAACAGAATCCATAGCATGTTTCCCCCGAAGTAATTGTATGCTAGATTACATAATAATGCTGCTGGTCATACAGCATCAAAAGTCTGCACTGTCTGACACGTATGCCTACATTTCATATCACTTATTCAATTAACTAATGGCCGGAGTGTGATTGAAGTGTGTTGGCGAGCTCTGCTGTTTTGAGGGCTTAAACAAAGAAGCAGCTCAACCCAATGTAATGTCCTAAGAATGTTAATGAAGCAACCTGAATGAGCACTGACATGGAAGTGAGGGGACTAGGCTACACTGCTTAAATTTGCTAAGTGCTCCATTTCATGTAAATGGCACCTTTATTCCTTTTTTGGGCAAGATTTCCCTTTAAGTCCACCAGGAATGTTTTGACATCATTAACAGCACAGACCAAAGCAAGTGTGCTGCACTTGCATGTCTGTCATAGTACTACTCTGTTACATAACCAGATTATGCTTATGTCACAGGCATATTAGAAAACTGGCCTAACCTAAGACCTCTGTAACATCAGCAGCTCTGTATGAGGGTGTTAGTAGCACAAAAATCAAAATATGATCTATGTGTCTACCTTCATAGTCCCTATTTGCAGCTACTGTAGGTGATGTCTTGATGCAGATGATTTGTTGAGCCTGAACCCATGACCCAGACAGTGGTTCTGTCCTCTTGTCCTGAGCAATTAGTCCACTCAGACTTGCACCCTCTCTGCCGGTCTACTGAGCAAACTGAATAGATTTTTGCTCATCCCAAATTTCTCTTCACTTGGGTGAATCCAAAATGGCCTTCCCCTTATGTATGGGTGTGTCTTGATATTCTGCCACAGATAAACTGCACATGCTCAGTAGGCTGCCTGTCATCCCCTGTTACGTCACAGCCATCTGCAACACACTTTCCTCCACACAAGCTTTATTATTCTGTGCAAAGAAAAACAACAGACAACTCAGCTGTGCAAGCTGAGCTTCATCGCTGTAGTACTTGAATACATACTCTATTAAAGCCTTTCTAGTATTTGCAGTATAAAAAATCATAGTAATCACAGCCAAATATGTTGGTTGTCATGGTAAAGGTTCTGGTAACATCACATTAACACATTTATCTAATGTTGTTTGCACAGTTTTTGGACATGACACAGCACAGAGAACTGACTATTGCAAAATATCCTGTGTCTTCAAGGTCTTTTCAGGGCTGCGGTACCCAGCGGTGCTTCCACTGGCATCTATGAGGCTCTGGAGCTCCGTGACAATGACAAAACACGCTACCTGGGCAAAGGTAAAATGTCTTCATTGCGTCCTCCTCTAAAACATCTTGTTACTTCAATTCTTTTCTCATCTTTCTTGCCATTTCAACACTATCACAAGTTCTCTTGTCTGTCCTCTTCTCTGATTGCTTCATTTCCGATTCCTTCATCTCTGTTCCTTCTGTTAGGAGTCAAAAGAGCTGTTAAATATATAAATGAATTCTTGGCCCCTGCATTGTGTAACCAGGTAAATATAGTGTGCAATAACTGGATGGTGCACGAGGAATGGGTTTGCCTTTGGAAACTAACCTTGGCAGGCACTAACAGATGTCCACAGATCTAAACAGAGTAATCATTGATGGTCCTAGGTCTCTCATGTTATGACAGTCTTCCTCATGATCGCAAAATAATACTTTATTTTTCAAAATGGCCTCCTCATAAGTTTGGATGGGGTGTTCTGTAGTCATCTGCCTCGCCTGCTCTGCATGGTCGTCTTCTGTCTGGGTCAGTCATGGTCTGCTTGTCCCTTGCAGGTGTCTCAAAAGCTGTTGATCATATCAATAAAACAATTGCACCTGCACTGGTTAGCAAGGTAGGACCATTTATTGTTTGACTAATATTAATGTGTGCTGTAGTCAGGTCTCAAATTCATTAAGTTTATTCTATGTACATTAAAATATACATATATATTAATTCTAATTAATTCTGCAATAGAGGAGGAGGTAGAATATGGGAATATTGTATAATCCTAACTGACATGTTGAGCTTTCCTCTTAACATTTTAGATTAACAACATTTTTAACTAATTTATATTTAACATGATATTTGAAGTGTCATACTGTTGCATTTGATTTTTCGTAGTAATATTCTGAGATGCTTTTGTTATTCTAACAGCACTGCAGCGTGTTCTTCTGAATTTATGAGTTACAATAAAACCTATTTAAGCTCTTGTCTATAAAAGCACAATACAACTTGTCATGTTATGTTTAATCCAGGATGTGAGTGTTCTGGAGCAGGAGAAGATTGACAAGCTGATGTTGGACATGGATGGCACAGAAAACAAGTGTAAGATGCTACTTTAGCTACTTTAGTTTAGTTACTTTAGTTACTTTACTTTTTGTTTCAGAAACTGCAGTATATCTTGATATTATATATTATATTATATGTTGATATTATGATATTGATCCTCTTCCAAACGCCAGTCTGAGTCTGAAAATGATCCAGTATACATCAATGTTTCAACAAAACACCGTATTTAGCATGTACAACTTATTATGGTGCAGCTGTACAGCAAGCACTGTCAAAAAATGAACAATGAATTGATGATTAATGAAAGTCAGACATCTGTTTAGTGCTCACTGAGGAGAAAACTGAGTTAGACTCACTCACACAGATTGAATGAATGAACAAAAGGGAGATTTCAGATCCTGAGTTGCATTTTCACTGTTAAAGTTATATTGCTCCTTTTAAAACGATGACGAAACCATTATTACCACACAAACATTAGCAGTTTGCACATTAGAAAGGTTTGTTAGAACATTTCAAGAATGTGTTATGGATTTTCCCCTTAAATCAATTTTCAAATGGTGATATATATTGAAATATGTGCATCTGTCCTATCTCAGCTAAGTTTGGTGCTAATGCCATCCTGGGCGTCTCCCTGGCTGTGTGCAAGGCTGGTGCAGCAGAGAAGGGCGTTCCCCTGTATCGCCATATTGCCGACCTCGCTGGAAACCCCGAAGTCATCCTTCCAGTCCCTGTAAGCATAATAGTGCATTTACCTCATTTATGTAGGCATTTTAGAGAGTCTTAGTCGGTTTAACAGACATTTACCATTAACTTCTGATCCAAATGATCGTTTATTCAGATGTGATTCCATTAAGACTAAAGTGGATCCTCTCTGCTTCTCGTCAGGCTTTCAATGTCATCAATGGAGGCTCCCATGCAGGCAACAAGCTGGCTATGCAGGAGTTCATGATTCTGCCTGTAGGTGCCAGTAGCTTCAAGGAGGCCATGCGTATTGGTGCTGAGGTCTACCACAACCTGAAGAATGTCATCAAGGACAAGTATGGCAAGGACGCCACCAATGTAGGAGACGAGGGAGGCTTCGCACCCAACATCCTGGAGAACAAGGAAGGTGAGAGGAAACGAAGACATAACTCCTCTTTACTAGTAAAAGCATCATTACAGGCCAACAGATTAGATGGAGAATTACTCACCTGAAGCTTTTTTTTTTTTTGTGTATTACTGTAGAAGAGTGTCTACAGTAAAAATAGACACAGGCTAGCAAAGCACTTCACTTATGTCAGTCTCAGGCTGACATTAGGTTTCTAAATTAAGCCTTTACTCAGTCCTGTAAGCATTGACTGCCAGGTTCTGACTCCTGTGTCAGTTCAAGCTGCTGATATGGCAGATGCCCCAGTAGAGCAGAGTGTTCAGCCAGGACTCATTTGTAAAAAGTGAATGGTTTTTATTGATTTTTTTGTTATTAGCAACTCGCGACACATTTTAATCGTAGTGTTTTTGTCTCAGCTCTGGAGCTGCTGAAGAATGCCATCGGCAAGGCCGGATACACAGATAAGATTGTTATTGGCATGGATGTGGCTGCCTCCGAGTTCTACAAAGAAGGAAAATACGACCTGGACTTCAAGTCTCCTGACGACCCTGCCCGCTACATCTCCCCTGACAAGCTGGCTGACATCTACAAGGGCTTTGTCAAAGATTATCCCGGTGGGTTTTCAAATTCATTACAGCAGGAAGGCAAAGCATAGAGGATAGTATTATTATTATCATTAATTATTATTGGAGTTATTTTGTCTCCAGGGCCAGTACAGCTACACACATTAACATAACTGCATGCGTTTATTTGTTTCACTTTAATAACAAGCAGCTTTTTCATTGGAAAAGATCTAAAAACTCGCTGCACATTACTGTCAGTTTTCAAGTAGCTGGTAAACACTCAGCGGTTTGTTTCCACTGCCCCCAAGTGGCAAAGAAATGTAACTGCAGGATTAAGATTAAAATGCAGATGTGCTTTCTTGGTCATAACATATCCTTCTTCCTGCTCTAACAGTGGTGTCCATTGAGGATCCCTTTGACCAGGATGACTGGCAGGCATGGTCCAACTTTACAGCCAGCACCAACATCCAGGTTGTGGGTGATGACCTCACTGTCACCAACCCCAAACGCATTTCTAAGGCTGTGACCGAAAAGGCCTGCAACTGCCTGCTGCTGAAGGTTAACCAGATCGGCTCAGTCACAGAGTCCCTGCAGGCGTGAGTGTCCAGCAAACCAAATACCAAGACAGTAAAGAGAGGAACAGCTGCTTTCTGTGGCTCACGCGTATATTTTCTTTTAGCTGCAAGATGGCCCAGAGCAACGGCTGGGGTGTGATGGTCAGCCACCGCTCCGGAGAGACAGAGGACACCTTCATCGCTGATCTGGTGGTTGGTCTCTGCACTGGACAGGTAAAACCGTACAAATAAATTTGTGCTCTGGTTGTTTCCTTTCGATTGGTCTTACGTTGTTTTTAAATTCGCTTCCCAGATCAAGACAGGTGCACCTTGCCGATCTGAGCGTTTGGCCAAGTACAACCAGCTGCTCAGGTGAGTGTGGTTCAAAAAAGTACTTATCATAGTGAAATAGAAGCTGTGTTACATCTGTACAGCTGAGGAGCTCTTTGTTATAACGGTTTGAGTTGTGTTTTTCACTGCTAAAGGCTCCGTCCACCTTAACAAAGTGTCACCATTCTCACTCAGGATTGAAGAGGAGCTTGGCGAAAAGGCTCGCTTTGCCGGCCAGAACTTCAGACACCCCATCTGAGCAGGTGTTCCTTCTTGGACCTCCGTGTGTTCATTGCTCATAAATAACCCTCACACATATACGCCACGCTAGGTCGCCTGCCCTGTCTGGAGAGAAGTTGGAGAGAAAACTGCCGAAATCCAAGGTCCAAGTCTGTGGTCTGTGGCGTGGAAAAGCTACAGTGCGTGATACTACAACCACAGTTCAGCTCATCCTCAAACGATGCTTTCGCTCCCCAATAGTGCTGGTCCCTATGTTTTGTGTCTGTGTAGCTGTGTGAGAATTTGTTTAGTTTTTTGTGAGCTGTAGTGATTCCTGGTCCTCTACTGAGTATTTGAGCTACTGTAAGTTAGTATGGCTCTGCGTCGAGTAGTGGTAAGAGTACTATATGTGCAATGTATCGCATCTGACAAGGTCTAGTGTTGCTCTAATTGTTGGCAGAAATATGTAATAAACAATATAGTTTGAAATGTTGTGTGATTTGTTTTTATGCACACTCAAAAGCTTCAATTCAAGTGGTTGTCGTTTTATTTTATGTGGCAATTCTCATATAAATTCAAAGCATGATGATTTAATCTGTGACTGAAACCCAAGGGACTAAACAAAGATGAAACTCAAAGAGATGAGGATGAGCTTCAATAGTTATTTGCTTGCCACAGCTCATGATGATTACAGTCGAGTTGAACTGGGTTATAATCGCAAATCATTAAAAATTCATAACTTTCTCGCAGATAAAGAAGGCGTCTTGTATAAAAGGCCCCCTCCTCAGTCACTGCTCCTGTCTGTTTGAGGTGTCTGATGTAATCTGAGTGCCACAGAGAGGCAGAAACATGAGCTCGGTGCTCTGGGACACCATTTCTGTACCCCTGGGTGAAAGAATCAGGAAGCCGTATGTGAACTCCTTTTGTACTGAGCTGCGCCAAGATAAATGAGGCTCTATTCACCAGTGGTATGGTACCTCAGGGGATTGCGAGCTGGGTCTGTGCCTCACAGTTCACTTTGTGTGAGCCCTGTCTGAACCTGCCTCTATTGTTTAGCCATCACCAAGGAGATGTGTTACAAATCACTCGAACAAAGACACTGTCCATCAGAAGTTACAGTCGCTTGTAGGTTTCATATAGCAACATAATAACTGAGCAAATTCTTTGCTGAACTTGTTGAACATCTAAGGGTGTAAATGTGGGTGACCTGTAACTATTATAGCATGAATTACACTCTATGCAATACTTTTTACAGACTTTTTTAAAGGTTGCAATGTTGTTTTTTCTTTGCTTTGTGATCTGCGCCATCTAGTGGTCGGATCTCTACAGTACACCTATCGAGTTACATGCAGACAAGATAAAACCAAAATGTTTTCCTCCTCAACATCTGAAAGTTTCACTTATTAAGCTCCTTAAAGACATGTTTTGTAGATGTTTTATTGCAAATATTAATACAAGTTATAAACTGAAAACAACCGAAGAGGCCACGATAGAGAGGGAGTTTTTTATAATAATAGGTCTTAATAGAAGAACTAGTTATTTAATTTAATAGTTCATGTGAGTCTGTTTATTAGACATTTTAAATGAAAGCAGGACTAGTGCACCGGCACTGTAATATTCAACTGGTATAAACACATGACTTCAATGAAGAGTAAGTTGTGTTTCCACCTCACAGGTGAATTTAACTTTTCCCAGTCATTATTTACGTCTTAATGAAATAGAAAAATGATCATAAAGTGGGATCCTGCTGCTTTCTCACAAAATAACTGTTCTATTCTATTCAAGTGTGATAATTATCCGGAAGGAAGTTTCTGTTTCTGTGTATAAACTGTGTATATTTGTATTTATTGTATTTTTAATGAACCTAAGTCTCGTCCTGACAGTGTCCCAGGTTTAAAGGGATGACATTACACCCTGTGGACCCCCGGAGGTCTCTCTCGGTGGATGTTCCCGGCTTTGGCCAGTGGGTGACGATATTTTACCGGTTGAACTTTGAGAACCCCCCGACTGTTCTCACCCTAAGATGAAGAAGGATGCTGTCATGCTGAGTGCCTCTCACACACTAGTCTGAGCATCCCGGCAACGATTACTCCCTCTTTATTCTCAAGTCCATCATTTATGACAGCATTAAATCAAAACGGGTCCGCTCCGTGATAGCTCCATAAGAAACGACACACAGGTGGCATTGCAGCTGTTGTGCTACTCTCTGTAGTGGCGACACTTGGCTAACTAACGTTGGCTAATTGCCCCTGCTGCTGCTGCTGCTGCTGCTATTGTTTGTTGTTGCAGTCTCTCATCAAACAAATCACAGATGTTGTAGATCAAGCTCTTTAAGGTAAGTGCTGTGAGCTTCCACCAGTCGCATTCTTTACCTTTGACGTTTATTAGCAAACAGGAAAGAAATGACAAATATGAAGGGTTAGTTTGTGAACGTTGGGCTGTTAACGTACACCCTTGCTTGCTAGCTATTTGGCTAATTTGCCTATTAGCATCAGCTAGCTAGTTAGCCGACAGACTTGTTTGCCCCTTGCTGTTGCTGGTTACCATGAACTAACGTTAGCGGCTAGCGCCAGTGACTAGCACTGATTGGGATTGCCAGCTAAGATTAGTGTAATGTCTGGATACATACAGCTCGTTGACACCGGTTAGCACGGAGCACATGCAATACACACAACACAACTTGATTTTATGAAACGCCTTTTGGTTTCTAACATGCACCTAACCTCGCAACACCTTATAGCAAGCGTTTTGCCATTTTATTTACACTGTGTGGTGTCTGTGTTGCAGGGAGTAGTCGGAGCCCGTTCAGCTATTGTCATTAGCTTAGGGGAACGTTAGCCGGCGAAGCTAACTTTGTGTCTTTGTGTGTTTGTATTGTGCTCAATAATTGTTATTTGGACTACACTTTGAGATTATTCACGAGTTTGTCCTGGCTTGGTTTTAAATAAAGCTAACACCTGATAGCGGCGCACTCACATAGTTGTTTGGAAACAAAGATGCATTGCTTGACAAGTGTGTCAACAAATAAAACCATTGTAATTGGCATTAAGTGTTCTCGCTGGCAGAGTAGTTCAACAACTATTAATAATTGTTGGGTAGAAGGTAGTGGTGATCAAGTACAGACATATTTTCCAGGTTTGTGCCTTTTTTTGTGTGTGGTTAGTAAGTTATGAAGTGTGTGTTTGAAAATAGTAAACAAAAGATAGTTCAGTGACTTTCTTTAACAGCAGCACTCATTCACAACGTGTCCTTTAAACCAAAACTGATCCTCAAGATGGTTTATGTCCTTTTTAATATCTGTAGCGTAAAAAGACAGAGCTATTGAAAGCATGTGATTTATTTTTATTGAGTGCTTATGACTCACTCCTGACTGGTTCACTTTCTTGTGGCTTACAGACTATGTAGCCTTGCACAATTGTGGACCTCACCAGAACTAATGAATATACACTCTGCACAATGATCAAAGGAGTAGAAACATTGTTTTCCTCCCATAAATGCAAAGCTATTTTCAGTACAGTGAAAAAAACATAACTCACTGTTGACAACAAAGCCTGCATTTGTCAAAGTTGTCAAAGTGCTGGGTATTAGGAAATCTTTACTAATAGTAAGAATAATGATGTTGACAGTGCTGCATTGTTAAACACACATTTATTTAATACCATATTATATTTGAATGACTTTAAACAACCTAACATGGACATGTTTTGTTACTCGAACTGCCTGTTTAGTCCTTGCCACCTGTTCAGGCACCCTGATAATAACATGACTCTGAAAAGAGAAGTCAGTGAACTGAAAACAAAGTTCATTTGCACATTGCTAACATCTGTGACGTCTGTTATGGTTTAGTAACGGAGGGTTTGGTAAGAAAACATGCATCCATATGGTCAGACATATTTTGTGAGGAATACTACTGCATTATTTTTACCTCATGACTTGATTAATACAATGAAAAGATTAATCGCTTTTTGTTTTTGATAACGATACACAATTCAGTCAGACTTTAGGTTTCACTGCGCATTTCCCACATGAATATCAAGTCATTGCAGTGTGTGATTAAAGAAGCACCCTGATAAGTTCTTTTAGGTACACAGGTCTTGCACATAAGCATATCTGATGTTTTAGTTGTTTTTACTTCGGCTCGCAGCTTAATGGTCGTGATTTAGATTTTCTTTAACTACCACTTAGACTATAAACTTGCTACGTTAGGTTACAGAGGTCTGCCATTACAGGCTATACGTTGATTACTACTTTAGCATAACTCTGACAGAAAATCACCTTAATGATTGGTTTACAGTTTGTGTAGAAAGAGAATTCTTTAAGTTCAGCCAAGAGGATAATTTAAAATGAATTAAAACAGAACATGTAGTGTTCAATTTTTGTATTTTGTTTGTTTCTTTCATGTTAGTTTGACGTCTTTTATGTGGCTTTTTTGTATAAATGTGCAAAGTCCATTTTAATCCACATTATCTGGTTAGCTCAGGGGTCAGAGTAGGTCAGTGTTTATAATGTTTCAATTTGAATGGCATCTCGAGAGCAGCAGTGGGTAAAATTACTTTGAATCACATATCCAATGACACACCCCGTCTATCGAATGTTAATCTAGCTTGCTGGCTGTAGTAGCAGCAGAGTAATGATAAGAGAAGTGTAATAACCCTGCTATTTTCCCTTAATGACTAATGTGTGTTTGAGTAATGGCAGCTCTCTCTGAGTAATATGTGGCAAATGGAAGGCCAGACAATGTTAAGGAAAATCCCTTTTCACCATGTTCTGACACCTCTTTGTTGGAAGATTTGTCAATACATATACTCAGGAGTGTTTACAGGCTGCATTTGAATGGCATCTTGCTGTTTTTCACACAGATGCCATCACTACATTTTTTTCTTCCCCATGAATTGCCATGAAAGATGATTCTCTCTGAGAAGTGTCGGTGCTATCTTGTGCTGCATACTGAGGCATTGTGTTGCATTGTTGTAACCTGTCATTGGTGTGGCTCGTCCGTATGCTAAAAGACTCATTTTACTTTCAGCAAGGCTATTGTGTTTCAAAGAAAGGTGATTAGGCTGATGTATTGTTTTGTTCGAGACTGTTTTGCTTAGGGATTTCATATACACTGAAATTATGAAATTATGTTGGCAGGAGAGGCATGTAAGCACTGGAACGTCTGCTTTCCAGAATCAACACAGGAAATTATGTGTAATCAAGCATCTTTAAACATGAGATTTGTAATCAAGTAAGTGCGTTGCCTTGTATTTATATCCTAATGACTATGCATAGCCACTGCAAAGAGGAGGCAGTGGACAATAATAAAGCAAGTGGATAAAATTATTTAGCTTTTTTTCTTTAAGTGCTTGATATCAATGGCATTGCAAGATATCTGGCTGTTACATAGAAAATTAATGCTCTGAACAAAGGAGCAATGTTCGCTCAAAGACCTCTTGATGGGCCATTCAAGTGCTGTATATTCATTAAAAATAACAATCTGTCAGCACTTACTGACAGCACGCACAACAAGCCAAGCTCTCTTTATTGTTCTCCGAAGATGTTTTTCAGTTTCCGTGCCAAGAGCTGGGTAATTGGCTGTAGCAAAGCCTTGCATGTGTTGTTTTAAGATATTGGACTGACACGCACAGGGCACACTGGCAGAAATGAGGCGAGCACAACCCCCCTCCTCTTCTTCCTCGCTTATCCCAGCAAGTCAGAGGAGGCAACATGCTGGATGTGTTTTGTGTTCTTTGACAGTTTCCCTTCACCTCTCATAAGAGGAGATCCAAGCATGCTGCATCATATCTCATCTTTGTTTGATTCAGGCCTAGCTCCGCAGCTCCAAAATTGTGCCAAGGAGATAGTATCCGTGTTAACAATTGTGAGCTGTCTTGCTCCATACTGCTGGTGGTATTTGATGTACAAGATGTGATCAAATCTGCTTTCTCTGTGAGCTCAGCCATGGTGAAGTCGGTCTCACTTCATCATGCAATACTGTCTGTGTCTTACTGGGTCACATCTTAACTAATCAGACACATTCGTGTTCTGTGTTGTTGCCAGCTTGTTGGCAGGTACTGCAAAGAAAGGAAGAAAACTTATCACCACATTTTCCTTGTTCAGTTTTGTATGTGGCTCTGAGGCTATAAGGTTGCTAAGTATTGCAACTCACCACATTTTCAGTGTCCTGTGTGATTTATGTACATGAGGGATTGTACAATAGAGTGTGTGGAAACTGGAAATAGAGGCTTGGCAAACATTTGTAAGAGTTGTGAAGCAACAGCAAGTGTTGGAACAATGAATGCATGAAGTAGTCGTGACTGTACAGCTGATTTTCTTTGTCAGTGTCATTTAAGGGTCTTTCACATTTTTAGATTTGTCAAGTGTCTCAATAATTATTAGTTAAAACATACCACAGCATGCAGACGATAGCCTAGTTTTTTAGTATTTGGGCGAGATTGGCTAATAATAGCACTTAGTCAATTACAGTGCCAAAAAGCATGAATTGAAGCTGAAAAATAACAGTCAGCCATTTGCCATCTCAGTAAAAGAGGAAAATGAAATGGTGTAGGATCAGCTGGCTGGCCCCTGAGGAGAGGGAGAGAAAGGGGGGAGAGAGATGAGGAGGAGTGCTTTGCTGCTCTGTGTGTCAGTGTTGATTAGGTAAGAGATTGCCTCATGTAATGACACGGCATGGCGCTAGTGGTGCAGAAACACAAACAATGCATACCAGTGTTTTACTGCGCACACCCCCTGCAGCTGCATGCCTCAAGATGTTTATATAGACACATACACTCTGTAGAATATTTCAACATCTTTAAATCGTGTCCTTTTTTCACTAACGCAGACGTTTACTCCGTCCCCTTTCTTGTGCTCTTCTTCTTCTTCTGTATCACAGATGAAAGATGGCGGTGACTAAAGCAAAGAGCACAATAGAGTCTGAGCAGTTTTCTATCCACAGTCATTGTTAGTATTTACAGAATTATTTTTAGCACAAATATATGTTGTTAAATTGGCTACATAACCTGGCAAACCCTCTGCCCTGCAACATATGCTGTTGCCATTAGTGCCAGTTGAGGTTTCCATTGATATTTCGCACCCATTATATTGTAACATTAACTGACTTTACTGAGAATTTATCTTTTTTTTTCTGGCTTAGCTTCAGTAAGTGTGAAAATCTACCGTGTAATTAGTCACTGTATATCTATCAGAATCACATTGATTAGCAAGTGTAAATGATGCAGTAGATTTAATTGTTTGTTTTATAGAGAGATCTGTCAGTAACAGCTGTCTATTGTCCAGGCAAAAAGTCTGTCATTAACTGAAGTGGGTGTAATAGCTCATTATGTTTTTTCTGTATAATATTGGGTATGCAGGACATTGAATTGCAACACTGTGGATCAGACAAATCATTCATACATCCTTTCACAGTGTGCTGATTGTGCTCTGTGTCCTGTGACTAATAGAGGTGTTGCACTGATGTTGTAATTGTGCACACGAGGCACAGTTTGTTTGCAGAACTGCAGAGCCCAGACCTGTGACGAATGTTTTAATGGAGATGGCACGCAAGCCAGTGGTGAGCTCAGGGTTCCGTAAGGAAATGACCCTGGTGACAGTGTGGTTCTCTCCGCGCTCACATTCAAGAGGTGCTGCTGGTAAACTGTGTCCTTGCTCGCCCTTGCAGGTTAGGCACACCTATTGAGCCTGCTGAGCCTTCAGTGGAGGTGCTGGGACTTAGAGCTGGATCGACTAGGTTTAAGAATGGACATCTTGTCTCTGCACCCCAGTTCCAGCAACCAGCACAGAGAAAATGAGTTCTGAGGATTGGGTTTAGATTTGCCACTGTAGCACTTCCACTCTGATACACTCTAGCTACCATCAGGGGAAGGCTGTCAGAGAGAGGGAGGGAGAGGGGGGAGATAGAAAGGGAGAAAACAGCGAAGCACAGCAGTGCTATCTAATAGATCAATTTGTAATAAATCTGTTGCCTCAAGCTGTTGTTGTTCGCTACTCAGTAAAAGGTGTCTGCATTTCTCAGGCAAGAAAATGCTTGTCAGGCCGGGCATACAGAGCTATCAGTGAATGAGACGCGCCTAAAGCACAGTAAATCATTTTCTCTGCTCTCAGTTTACATAGGTTGAACACATTGGTCTCTTATCATCACATTCCATTGGTAAAAAGGGGGGGGGTTATAACCAATCGATAGGGCTCAGCACTGAAATGGGGAACTAACGCTCCCCTTACATTAAATTTCCCCATTATCCATTATGAGCCATTAATCATGATGAAGGAGGTATTGATTAGGTTATCAGCCAAGGTTAGTCAATTTATTTGCCAAGAGTCATTCCACAATGCAAGGATCTGTTGAAGTAGTTTACAAAAAAAAAAAACCTCAAGTGGGATGAATTGAAATGGCCCCATTATTATGACAACAATTTGATCTTTAAGGTAACAAAAGAGCGGGCCTCTATAAAGACCACATGGGACCTCTCCTGCTCCTCCTCCACTAGCAGCCACATGGACCAGACTAATTGTGTTTTACGCTAACCATTCCACCGATCCATTGGGGAGTTGTGGTAGTGCTGTAGCTATAATGTCACCAGCAGTGGGCTGGCTCATGAAAGAAACATTAGCAAGCAAGATGAGAAGACAGGAAGGCAATACAGTGGGAGTCAACACAATTATTGATTTTATTCAGATGAAATCTGTGGTTCTCTGTTCTAAATCTGATGTTGTTTGCTGTATGATTTCTATTATTTCTTTTCCCTGTAGCCATTCAGTTTGATCTCACACATGCACGTTGTCGGTTGGTAACATGTACACTAATTCCAGGCGGGATGCCAGTACGTACAGACATATCTAAAAACAGGGTTTGTTTTTGCAATTCCACATATCTCCCAAGATGTTTTATCCAATTAATTAACAGCATGATTTTTCAGGGAGATACAGTTTGTTCTCATTCTGACAAGCACCGCATTTGGCCAGCTGTAATTGCTCAACAAAGAAATTGTCTTTCATCTGTTTTGTTTTGTGACAACACAAATGCTGAGGTTTGAATGTTGAATCTAAATGTGACATTCACAGTCTTTGCTTTGCCCTTCAGGCCACGGATTGGATGTTAAGTGTTTAAAGTGCTAAGGTTGTGTGAGGCAATTCACTATGTGTTTTAACGTGTTTATAATATGCAATCATGAAAAGGGCACATCTATGGAAATCAAATCCTTTGAAGGAGGGGAGGGGCTCTGGAGTGATGATGGTAGAGAGAGAGAGAGAGGAGAAAAAAAGGTGTGTGTGTGTGCGTTTCATTGTGTCCCCGCTAACAGTTTTCTTGTAATTATTGAAATTGATGTTTGCTGCGGAGCTGTAAATCTGCAAGATCTCTTGTTAATAAAGCAGCACAGGCAGCCGAGCCATAAGGCTGGGAAATAAAAGGCAATCAAGCCTCCAACATCCTGTCCCTCGCCCCAAAATGAAGCAGCAGAAATCCTAATTAACTGGGAGGATGAGCAGCTCTTACTACAGTGCTTGGCTAGTTGGTTTCTGTGCTAGCTGCTATACTCTAATGAAGACACTCTGCTAGCCGCCTGCCTCTCTCTCTCTCTTCTCTCTCTTTCTTCCTTCCAAGCTTTCTCTATCTGGCTGTAGCTTGCCTGAGGTATTTCCTCCCCCTCAGCTTCTGTCCTTCTCTACATCGTCCTTCTTCCTTGTGTGTGAAGTTGTGGATGTGACCGTTGCACTGATGGAGTGAGAGAAGCTTTGTTGCCAGGAGGTGTCTGGGAGTCCTGCACAGGAAATCGGTGAGCTAGATGATGGCCTCTGTGATGGTTATTGCTGCTTATGTAAAGTGCCGCTGAGAGAAAGGGAGAGACGGCATTGATCTCCTCACATTGATTTAATAGATCTTCTTTAAGATGACAATAAAGTTGTCTTTCTTTCTCATCTTTAAGTGCTCCTTTTCAATGTGGCAAATTACTCGTGTCATCAGCCTCCCATATTCAAACAGTGTTGTGTGATCATTTGTGGAGTTGAAAGTCAGGTTAAGTCTTGCTTCGCACACTTGTGCATGTGTCTGCGCAGCAAGTCTTTGAACGTGACATTCAATAATAGGTTGGTTATGTATCACTGCTTTGTTGTGAAGCAAAGCTCTTCGAATTGGCAGCTCCAATACAAAATAAGATGTGACGTGAATGCTGTGCTATAAGCCACGTCCTTGTTGTTGTGGAGCAGTAAGTGAGGATTTACTGTTTGAAACCTGAACCTCAGCTGATCCTCACTATTTACCTGTAAACCTATCCTTGTTGCTTTTGCTTTTTAGCCCCCTCATCCCTCCCCCAAACAGTCCAAAAACCTTCAGGGACAAAAGACAAATAGAAGACAGAGAGGGATGAGGTCCGGTCCCCATGTTTTCCCATCTATCTTTCTCCCTTGTGAGCACTCTGCGAGGACAAGTTTTGCAGGCACTCAAAAGCAGCAAATCGACTCACTGTAGGATTCACTGTCACTTAGCTGAGCTGGGGCACAGCAGCGCACTAGGAGGCCAAATCTTCCCCCTCCTCTCCCTATTCCACCGCCTTCCCATATGAAGAAAATGCTATTTGGCATGGCACTGCCGAGGCCACAGTCTCTGTATAGACGAGCTGTTTCCAGTGTCGCCCTCCAAAAGCTCTTTCTTTGCCTCTTCTGTTATACATTAGTGGGGGGCTACTGACGACTTGATTAAGTGCTTGTCACATTTCAGATAATTGAGACTGGATGGGTTCAGTCAGCAGTGTTCCATCTTGATTTGCTCTGGTTAATTTTAAACAGTACGATTGGCAGGCGAGATGGTGCAGCGCTATTGCATGAGTCTCTCATCAAGGTTGGGGATGTTTTGTTTGTGCACAGATTTTGTGATTGTGATTGAACGCGAGGAGAACACTGTCAGAGTTTCAGTCTTTTATTCTTAGCACAAAGAAAACTATCTGCTTGGCACAAAACCAGCTCCCGATGCAAACTCAAAATGTAGCAAGTAGAGGAAGGAAGGTGGCTTCACAACGTGCTCATTCACATGCACTGAGATGCATGCACTAGTGCATAGACACATGTGCTCAGTGTAATGAAAGCCAAAAAATTCTCTTGACAGCAGGAGTTTAAATTTCACTCCTCTGTGCAACAGCTTTGTCGCAGGGAAGAAATTCACCAACACCACCTCTGGCAGCCCTCAGAGGCCCTACTTTGGAGAACCACCAGTCCTCCCTTTTTTCTCCCTCTTTCCTTCTGTATTTAGCACTCAGCCGCTTCCTCTAATCAACGACAGGCCTATGAAAATCTCAACATAAAACAATGCACAATGCTGCCTTATTTCTCTTTCCCTTCCCCCCCTGCCTGGTTCTTCCCCAGAGTTTTTTGTCTTGCCTGTGCAGCTGCTGCTGTGACGAGGATGACAACAGGCAGGGAAAACTAAAAGGACGTATCGACTTTACTTCTCCCCTTCCCTCTCTATCACTCTACTTTGCTAACGTAGCTGCTTACATTTCACAGGGCTCACATACCATGTATTTGCTGTTGCAGAGAGATAAAGATGATGAAAGCCAGAAACACGTGTGACGTTCTCTGGGAATTTAACTTAGAAATGTGGGTGTGCGCGTGGTACAGGTGCATGCTGTAGAGGGAAGAATGAAGGCAGTAGCTCGGTTGGCAGAGCAGTCGTCTACAAACCCCAGGATTAGTGGTCTGGTTCCCGTTCCGCCTGGCTACTTGTGGAGGTGTCCTTGGACAAGACATCCAAACCCCATAAGCGCCAATATGTACTGTTTGGCAGCTGTCCAATCACAATTTACCCAAGGGGATCGATAAAGTATGTAATTATCATATGAGTGATTTTTTACATTTATTTATTTATACATTTGTCCATTTCGTTTATAAGCAAATGGAGAATAATGGAGCTCAGGAATTGACAGGCATGTTTTAATTGTTTGTGACACACAAAATGAGAAACAATAATGTGTGACTTGTGGTCTCAGGAGATTAGTCTGTTTGTCTCCTTAAAGGAGTGTCAGAGAGATTCATTACCACATCTCTGTCTCCCTCTCTGCCCCTCTGAGCCATAAACCACTCACAAGCATTTAGCCAGCAGTGATTCCTCCTCTGCTCACCTCCTCGCCCTGTTTGTGATCCCGTGGAGCTACTGGTGGAAAACCTCCTAGGCTTCTTGAATGAATCCTCTAATGTGTGTGTGTTTGTGTGTGTGTGTGTGTGTGTGTGTGTACGCCTTTGTGTGTGTGCGTACAGCCCTGGCTCTCGGCAAATCTCTGCAGCACCACCTGATTTGACTTGGTAATGGAGCATTGATGAGCCTTGGGGGAAATCAGAAAAGGAGCACAAAACCGTACAGCAAAAACCCACTGCTGTGAGGTGGCAGTAATGACAGCGTCAGGTTTCTCAATAGCAATTGACAAAAGATGGGGAAAAAAGAGAAAGTGAGGCAAAAATGGAGGACTGTAGAGATATACAGTAGCTGCCATCTGTTGATGTCTATTCCTAAAGGGGATGAAAGAAGCTAAGAGGTGGAGATGAGGTTTAGCACCCAGGCTTCAACTAGATTTGTATTTTCACTCCACTGTATTGAAAAAGCAGGTTCTCTCCCCAGGACATCAGATTATTTACATATTTAGCAGAGCTCATTGCTCACAGAATATTGAGTTCAGTGTGGAGGACATAAAAGGTAGCCAAGCCAGGAGTAGGAGAGGAGATAAAAGCAGGATCGCTTAAGTACTCTGTTATTTGGAGCACATTTCTATTGCTGTTGATGTAGCCACTAGCCTAATAATTCATCTTGCCTAGTTTTATCACTCACTGCACACCCACGCTCATGCACGTACACACACGCCCACACACAGTAACTACTCACAAACACAAATTCCCCTCCCTGGCAAGGGTAGACCTTCTGTAATATAAAACAAGCGATTCAAAGATGAAATGCTCATCATTCTGCCGTCTCACCATGGCCATCCAACAGATGAGTAGTGCTGCTTACAAAAGGCAGGGGGTGCCTGTGCCCAGCTCCCTCACAGGGGCATCTTGTCTATGTTATCACTCCAGCTAGTGCTGCAATTAATATTAATGTGCTTTAAAGCACGCTCCAGCAGCCCTGCTTCCCTCTCCCGCTCGCTTTGGGTGTGTGTGCGCATGTACTGTGTGTGTGTGTGTTTGTAACTCAGGAGGAAGAGAGCAATAAAGCCAGCGGGGGATAAGAATCTAGGCAGGATATGACAGTCCTCATGTCAGCTGTCTTAGAGCTGGAGGGATATGTGGATAAAGGCAAAGGATGAAGCTGAATTCCAACCAACCAGCCAGACAGGCAGGTAGTGCAGTGTGTAGGTAAAGGCTTGTAGCATCGACAGCGGCCGGGCTGGGGGCTGTGTGCAGCCTGTTTATTTAGTCATGTTGTAATAATGCTTGACCTTTTCTTTCAAGTCCGCAGCCTGACCTTTAGCACCTTGCTCCTCTGCAAATCAGTGTGTGTATGTGTTTGTGTCACAGGCATACACCCACTGCAGAGAGAGAAACAAGCACCTCCTTTGCGGGGAGCTTCATGGTCTGCCAACTCCAGAAGTGGATTGTTCCAAATTAGTATGCATTAGGTGGTTAGTGCAAAGCATTTAATTATGCGAGATGGCACTAAACTGTCTATGTTATGATTAGCCCAACACGTTACAACCTTAATCTCTTCATTTTTTTCTCTCTTTTTCCACGGGTGAGGAGGAGATACAGGGTGGCGGGGGTGTTAGGCTGATGAAGGAGGACAATGGGGGGCAGCTTTTGAAAAACTGCCATATTCCCATTAGATGTTACAAGTATCTACAGTATCTCTGCGGCCAGTGTTTTCTCTGTAGAAGGATTTTCATATTTTCTTGTCGTCCCTCCTTTACCCCCCCTTCTCTTCATGCCCCCAGATACTTTGTCAGACGATATTGAATCAAGCCGTTTCCTTTTATGTGTGTATGTGCACATCCCCGCTCTCTGTTTTCACTGAGCTGCTTTTCATGGTAGTCAAAGCTTTTTAATCTTGGGCAGCAGGCAGCGGTGGCAGAAGCAGCCTGGGCAGAGTCAGAGTGAGCCAGGCAGTCATCCAGCCATCCAGCCATCCAGCCAGGCAGTCAGTCACTGCAGTGGAGCCCCAGCTAGCTCCCCGAAGGAGCCCATTATACAGGAGAGATATCAAACCATGAATCATTTACGCCAGTCCTCCTCTCCCCTCCCTTCTCCTACACTTGCACGCAGCCCTGACGCCCGGCCGGCCGCCTGCTTGCCGCTGTCTGCATCTTTAATGAATGATTATTGCATTTCATAAACGTGGGCTACAGTAATTAAAGTATTATTGATCCTTTCCATGTTGGCTCCAAGGTGGACAAAACTGTTTTTGTCCTCTTTTTCACACATTTCTTTTTGTTAGTATGCCTGATAGAAAACGTCCCTCTAGGAATAGCAGACAGTGATTTATTTAGCCTGACGGTGTGATTTTGTTTTTTTCTCCAGTTTAGGCATTTCAAGAATAGTCTTCATTCGGGGAGGAGGGTGATAATACAGTAGGGTGGGGTTTGTGGCTCATTTTCATTGTGCAGTGTGGATTGTGCTGGAGCGTTTCCCTATGTTGGTGTTTTGTGTTATGCGTAAAGGGTGTAGGGACACAGGGGTTAATGTGCTGGAAAAGAGTGATTTAGGTCAGTGGTCGTGTCTACATCTGTCACTCTGACAAGCTGGCGCTTTAGGAGGCTGTGCAGTGTTGAATAAAGGAGAGAGTGAGAGACAAGTGAGGAGAGAACTGGCTTTTTCAAATGGAAAAAAGGAAAACCTGACTTGACTGTGATTTGTGCTCAGCAGCAGACACCGGGTTACAAGCAGACATTTGATATGAATCTAATCAGTTTCACTTCTTTATTGAGGATCAAGACAGTTAAAACCTCGCCAAATAAGCGGCCGTCTACCTGCCCCTGTGTTTTTCCTTCTCTCCCAGCCTTGTCCTCAACCCTGCAGTCATTTCTCCAGGTCATTTAATTTAGCATCTCTATTCTCTCTTTATTTATCTATTTCTCTCTCTTGACATATTTCCTGTGTTGCCACATCCACCGTCTCCCCCGTTCATTCAGGAGTGCACTTCAGCTTCTGTGTAAATATCACAATCACTGATGAGGAAAAAGTGCTGGCATCTCCACAATGGGATTAGAGGAGCCATTTTGTGTATCATTTATTAATCTGTATCTCCTCGTGGGTTGCATGGATTGTTTCTTGTCAAACAAAGAAAGCTGTTTGCAAGGTGCACGTGTTACGTCTTTTTATTGCTTAGCTGTAAAATTTCTGTGTAGTGATAAATGTCTACAATTTGATTTTTTTTTTTTTTCCTGTGCTGTTTTAGGAGGGTTGTGTTTTGATAGGATATTGCTTAAACATAATTATATTTATTCACAGCTGTTGTTTGTCAAAAACTGCTCAACGATATCATCACAAAAACAATGCTGCTGAAAAAAAAAATAGACCAGATTGATCCTGCCATTAAAAGTCTGAGATGGTCTGTTTCAGCGAGCTTGCGCTGATTGCTGGCTTTTTCTCTCTACCCTATGGTTTGTTCCTTTTGTTAGTGAGCCACATGGCTCTCTTAAGGGCTTAGTCTAATCAGAGCTAAATATTCAGCGGTAGCCCATAGCCTAATCAGCCAGAGCATAATCATTGTCAACCAATTGCATTCCTCTTGACCTCCCAGATGGAGGTAAACTGCGCAGCCTGTCCATAGCGCCGCTTCAATTACTGCAGCAGTAATGGTGATAAAGAAGACCACAGGCTCAAATGAAAATGGCTGATTGATGTGGACACACTTGGCTTATAATTGGATTATAAGGAAGGATGTTAATGGTGTTAGGGGTGCCGTGGTGGAGTGGGAATCTAAACATTGGCCAGGTATTTAGTGATTTATCCCTCCTGCTTTCTCATCTAATGCACTTGTGCATCACAATAGTATCCTCGGGGTTTGTGCACCTAAAGCACAGCCCTCTTGTCCAACCCCTGCTGCAGTGTCAGGGACTGTGTGTTTATAAGTAAAATGCTTATGTGTGCTGCCAGTGACTGGCTCTCTTATGCCAGTGACAGCTGTGGGGTCAGAACAAAAAGCTGTCTATTTCCACAGCAGCAGCCCTCCTCGTCCTCTTGCTCAACACACACGCACAGAATGAGTGAGTGGGAGAATTAGGCGAGATGGGATCTTTAGCTTCTAGCTCCAGTGCAGAACAGGACTGTGGCTTAAGTTTAACATGCTTTAAAATTAACCAATACCTGGATTATTAGATTTCCCTTCACAAAAGCCTCAGAGCTCAGTGTAAAAAAATGTGTAAAAACAAAAACATGTACTGAATTGACAGTGACACAAATTGGTGAAGACTACATAATTGTCACAATTTAGAAGCTGCACCTGGACAATTTTGTTGTTGACAGTATTTGTATTTGATTAGGAAATCATATGGTCCATTTTATTGCAAAATCATGTGACAGATTTATCACCATACAGAGGAGCTGGCTGGGAGCTGGGAGGCAGTTGATCCTTTTCTTTTCAATCAACTCTTCATTTCTATTTATCTAAATGAAGGGTCTTAAGAGAAGGATGTAAGTAATTGATTGTGGCAGCTCAAAGGGACCATGGTGGAGTCATGGAGCAGGTGCTGGCTGGGCTGCCCAACGTGTCTCACGCTACTCCTCATCTCAGTGTGCTTATCTCTGCCGAGTGACCAGCACTCCCCACTGGCTCTTCGTAAGTGCAATGATCCTGGATGCCTGAGCCTGCGTGAGCGGCATAATGCCTACTAATGCCTGAAGGAGCGCTCTCCCTATTTCTGTCTCTCTTCTCTCCTCAGCTGCAGCTTAGCCAAGCCCGGCCAGTGGAGAGCAGAGCTGAGTGCCTCCTTTTCTACTCTGACTCTGCTCTGTCTGGCAGTTTATTAAAGGGAATACTAGCTTTTTCCTCGCGCCCGGGCGTTTGATTTCGACAGCAGCAGAAGCTGTCATAGCAGATAAAAGGCAGCGGGCCCCAGAATCACGGTGCACACAGCATCTGTATTTACTGCGTCATTCTCCCTGCCTCTGACAACAAGGGAGGAGGAAGAGAGGAGGAGAAAATGGAGGACAGGCTTCTGCATTCATGTGTCTTTACATTGACATGTCTCATCAGAGAGAGAGGTGGACAGACAGTCTAGCCAGTGAAGCCATCAATCAGCCCTTTTCAATACGCCTGTCCACACACTGTAATACTCGCACATAAAGGCTGACAAAGGAAGGCATTATTGCTGCTGTTGGCATATTTTTATAAACCTCTTTTTCACTTAGTTTTGTCAGACAGAGTAAAATAGTGGGGTGATGCCAAGAGAGCATTTTTATTTTTGACTCAATAAATTGATATGATTGTTAGTTTGATTTTTCCTTTTAAATTAGCAAGTAGCAAACATAAATGATACAGTCTTCTTATGCAGTGAAAATCTAATTGGAGGTGATTTGGTCTCATTGTGAGTATAATTGATTCCTCAGATGTTTGCCACTTGGTTAATCAGATAATTGTTTAAAATGTCTTATTTTGTTTCCAATTTCTTGAAAGTCTTTAGAAATGATCTTGCCTTGAAAACAACTAAACAGAAAGACCTATTTTCTTGGCACTTCTGCTCACTGAGGCTGTGGGTCATCATCATTTTTCCTCTGCATCATTTCATTGAGCTTTAATTAACACAACAAGGATTCTGTGTCCTCTGGTGTCATCTACTCAGACAGACTCATTAGACTAACTCTCAGTAACTTAAATGATATTACACCATTTATTCTTTTGGTGTATATATAGAAATCATTATATTGATGTATTTATTTAGATATATTACGATTTTCAGATTGTGTTCTGTAGGACATTTCATCAGCTTTGTCCAAAGGTATAACAAGCCTTTGTTTAATACATTATGTTGTAGTTTGCTTAACCAAACCAGCAGCGTTTGAAGCAACCCGCTGTCTGTCTTCTTCATGCATCTTGATGCCCTAGCCTGTGGTGACAGGAAGACTAATGTATTCATGGTGCCTCCACAGTGAGAGGCATTACTTTACCTTTGCTTAATTGAGGGGAAACTCCCCTGACACCTGCTTAGCACAGCACTAAGCTAGCAGAGCGGCCACACTCAACCCTAGGAGCTGAGGCCATTGAACCTTGACTGAGAAATAACACAACCCACGACCACCCAGGCACTACCGAGAGGAGAAATGATTTAATAATGTTGATGAGATATTACACTAACCCTTCCTCCACTGTCTCGCTCTCGCTCGCTCTCATTACTTCTTACATGGGGAGAGAGTCAGCTCTGACTCTGTGCCTGAAGGTGTATTTAGATGGGGCTGCTAAATATTTCACACCCTAAAGACACAGTAAAAGAAGAAGCAAAAAGGGGAGCAAGGAGGGCAGAAAAATCAGTGCAGAGGGTTTTGACATGGATTGTGGAGGGTGGTTGGGGAGTGTAGTCAAGGGCAGTCAGGGCAGGCTTGTAATTGGCTGACATCAGAATATAGTGGTGTGTGTGTGTGTGTGTCTGTTTGCACAGTCAGGCGATTTCTGAATACTGTAAGGCCAAATATAGCGCTCCAGCCAGACTGCATAGCTTTTGGGGTGTTGATATGCTGCCATCACCTTGTACTAGTCTGAATGTGGATATCAAGTACAACAGACATAGTATATTATTTTCTTTGGGCTCCAATACCAAACTTCCCCCTACCTCTGCAGCGATACAGGCAACGGCCCCATCTAAGACTAAGCATGACAGCTTGACTGAGCTCCTGCCATGCTTTTAATTGTCCCATGCCCCAGGGGCTGCTGGGAGCTAGCTGGGCGGGGCTGCACATTTTCTCTGGGGGGATGAGGAGAGGTGGGTGACAGAACACTCGCAGTGTCAGGTGCAGGTGCAGAGAAAAGAGATGGAGAGGGGGCTGACAAGCTAACCGTGGGGAGCCAAGTAGTGAGAAGCCATTCACTGAGATGGGAGAGGAGAGCGTTTTATATTAGAGGAGAGCTCACGAGCACCTTTCTCTCCACTACATCACCCCTGCACTCACTGTTACTTATTATACAGCTGTTAGCTGCTGGTCTATTAACCAGTGCTAGAAATCTGGGCAAAGAGCCTCACTGTACAGCAACAGCACCATGTGATTGCATTATCAACTGCATTTGCATTGATTGCACATTTGACCTTATTCTACATGTAGATTTTATCAGCTGTTTTTGGCATGGCATAACCACATGGCAGAACCCAATTAATATCTTTACACTTCTCTTCTACATTATGTTGGAGCTTCAGTTTCCTTTCCTGAGCCTTATACCATATCTCTCTGTCACATTGCTATTGTGTTATAGCCTTTGTACAGGCTCTTCAGTAATGCTGTGCTTTGTAGTCTGTATTTTGCAGCTACAGGAAAGCTGAGTCAGATGGTAGAGATTGCTTTTTTTTTTTCAAGCTGTTGCATTGCTGCAAAATACTGTTAAGGCTCAGATTAGGATTCAGTGTCATCAATTAAGATGTATACATATCAACAATGTTGTTGAAGAAGGCAGTTACTGTATTGTATAGATGTGAATGTGAATATCTTTTCTGTGACTGTGACAGTAATCAAGTTAGGGTTAAATGGAAAGTATGTTTCCAGGGTAATTAATTATACAGAGTATTGTCTCAATTGGGCCAATTTTTAAAAAACTACAATGTAAAAAAAGCAGTCCTTGTAAACGTAGTGTTTAAGCCGATTGAGTGTTTTGAGTTGTGCAGCCAAGAGGAAGCACCAGCGTGGTTTTGGGTCTTGTTCTTCCTGTGTTGCTGGCACAGAGACGCCATCTATCCATTCATGCTGGGGTCGGAGCCTCTGAAAATATCCATAAGGGGATTGGGGAGGACTGATAGCATACCTGCTGTTACCCTGAGATGTTATCCAACTGAAAGTCAGCCCAGGTCCCCTCCCCACTGCTGTGCTCTGCTTTAGATTGTTCTGCAATACCTCACACAAAGATGGAGTGGGGCCATTATACCTCTGGCTCTGTAAAACTCCCAGCAGACACACAAAAACATACACGTGTGCTTACTTACACCTGCACAAACATGCATGGTCATCGTCACTGCATGTAATTCCGGGTACGTTTGTCTTTGCACGTACAGATTGCCACACACATACCCTTATATACCCACACATCAAACCAGATTGTGCTGTCAACACAAAAAGCTTCATAGTGGCAACATAAGCTGGTTGGCTTTTCCACAAAGGGTCAGAGTTGACTGCAAATTACAGCTGGTGGCTGACCAAGGCGGGTGATGGATCTCAATGTACTCAGTGTTTACCCACACACCTGCACCCCCACAGTTGAGAGAGACAGCAGCACAGCCGAGAGCACACAGCCATTTTGTAACACCTCAAGGAACTCTCCTTCTTCTCTCCCTCCTCTCCCTGTATGAGGAATAGATGAGGTGGTGCCATTAAGTGAATTTGCTGTTATTTCCCCAGGCTCTTAGCTGAAGATGTAAAACCTCAGCCAGTGAGGCAGCCAAGGATGACTGCCGACTCAGGCAGAGGCAAACACGCTCCACACTCTCTGCTGCGCACATGATCAGCTTTCATGCTTCTGTGTAATTTATCAAATTGCTTGGGCATGTGATGAATGGGCCCAAACTCAAAAGGAAAAAAGGCATTAGGTTTGCATTAGGTCGCTGTTATGCCCATGAAAGAGCTTAGAATTTAATTACAGTAAATGGTAAACATTGTATTCACATTTTCTGAAACAATAATTCAGTAGGCCTAATTGCTTTGTAGTTTTACAGACTACGCTTGAGCGATTACACAAGTGGAATCAGCTTGTTAAATAAAAACTGTTCAATCCTGTTACTTATACCACAGTCTACTATATTTTCTTAGTATGTAGAATGAGCAAGTAGGCTTTAGGTTCTTTACATTTTCTTATAAATGACCGCACTCACACATCCTTACTGTGGAAGAGGCTGGTTCTCTCCTGGTGATTTGTCACAGTTCCCCATTATATTACACACCGCCTCTCCTTCACACTCCAAATCCCCCTCCCCTTCTTTCTTTCTCCCCTCCCTCGCTTCCTAAATCATTTCTTTACATGTGTGTGGGTGCCCCCTCTCGCTGTGATTCTGATACTTCATAACGGCAGGAGGAAATTGAGCTGACCTTGAGGCTGCCGAGCTCTTTTATAATGCTGATGTATGGGGCTGTGGGCGCACGCAGCCAGTAAGTGAGAGGCATGTTTTTATTTGCCAGGGAGCAGGGCCCAGTGTCAGGACACATAACAAGGTTCATTTCTCGCCCACTCAAGCTAGCTAGGATGTCGGGAAGCTTAGTGTCAAGCATTCAAGTTCACTAGGTCTGATTTACCTGCATTAGCCTTTGTCTACTGGAATAAGTTGCATCATGCTGCCTGAAGGATGATGATAGACCACAGCCACAAATAGAGTTAACCCTCTATATACATTAGGCTCGCTAAAATGTGATTTAGATGGTGCTGCATCGCAAGTGTTACCATCAGCAAGTCTCCTAGTTTAAGGTTGTACTAGAGATGAATTTATACAAGACTATTTCTGGCCAGTTTGCATTTTGTAGAGTAGGTGTCAGGGTATTCTTTATAAATGATATAGTCTCTTTGGCAACCTTATATCACCCTGGCTGTTATTGGTGTCATTATTTGTTCAGTGTAGATGGCCCACTTTCTTTCTCCTCTGCAGCTCTCTGCTCATCAGTGCAATCAGCTTCCTCCTAACACAATCAGGCAGCTCTCAAATTACAGTCATGATTGAGACCAAGTCGGTGGCAGGAAAAGACAAGATGGCTTATGATGATTCAAGCATGAATGCCGCTGAGGAGGTGGACACAATTAATTAATGTCCGTAAAATATAACGTAATCAAAGCCCTGCAGCAAATGGTAACTGTGATGTTTGGAAAATGCATTTTTATAAGAAAGGTGTTAATTCAACTCTGTAGCAGTTTTCTGTTGATTTGTGTGAGATTGTCAGCTGATTTGTGTCCACAAACAACATGTTTTCATTTTTTATTTAATCTTCAGATTATTTTCTGGATTAAGTAAACTGTAAAATGTAAACAAATCCAGTAGCCTTACATGAATCTCGTCATCTCTTTACCATTTCTGCCGAAGAAATACTTTAATAATTATTAGTAACCAATTGTTCCAGCTCTAAATCAAAATGTATTGATAAGTGTGTTGCAGAAAATAATCTAGTCCACAGCATACTTCATCTGGTTGAATTAAATGTAATAGTGTAAATACTCATGTTCTCATACTTGTACTGTGTCAGTACAGTGCTACTGGGAGAGTCTAATTTACCATGATGGGATATTGTTTCACCCTAGAATGTTTTGTTTAATCACACAAAAACCTGCCTTTGCACAAGGTGCAAGTTAGAAAGCACTTCATTGAATGGCTCATTGCTGGTTACATGCGTTTCAGAATAAAACCTGACTTGGTAGTGGCATAGCTATTCACAATGAAAATAGAACAGAAGGAAAAAATATGTAAGCGTTCATTTGTTTTGACTTTGTCAGAACTTTTGAATTGTATTTAATTTGCGTCTCTGTTTGTAATGTTAGTGACTGAGGTTGACATTAAGATGAGCGGAGGAAGCTCATCAGCCCTGCCAATTCAGCTCACTTCTCATATGGCACAGATCCACTTGTCTAACCCCATGTCTGGATGCTGTACTCTGAAAACAGGCAAGGACCCAATTCATTCACAGCTCATCCAACAACACATTGACTGTGCACAAAATATGTTTTAGCAGCTTAACAGCAGCAGACTAATCAATTGATCCAGATTTTGCTGTCCATTGATCTTGGCACACCCTGGGTCCAGACAATTACCGTGCATGTATGATAATGATATCATTAACAGCCCATGGCAGATCTATTAGGGCAGTAGAAATGCTACTAAAAACCACCCGAACCATGCACAGAAACATTTGCACTGCCAAATGCTTTGGGGAGTGGTCCAAATCTGCTTTGCAAATGCCTCCCTGTCACTCACCCCTCCTCACCTCAGCAACAGTAACAGTAGCGTGGTGGAGAGGCAGGCGAGCCTGCTGGTGCTGCTGACTGGCGTTCTGTGTGTTGATGAATGTGCCGGCCTGACGGCTCAATGTGCTTACCTAATAGGAGCTGCTCCACTGTCACACTGAGTTTCTCCGTCTCTCTCCCTCACCACACTCATGTCTTTTTCCGAGGTAGTAAGGAGAGTGTTCCACTTGGCTTGACACTGCAGCCTCCACACTCTGTTTCTTAAAGGTTAATGGAGCTGCCTCACAATGCACACTAATCACCAGGTAATCGCTTTTGTTTGGCTTGATAGGTGACTAAGGTCAGCCAGGACGACCAGCGCAGCCATTTTGAATGAGGCAGTCAGGATTCTGCTGGTTGCTAAATATTGTTGTCAAGTTTGCTTGAGATGCTAATTGTTCCTTGTCTTTGAGCTTTTGAGGTTTTGTCTGTAGATGTATTTACTTTACATTGGACTAAACCTCTTGTTGTCGTGTGTCTACTATTTACATCTATTGCTCATATCCTACCACACTTGACACCCTCCTCTTTGAGTGTGGAAATAGTGAAGATACAGTACAGTCTATCTTTGGTATCTTTGTGCTGTGGAGGTGTTTGAAGTGGTTAGCATCAGCCTGGTGTTAAGATAGCGGCTATTCTGAAGAGCATGTGGTGGACAGTCAGAGACACTGACAAACTGAAAGGCAGACTGAAGCCAGGGAAGTGAAGTGCTTGTCTTTGATGTCAGCCAGCTTCTAAAGGGCCGTGGTGGTCGGAGGGGATTGGGGCTTCACTGTGGGATTTTGGGATTGTCATGTCATAAAAAGTCTCATTGGGGCAGAGTGTGTGCATAAGCACTTGCATGTTCAGATATTAAGACTAAAACCAGGCAGCTAAAAAAGGAAAGGCCAGGTTGTCTTTGCCATCATCCACATCACCCCATGATGCTCACATATAATAACCCTCAACTTGCAGAGCACAGACTTGATCTTGCTCTCACATGAGCACACATGCTAGAATATAGGAATGGACATTTCTAGGCCTGTTGAGCTTGTTTTTAGTTGCTCTTTTGTGTCTAGTCGGAGACACTAGATACATGGGCAGTTTGTTAAAAGAATGATGTTGCATGCCCTGTGCTATTTGGATACAGCCTCTAGGCTGAGATATGACCAGATGTAAATGGAGAAAGGTTAGTCACAGACTCATTTTAGAGGATTTTATAAAACCAAGAGACAGATTAGTCCTGATGTGTGTGCTTGATGAGTACATTGTCTGTCACAGTGAAAAATCTCAGTTACTGAAGGGATTGCAAAATCAATGCAAGCTATTCATACATGGATCTAATCCTGAGATTTGCTACCATTTAATCTGTGGTTATGACAGGTGATGAGGCATGCTCTAATGCTGTCAAACAGATGTCCCTGCTCAGCCACACAGGTTAGACTGCACCTGGTGACACCATTGAGCCCTGGCAGTAGGTGGCCCACTGCGCATTTTATTTGGCCTCAGGTGTCATCTCTTGTGTAAAAACAGGCATTATAGTGTTTTGGTGAATCCAGGAAAAAAAAACAAGCCAAATGTTTAAATCAAATATCCATAATCCAAAATCTTCTTTGGAGTGTTTGATCATGGATTGAATATAAATATTACATGCTTATCTGGATGGTTGTGTGTATTTGTGCAGTTTTTTTTTTCCTCCAAGTGTCAGACAACAGTATAACCCGCTTGCTGTGCCGTTGAGCAGTGCTGAGATTGCATGGATAGAAATACTTTGATGTTATTCTCTGCACACCTGGTGTTATTTTCAAATTCAAAACTGAACGGACCATTTGATTTCAGAATGCAGTCCGTATTCAGGAGGAATGTTGCTTCAAAAGCAGGGAATGAATAATAACAAACAGTATCATTTTACATCTGGTTAATATCTAGGGATGTTATCCCTAATAGATAATTGGTTAAGAAACCAGCCACACCCTCATTTCAGGAAAAATAGCACAGACAAAATCCTTCATTCTACAGTGACCTACATATTTATTTGTTCTCCATCAACTTATTGTGTCAGTAAGACAAACGCACAAAACTCATCGTTTTGTTTTGTAAAACTTTAAGCCGTTGGAAATAAGGAGCAAACCAGTGAATCGCATGAATAGACTGAGTATATGTACCAATTCTCTCTATTACACACATAGTAATGTACATAATTGAGAGAACCACAAACAGTGAACCGTTTGTGGAGAGAATGTTGTGCAAGAATTACAGGATTTTAATGAGTGGGATATTATTTGTTAAAATCAAGATGTGTATCTATTTAATAATTAATTTGCTACACCTCATACATGGCTGCAGGCAGGCATGCACAATAGAAGTGCACACGTCCCCAGTGTGTGCAGTATTAAAATGCTTACAATGAAATGTAGCAGATTGATATAGTGTGTGTGTGCGTGCATGTGCGTGTGTGTGTGTGTGTGTGTGTGTTGCATTTCTAGGTGTTAAAGAGAGTAAATGCAGGAAATCTCTCAGTGTGCGGATGCTGAATGTGAAATGTCAATGTTATTGAACAGGTGCTGCGAGGCAGAGCTGTGATGTTTTTATTTCCAAGCTCTTGTCGAGTGAGGCAGAGAAGAGAGGGCTCATGGGATAATGGGGGAGGTTCAGGAGTGGGGGACTCTGTGTGTATGTGTGTGTTTTACAGTGTGTGTAGCAGGTATGAGTGCCTAGATCTGTGTGTATCCAGAGAGCTCTATTGAAAAGAGGGAAATGAATACTGGCTTAAACTAAATGCTCACAGTCTCATAATAGAAAATGTTAACTGCTCTGTGAATTGTATTATTTTATTTGTGCACCTTCACGTTTGTCAGTGGCTGCATTCATATGTGTTTATTTCACATGATGCTAAAATGGGCGCAATCTTCACCCATGCATCCACCTCTACTGTCAAGCTGTTACCACCTCGCTTGTACCATTTACACATCATTCATGTTTTTTTCCCCCGTCCTCTGTGTGTTTGTTTTTTTCTCTCTTCAGTTTTTCTCTTGCAGCCTGTCGTTGTGTCAATACTTGTTGAGAGGCAGTGTGGCAGTGAGCTTGGAGGTGGATGCAGTCAAGGTTAGTCAACAATGCATTTTGACAGTGGAGTGCTGACTAACGCAGCATTTTCCTCTGGCCTAACCCCTCCCCCCCCAAAATGTCTCTGTTCCTACCCCACCCAGTGGACTATGATTGTGCTCTCTATCTGCCCTTGTTGCTCTGAGCTTCATTCCTCTCCATCATCATCCTCACATCCTACAGTGCTTCATTTTCTCCACTCCACTCCCTCCCAGCCATCTCTCATGATACTTTCTGTACTGCTGGAGAGAACAGCTCAAGCCTGTCAGCGCTCATTCGTCTCTCAGCTGCTAACTCACTTACTTTGCGTCCCAATGATTTATTTCCTTTTTTTTTTTTTTTTTTTTGCATCTTTTTCATTTTTAGCCAGTCCTATGCTGTCTTTTGGCAATGCCTTTAAGCCACTGATCTGTCTTTTTCTTTGTGGTTTCACTTATGATTCTGCATAGTTCTTATGAATTCCAATGAATGCATGTGAAAATGTGATTATTGTCTTATCGGTTGCGTTCCCCTCTCCAGCCATTTTCAAAAGGAGGTGCGAAAGTGAGAAAAGCGCCTATTGAATGTCCACAACAGCGGCAGACAATCCAGTCACAATTTGGAGGGGGTGCAGTTCAAAGCACACTAGCAGGTTACTTAATGAGTTTGGTAATTGACTTGCTGAGGCCTCTGCACATCCCTTCCCTCCTGCTGCTTATGTGTACAAGAACAGAGAGAGCTATGGTGCTCTTCTTTCTTTCCCCTCTCCTTCCATCTTTTTCTCCATCCATCACTCTTCCATGAGCTGACTTGGGCAGCTAACGCTGCACCACGGATTCTCTGTCTATTCCCCACTGTTCCTGTTATAAAGACAGTTAGCATGCTGCACGTTAGGTTTCCGCTCTACCCAGGATTGAATATCAGCAGTGTTACTCAATCTCTCATTTGCTCTGTCTCTCCCACTTGGTCGCTATCTCTTACACACACGCAGCCTACCCCACACACACACATATCTATTATATGTTAGATGCTTCATGCATTATGCAGAATATGTGCATCCAAACAGGCAATTTGCTGAATTTCCAGTCCAACACTTCGGAGTCGTAATTCTCACTGTTGTCCACAACAGTATAATGAGAAACACAGTTCCATGCTCAGTTGATTCATAAGTCTAAACAATAAAGACAAAGAATAACAGGCTTGCCGTGTAATCATAAATGACACTTAACATATCACTCTCAGATTTCATTGCATTATCTCCTTTTCCAGTGACATCAAAGGGACAGCTATTCTTCTTGTCTCATTCCTGTATGTGTTATGTTGGTGGCATTATCACATCTGATGTAAATCTTGTTAGCTCACATATTAAATTATAGTTAGATAATTGTTTGGAAAAAATGATCTTCATTGTTTTGTTATAATTAAGAGAGATATTGTTTAGAGTTCGAATTGTTTGTTGCCTTGTTTGTGTATAAAAAGATTTAGTGCCTTTGGGGATCTACACTAGTGAGACTAACCTAATATATATTCTGCATAATGAGTAAGCTTCCCACCTTCTTACCTATTCCCATTAATTTCCATTTTGTACCTTTAAAAAGCTGTAAATAAATCCAACTGTCTCCAGTTGCAAGACTGCTGCCAAGCTTTTTATCAACTCCCACAGTGAAATGGTTGATTCTGAACGCTGCAGGGGTTGGAAGGCCAAAGCACAGCTAAGTGGCTCCTCTTGACCTCAGCACTGATCTCCAAACTGTCTGCTCTGACTGCACACAGACCGTTTTTACCCATTCGCTCCCACAAAAACAGTCTAATCTCATAACACAGCTTTAACACTCTCTGCATGCTGTCTCTTTGAATAACACAACATTTTCTCACCGCACCCAGTGCTGACATGCTGACCGTACATTTGCCTTTGAGATTACTTCTCTCTGCTTTTTATTCATACCAAATGGAAAAAAAAAGGAATGTGAAGAAAGTGAAATAGATAAATCCAAAATGTGAAAAATTAGCTTGAATGGTTTGGGAATCTTGTTCCTCTGACCTAAAATGATGTGCTTATTCTAGTTATCACTATCTATCTGTAAACTAGATGGCTGAATCATTAGCTCACACACCGAGAGCAGCCAAGTGTGACCAGTGAAGAATAATTGATCTCTGAAAGCATTGTTACTGGAGGGGAAAAAAGATACAGCTATTTGGGTCATTGTGCCATATTCAGCACTTTAATATGCATGTCATGACTAACTGTGTGTGGAGTTAATTTTTTTAACACATCACAAGCCTCTGTTCTGCCACCCCCACCTCCTCTTTTAGCACAGCAACAGCACTAAGCTGCACCTCTACGCACTATCCATGGGGTGGCAGTGTATGGAGGTGAGACAGCCATGTGCTCTGTGTGAAATGGAGCAGTCACTGGTTATCTGAGCAGATTAGCTTGGAGACAGTAACCACACAGGAATCGCACACCCCAACCGCCACACTCTCTTTTGCTTTCATGAGCAAATGGACACCATTTCCTCTGCAGACTGTTGATCGCATTTAGATACTTTCATTCTTCTTGACTAGGATTTTCCTAACTGGACCCAGAGTTAAACATCAGACACATGCACTGTTTGTTTATCTTGCTGTGTCTTTGTTCACAAAAGGATTTGCCTGAAATGTAAACTTCCTCTTTTGCACCACAGTCTGCACCCTGTCTCTGTAGCCCTTTTAGAAATACAGTCTCATTCCTCAGAGCCTGTTCTCAGCGCGGCCGCGGCAGGCTGCTCTGCTCTTTTATTCAGATGAATGAGGCCCTGTTTTGCCTGCAGAATCAGACAGACACAGACAGTTGATGTGAGTGCTTGAAGAATGTCAGTGGAAAATCAGGGGCTTAGTGAAATAGCATCTAAGGTATTACATGTGTGTATTTGTTTGTGTCTGCTTTTCTTTCTATATACGTGACTTCATGGCCACAAAGAGTTGGTTGATCGTTTTTTCTGTTTCATAAGCACTTCACACCCTTATTTTCTTTTACCTTCTTTCTCAATTTCAGCACGCTGTGATGCAATGGAAATTGTAGACCTTTTGTGTGTGTGAACTCAGACGTAGAATACAGACAGGTGACAAAGGCAAAACCAACATCAAGTATGTCAATATGGTGATGAGGTACCACGTGCCACCAAGAACAACTTTAGTACGCCTTGGCATTGATTCTACAAAACTCTGGATGTCTACTGGAGGGATGAAAAGCACATATTTCCTCATTTGGTGTGTTGATGATGGTCGTGTAGCACTGTCCAAAATCTCCCAAACGTGTCCAGCTGGGTTGAGATCTGGTGACGTTAAAGGCCATAGCATATGATTGACATCATTTTGATACTCATCAATCCCTTCAGTGACCCTTTGTGCCCTGTGAATGGGGGCATTGTTGACAAAGTGCGATCACATTGTGCACTGACATTCTCAGTCACTTGAGTTTCTCTTCTGTTTTTCTTTCTTTCAAAACCTCTTAAATCTTTTCCTCTTGCCATCTTGATCCAGAATCAGAATTAGCAGTGTTTTTTTTTATACATGCTGCAGAGCATGGCTGGATGATCCGCTGTACCACTCCGTACACCTGTGTGGAAGCATCAGCATGTGTTATGTTTCTCACAAATGTATTTAGGTTTTCCTTTAATTTGTTATCTGTCTGCATGTATCAAAGTCTGTAAATGAGCACCCAGGTTTAGGTGTATTTTATAAGGCTTATAAAGAAAATGCTGTGCTTCTTCTTACTAACATTTTATGGGTTTGTTTGCCAGGTGGCAGCTACCTCCATCTGGAAAAAGATTTACTTACATTTATTTTTTCATATGCATTAGTTTTACCAAATGGCTGCTGCAAGCAAGTTTCACTCTTTTGAGTAGCTTGTGTAGTTTGGCAAAGAGATTAGACATATGTAGCAAGTATCTTGGTTTTTAGACTGTTGCAAGGCTGCCAAATGTGACTGAATAGCTATGTAAACAAGATAGCTATGTGAGGCTAGACCTTGCACTGATAGCCTAAAGTGAAATAGCATTCTTTGACTTCCCTCACATTTTTACAACTGCTTTAATGATTGTAAATAAAGGCCTGCTGGGCAGCAGGTTAATTAGACTATGAGCTGTCTGTTGAGATGGTCTCCAAAGGACATTCTGAATTTCATTTAGTCTTTTGTCCTCTTGCTGTTATGTACAATGCAGCCTGATTTATTTATTTATTTTTTTTGTTTGTTTAGGAAGTCCTTCTCTATCTAGCAATGTTTTTTAAGGTGTAGCAGTAGTCACAGAAAACCTTGAATCTTTGAATCCACAAGTGTGTAGTTAACCATACTTAGTTGAGCAATTTCCTTGAGTTACTTTGTTGGGAGATTGGAGAGGATTGTTTTATTGCTTTCCCTTCCCTCAACCCCTTCCAGGCATAGTCTCTGTTTTAATTAGTCGTAAGACTCTATTTTCCCTTTTGGATTCTCCCAACTTTTAAAGTGCCCTCTTAAGAATCTGTGAAGGCTAAAAGGGGCAATACATGATTTGAAGTCAGCTTTTTTTCTTTTTTTTTTGCTTTCCTGTCAGCAGAGAAGAGGGGGTGGTGGGCTATCAGCACTTGCTGTCAGTATGAGGAACAGTAACTTCCAGCAGCAGTGACACAGAGTCTTTGTTCTTTATGGATACAGTACGTGTGGTGAAGAGAGTCTCTGCTTTAAAGCCCCATCTGGAAAAGCATTGTTCAAGTTTCGAATATGAGAAGAACGGCTCCTGTAGATTATACCTGCCTGAGAATGGTAACATGGTCTCAAGGTTCAATCTAGCACATCCGTTTTTTTTCCTCCCTGTATTATGTTTTGGCAGCAGGGAAGTTGGCTTGTTACACTGCAGAGATTTAGTCATGTGTTAAAGTCGAGCTTCTGAAGTACACCCCCACCACCACCACCACCACAACTGAACCCTCCTCTTGTTTTACAAGTCTGTTTTCTTCTCTCAATCCCTTTTTCCTTCAACTTGTCTGCTCATCCCTGGTGAATGTATTAAATGAAGTTACTAGATATGAGTGCTTAAGAGGCCAGGGCCTTTGAGGCTTGCCAAGTCTCTCACAGGCTTGGCTCAGTCATCCATGTCACTTTTTTGTTGTTTCAGCTACTGGCTGACTTATTTGTGTTGCACTTTCTCTCTCTCTCTCCCTCTTTCGCTTGCTCTCTGTGTTTGCTGCCTCTGAGTGGCTTGTTTTTCTTCAGCGTGGAGAAATTGGGCTAAAGCAAACAGTGTGTGTCAGCCACAGCTTTTGTTAAATATTCATTTTTAATGAGAGTGAGTGGCTACAGAATCCTATGAACCATAAACGGAGTAGTCGGACTGAGGAGGGGGGAGGTGGTTGGCCTTTGATTCAGTGGCGTTCTTGCAGTCTTTTTGTTTAGTAACACTTGTACTAATTATGTTTGATGTGGATGAAGAAAACATTTTAAAGTGGTAGTTTGTGTTGCTTTATTGTGCCATTTTTTTCCTCATATGTCCCCTCTGGTTTTGTTAGCTCTTACAAAGAATGGTTCTCCTTTTACTAATCTTTATGAAAAAGAGAGTCACAGGAAAATGTCATTTTTCTCTTTTGAGCAGCACATGGCTCTTTTAGATTTCATTTCCTCTGCATTCACAAAGTACCAAGTAACCAGTTTTTGTTCTGTAGGGATGGAAGGCACTGTAGTTGTAGAAGGGGGTGCTCAAGGAAAAGGTATTGTGATGGGCTGTTTGAATGCTGAACAGAATTGAATAGACACAGTCAGCTTCCCAGATACATGCTTAGGCCTGTAGAATGTGGAGTGCTTTGCTTGTAACTGCACCGGTTGTCTCCTTTCATTATCGGTTAATGGTGCCCAACTTGACAGAGCCATGTGATAAACAGAGGAGCTGTGAAATCCTGGAGGTGGAGTTCTCCTCTGCCTGATAATGGGATCTCATCTGCCAGGGAGGGGAGCCTGTCCCGCCAGCCAATCCAGCTTTGCTGTGCCCTGCCTTCAGACAGGATTCACTGCACTCACCCTTCACTGCTGTCTTGGGCCAACTTAAGCTTCACAAACCTACTGAGAAAGGTTGGCATTTGACTGGTTTCTTTTTTATAACACATGATAGGGTAACTGAAATATCATTGAATTCCTTTTAGGCTTGAATTGTGAATCACAGATATAGAGATGTGTATTTCCGTTTCCTTATCATCTCGGATCATCTGAATGTTTGTGTAACTCAGGAAAGAAAGCCGACTGTGTGTGTGTGTGTGTGTGTGTGTGTGTATGTGTGTAAATATCATAAACACTGACCTTGTGAAATGTATACATACCGTGATAAGGGAGGAGCTGTGGCTGCTGTGGTGTTAGATTACTATGTAGAGGGGGGGTACGACTTCTGACAACAGTTGCCTCAGGAACTGAGAAAGGTTTTACCAACACTTTGTTGCACAGCAGAACCCCCCACCAACCATCCCTGCCCTTGTAACGACCAGTGTGGTTTGTAGCACAATGAAGGACCCCCTGCACGCCACACTGAACTCAGTTTCTATTGATCTTTACTGCCTGTCTCTGCTGATGCCCGTATAAGACTTAAGTGCAAAAAGAGCCCAGTGCGCAGACTATTTGCTTTAGTTAATTGGATTTTGACAGTGATCAAATATCATGTTTAAGACAATGAAAATGTGTCAAACTACTTGCTGCAGCAAAATAAAAATTCATCCTATTAATTTATAGCTAAACGCAGTCCATCTTTGTTTTCCTGCTCCTGTAGGCGTAGACTGTCAATTTTCTTTTTTTTCTTTTTTTCACTGCTAGTGTTGAGATAAAGAAAAAACAAACCGTACTGTGTATTTTCTACGACAAAATGAATAATGACACCTTGGAAAATAACCAGGATCACATTTGATTTGATGCGCAGACTAACTATTAAAATCAGCCTTTCAAATACTGCTAATGGACTATTCACATTATCATCTCTTGCTTGTTTCAGCCTTTTAATGGGTGGGGTGACTAATTAATTCATTATCCAAAAATGCAAATGAGCTCCACAAGCTTGTGCAGCATTCAGTCGCCTCCCTCTCCTGTATTTTCCAGCAGATGCATATACCAGTGTTTTCAGATATAAATCAGAGACCTGTAGCCTCAGTAAGAACGTCACGTTATTTATTTATTTAACCAGGATAACGTGTTATTGCTGTGCAGCACTGTGCAGACACAAATGCAGGCTAATAAGCCACTACTACTCCTAGTCCAGCTCGCTTCCACGGCTCTCATTGTCTCGCGTTAGTGTTTTCAGTCACCTTCCCATAAGCGTTATCATTGATCGGCTGCTGATCGGTCGGGCCACTTTGGTTGCCGTGCATGATGCTTCCTGATGCATGCAAACACACAGTCGGTGCACGCAGCGTTTCCCTGCGGGGCTGCCATCAGTCACCGGCCCCATTGGCGCCCCCCCCCTTTCCCAGAACACCACCACCACCACCACCACCTTCACCCTTTTGTCCCTGACGATTATTTGAATCCAGTCCATGTTTTTGTTTCGCTCGGATTTTTTCTCTTTTCTGAGTGTGGTCGGGGTAATTCTCCTTCACTAGTGTCTGGATAAAGAAAGACTAGGTCAGCCATGTGGATGCGTCTGTTGAACAGCTGAAGAGGAGGAGGAGGAGGAGGAGGAGGGTTTACAGAGACGGAGGGAGCGATAGAGAGCGTGGAGTGTGTGCGTGTGCGTGTGTGCGCGCACACACAGGGAAGAGAGAGAGAGAGAGGAGAGAGAGAGGAGAGAGGGGAGAGAGAGCATGTGTGTGTGTGGAAAAAGGAAGCGGAGCCTGTAAACGGTGAACTCACTGGTTTCCTACCCCTCGAAACAGCCAACAGCGCCGTGTTACTTTTCATGTGGACACTATCATCGACAGCAACAACAACACGGCCGAAGGGAATATGAACAGTTTCGAGGGGGGGCTCTCTCACCTCATTGTGCGTTTGCTCGGCGATTTCGGACGTGAACCAGTCTCAGTAAATTGAAACCGTCTTTTGTTGAAGCAAGTGCTCGCCCGAGCCCCTCCGAGCGGACAGCGGCTTTTTAAAAAAACCGGGAGGATTAAAGTGTTCGCTGGGCTTTGTCCCGGTTCTTGGATTTGGGCCCAGCTGGTTCGTCTTTTTTTTTTAAAGTTCGTTGGGTCATCTTGGGCAAGACTCGCGTTTTCAACTTGTTTGCAACAGTCTCTGTGACTTCAAGAATCACCAGACTGGCGGGTGAGTAGTTGAATACAAAAAAACATGCAGGATGGTTGTGGCTGGAGGAGGAGGAGGTGGAGGAGGAGGTGAAGGAGGAGGCAGACGGGGGGAGTAATAAGTGGGCGATAAAGAAACGGAATTTAGGCAACAGTGATGTCTAAAGTCGGATGGCACCTAGACTTTGAGCTAAAAGTGTACTGATTTTGTTTGTATCCGGAGAAGGAAACGCGTGTGACCTCGACTCCGAGCTGAAAGTTGGCTGCATTGTTGTAAAACTTGACTCTGTGTGTGTGTGTGTGTGTGTGTGTGTGTGTGCACCGTGTGGCAGAACCTGGAGCAAACTCCATGACCTGGTCAGGAGCGTGTGTGAGAGAGCAGTGAAGTAAACACACCGGAGCTGAAACAGCAACAGTGCTGCCCAGGAAACGCATCAAAGGTGTAAAACGTACTCGTGCGTGCGCATTTGAGCAATAAATCAATTTCGAGGAAAAAATGGGGGAGAAAAAAAAAAAGTTGCACTTTGACAGGGAAAATGTTCTGAACTGGTTCTTGATGAGTCAGTGGCACATACATTTGACGGGTGGGATTTCCCCATGTTTCAAATAAAGCATTGGGTGTTGGATTTACAGCCTGACACATGTCATAAATTGATCATTGGACTGTAATATTGGAAAGTAGTAGAGTGTTTGTGAAACAAGGGTAGGGGATTGTGAGAAGAGGAGACCGGCTGAACCGGTTGAAAACTGTTGAAGGACCATCAAATTAGCTTGACTTCCCCCCTTCAGCACCCCAGAGGCTATGAACTCTGGCCCAAGCACATGCAGCTCTCACTGTGGGTGGGGGGGGGTGGCGAGATCTGTGCCTGCTGTTAAAAAGAGCAAGGGGGCTGGCTGGTGGGATGTTTGTATTTAAGAGGGGATGGCTTAGGATTTGAAGGCAGACTACAGCTATTTGTCTGAAATGCAGCTTATCTAATGTTTTCCAGTTATAGTAGAATGGGGAGGGGGGCTTGTTTACTTAAATCACTGTAAAATTGGTCATAGTAAGTCATCATGTGACTTAAATCAAGAGCTGATTCTATAGGGTTTGTGGCCACATAAGCACAAAGCACGCTTCAGCCCAGAAACAAGATTCAAATTAAGAATGGGGCAAGCAGTGATTGCCTTATTGTCTCTACCACATAAAAACAATCCCTTCCTGAACTTCCAGCCCCTCTACTTGTTGCACTTTTTTATTATTATTATTGTTGTTATTACATGAACTCAGTTGTAGCACTGCTAATTGTGAGGCGCTAATCTCCACCATGCCCAGCTTCCTGTGGCAGTTTTTTTTGTTCCCCTTGCTAGCTGAGAAGAAACTTCAGATGTGATGGTGGGATTGCAACACAGCGTGGGCTAATGTATGGACACAAGCACAGCAGAGAAGGGCTGATTGCTGGAACATAGAGGACATTTACTCCACCTAAAAGCTGTTGGAACCTTTAAAAGCACAGAGGGTTTTAAAAGTCATGTCAATATGTGACACTATGTAAGTCACGAGGTACAATTACTGTTAAAAATGTAACAATGGTTGTCTTTCTAGGTGCGCCTGTAACTCACAACCCTGAACAATGCAGAACAGCCAGCTGCTTCTCTCTAAACTGAAATGGGAGTTATTTTTGTTTTCAGTGTTGTTAACAGATGGAGTGTAAAGATTTTACACATAATAAGACACACTTCCCCTTTACTGATGATTTTCATCATTGGTATCTTTTGTCATGAGTGTCTTGGCTAAAAATATAGCAGCATAAACAAGGCGGGGTTTAAGCAACTCAGTAGGTCATATGTAGGTGACCCTGAAGCTTTTGAAGAAACTATTCATCTTACTCACTAGCAGTGCCTTTTGTTTCATAACATGAAGGGTTTTTTTAAATCCCAGCCTACACTGTCATATTGGAAAACTTGCTCATCTTTAAGAAGAGCATTTTGAAATTTTGCCACTTTGAAATGGCATCCTCCTCACTTCCCCAGAGGTTAGGATATCAATTTAGTTTCACTACTTGTGGATTGAAAGAAAGAGGAAGTGGTCAGCCCTCTTAATGGAGCTATACTCAAGAGCCCGAGTTGTTCTGCAGTGTGGGATTTGTATGGAAAGAAAGCACAGAGTGTTTCACAGTGAAGCTGATATCAGATGAAAGTATAACAGCCTAAATCTTAATTATGTACACACTGCCTTACTGCTGTCAGTATCTTCTCACATGATCTTTATTTGCTGTGCTTCAAACCAGTGTTACTGAGAAACTAAATCTGATGTGCAATTTGATCTGGGTCTGAGTCCACAGTCTGTGTTGTTGATTCATTAAACCAAGGGAAGCATAGTAGCAGTGTGAGTCACCCACGTCCATAAACACAAGCCTGACTACTGACAAGATACAGAGAACTAGTAAACATTCAGCTCACATACAGGTGTCTGTATGAGTGTCACCTCTGAGGAATCTGAGAGGTGGTATCCAGATCAAAGAGGCCGTTTCTGACCATACAGAGGGAGAGATGCTTCATAGAGTGCGGCTGTAACGGCTGTCTAGCTGCTCAGCGGCAACTGAATGTTTGACAGGGCATTGGAAAAACGTTATTTAATCTGCTCGCATGATGGCCCTCACTGGGATTGCACCACGCTGCGAATCTGCCCCCTTTTTTTTCCTCCCTGTGTCAGGATGATGGCAGCAGCTAGCTGGTAGAAAAACACTCAGAGGTTGCATGTGTGTTATGTTTCACCAGTGTGATGTAATGCGTAAAGAATCGGAGAATAGCGAGTTGTAATTGATGCAGTGTTGGCGGGCTTCTCATTTTCTTTCTAATGAGAAAGTCTGCTGGGGTCTTGATATCTTTTCCATTTGGGTGATAGTCTGAATGACTCAACTGTATTCCATTGTAATTACAAAGAAATGACCCAGTTATTATAATAAGCTACATGAATGAAAACAGATGTGATTCCAATCAAACTGTTTGTAAGAGCCTGATCAGATAAATGTAGGTAAATTTGGCCTTTTAAATGTGGCTTAACTGCACCTAACTCTGCCACATAAAAGGTATCACTTGCAGTTGCCCTGCCACTTTTGACCCCAATAATCAGAAATGCAAGAGCTGCCTTGTCATAAAGCCAGGCGGAAAATCAATGAGAACTCATGGCTACCAGACCATTGTTGGCATTTCCATCCCCCAACACAGAAGCAGACTCATGTTTTAAAGCAGCAATGATAAATCTCTTCATGTTTTGTTGACTCTTTTGACGGGTTTCATTTCTTACTGGAGCAAGCTATCTCTGTACTTCCTGACCTATTGTCCTTGCAGATAGTGGTGTACCATGTACTCTTGACTCACTCAGAATACATTAGCCACAGACTGACATAGTACTCATGAAACAGTGGTAGCACTGCGAAGGAGGCAGTACCCTCTGGTGGGTGTCGACTGAAACAGAGACTGATGAAGGACTGGAGAGTTGCTTTGATTGTTCATAGAAAAATTCCATCAAATGTGTTGTGAATACAGAGGAAGTGCCAATATCTTTAATTAACATAAACCTCATGAGCAAACGATGAGTGAGAAATTGGGATAATTGAAAATGGGTCCTATCTTCTTTTCCCCCCTCTGTCTGTACATCCTTAAAGCAGCTGAGCCCGTCAGAGGGCACTTTCACACATGTTAAGTGGGGGGACATCTGGCCTCGTTAATTCAGTGCGTGGTCATAAAGTGGAATGGCGGTCCCTACAGGGCTGCCTGCTCTGAACACCGTCAGATGGAGTCTGTGTGTCCTCCCTGTTGACTGCTCCTCTGACACCAGCTCTGACACTTCAGCAAGAACATCCTTGCAATCCTGATATGACGTTTAAACACAGATGCTTATGTCCGGTGGAAACCAAAGTAGCAGACCATACGCCTTCACATGCTAGAAACTCAAACCAGTCAATAAAACCGCACATTAGAGCCTTACTGTAACACATTACCGGTAATCACAATAACGCAGTCTGTTAAGTGTATGTAGTATGATGATGATGTCTGTGTGTATTCCAGTATACCTTACATTCCTGCATCCCTTGGAATGGTAGCAAATAATCAAGTGACAGCAGTGGGGAAGTATTCATGCTGAGCGTTCATATCCCATTTTAGCGAGTAAACATTTAATGTGTTTAAATGTATCACGACTTTATTTATGCATAGAATCTGCTGTTAAATCTGAATTATACATTAGCTAATGAATAATGCAGCAGTGCCATTCCTTAATGATTACTTGCCAGGCAGCGAATGGTAATATTTGCTGATAAATTTAACCATTGATCTTGCTTGTGTTTAACCAGAGATGATGTTTGCACCATTTTGTGTTTACGGGTGTTTTTTTGTAAAGTATGTAAAAAAAGGAACTCTAATTGTCTTTTTTAAACTACGTATCTTTTAAAATGACTAGCGAGCCTTGAGGAATTAAAAGTGAAATGGATAAAATCTGGACTCTCAGACTACTGAACTGTAGATGTAGATCTCAATTCTGCTTTTTTTTCTCTTAATATCTGAGTAGTGTTTGTGTGTTTACATACTGTTCTCTTCATGGCTGCTTTTAGCATGAGTGGTTTATCCTAGACCTCGACAGATCAATATTCAATTACAGATTTCTTTTTGTTGGGCTGTAACTATTATACAACAGAGTATGCTTGTTTGACGAGTCTAGACAATGTCTGTTGAATTGGTAATTTAGCTGTTACTTGGTGAAAGTTGTCTTTTGGTACAGTGTCTTTATTGGCGCTGGTCTTAACAGCCACACTGAGCCAGATTATTGGCACATTATGCGCATAATGCTCTGAATTTAGCATTGGCTAAGCCTTGAAGCGCAGCCCATTTCTGTGCAGATATAGTGCTTGTCCTCACAATGAGAAAATATTGACTTGTTGTCACTTACTCATTTGATTACTTGTGTGGGTGATTCTGCTTTTCATTTGTCACCCTGGCAACGTAACTGGGAAAACACTGCACCATCCTCTTTTTTTTTTTTTTTTTTTTTTTTTTACAGTAATGAAGCAGTGGAGCATTGCAGACTATTGCATCTGGAAAACTTCACTCTTAGCAGGAATGAATGTCTTTATCACATGCGGTGTATCATTGGCACTTGTCAGCTGGGCTAGTATCCACTAAAACTCAGCATTTGACAGCTTTTCTCACTGCAGAATGTGCAGCTATCTCAGAGTGATGTTCTCCGGCTATTCTCCACTTTGATTTTACAGCTCAGTTGAGTGAGATTTATCTGTATATTTCCAGTGTTGTGAGTGACTCGGCTTTCTTTTGTCTATAAGAAGAGCGTCTTAAAGGAGTCTGGTGCTGTGTGTAAGCCAGGAGATAATTAGAGCACCTTACATTTAATCCAGCAGGATTCATCAATGGTCTTGTTCTCCTAAAAATAATGAGGTAGATAGTAAGGGCTGCCCCAGGCTGCATGTAGGGAAGATGATCTCTCTGAACCGGCAAATCATGTTTTTTATGCTAAAAAGACAAGCTAATGACTGTTTTTGATGTGTCAGTGCTTTAAGTTAACTAGCATTAATTCACAGAAAAATCTAATGGGCTTGATTGTCAAGCTGAGCTGAAGCAGTCTGTGAAAGGCTTGCGCTCGGGTGGGGGGAGTGTTATTGTTTTTGCTGGCAGTGATTCTCTCTGGAAAGGATGACTGCACAATCCAGATATGTAAACAAGAAGAAACTGAAAGGCAATATGCTGATACCTTGTCTGTTTCCTCTTGATCAACCTCAGTTTTGAAATGAAATTTCTAAGCTCTGCCCAAACACTTTGGATTCAGATTGGCAGTAGCGGCTGTTTTACAAACCTGTGAATGCTCAACTAAGCATTTCAAACATGTAAATAATATGTGGAACATGAAGATCTTGAGGAAATCATTAACTGTGACAGTGCACCATAAAACAGACATAGGGAGAGTTGGAGACAACAGATGCTCAAAGGATTTGATTCTGCTTATTGGAGCGTGACAGTTATTTAGTGCAGTGGAGAAATTCAATACTTTTATAGTAGACAATGATGTTGTGTTTTGCCAATGTTCTGCTAGTCATCTGTTCTCCAGAAGCATTTATAGTATTTGTTTAATGTTGATGGATTCATTCAAATCTCACATTTCTTTGTATGGTCGATTCTGGTGTCATTTTCACATGCTCTGTATATAGTTGCTGGTTTTCCTGCACTAGACATATTGTAGTATTTATCAGCCTTTAGAGTAGACTTCCAGCTCTTATGTTTCATAAAGGACAAAGCTGCTCAGCCGTGTGCCAGTAATAGAGGAAGGCTGCCATGATAAAGTGAGCTGACTCTATTGTTCTGATAAAGATCAACTTAAGACCCACCAGGAACCAGCGCAGTTTGCAAACACACCGTGTTTGGGGGTTAGTGTTTGAGTCAGCGACAGGGCAAGATTGGACATCTGTCTCCTAGTGATCTATAACGCCCACAATCCCTCCCACAAACTGTCGGCTTTGGCACTCAAGCAACACACCGGTTGCTGTAGTACACGCAGCCACCCACAACACCGGCTTATCTTGCTAGCATAACAAACAGTGGGCTAACAAAGAGGATATAGAGCAATACAGCACACAGCAACAGAGGACCATAAGAGCACCGTGGCATCATAACTCCTCCTCAAAATGGAGGCCTTTGTTCTGAGATTGTTGAAGCAGACATCATAGCAAGGTGGCAGCACATCTTTTCATCCTCAAACACACTCACTCCCACTCACTCAGTCTGCCATCGGTGAAGGAGATCCTTTGCCTGATAGGGCTTCAGAGACGGTTATTCCTCTGGGACTGTTGTTGAGGGGTTTCTACAGTTCTTCCATGAACTGATTAAAGGCACATTTGTAGATAATCCTTTTTTAAAATATGTCTTTGTTGTGCCAGTGGTGGAGTGCGGTGGAATGTGAGGGACAGAAAAAGTCCCAGTTTGGATTATTCAGTGGTTATCACCTTGGCATGATCCGCCACTCTGCTAAGATAAATATTTAATGACAAGGTGGTAGAAATAGAGCTGTTACAGACTGCTGGTGAGAAATTGAGCTTCTATTTAGAGCCCATACTGTTCCATAAACTCATGGCATTGGTAGACAGCCCAAGGTTATTAGTTTGGTATGAGGGTAGTGTGTGTTTGTGGGTTACTGAAGAGTTCCCAGTTATATCTTGCTGCTGTGATAGGAAGGAGAGAAATGTGCTTAGTCTGGTATTGAGCCCTCACCCATGAATCCATGATGGATTAGACGTGTGTGTGCGTGCGTGTGTGTGTGTGAGTGAGTGTGAAAAAGAGCACTGTTGTGGCAGTTGCACGACAGCAAGACTATTCATGCACACATCAGTTGAACTATTTCCACGAGCAAAACAGCTGTATGTATTGTCCTTTATCACCTTAGTGTTGCTCCGTTTCATTCCACATGCTTCTTGCCCTCTGGGTTCTTGTTTGATGTCATTCAAGTCATGCAAAATTGATTGCGAAAGCTTGCATCAATGCCTGCTGCAATGAAGTCATCACAGTGTAAAGACAGTTTTCCCTACACTGATTCTTTTAACACTTTCACACTCAAGTGAATAGAACCTTTAAATTGATATCTGCCTTGCTTTTTGAGTTAGGGGTAGGATTATAAAGCGAAGCCTGTATTAGGTCTTGAATGTTACTACATGGCTCATTTACACACTGATCTAGGCTATGCTTGATTCATCCTGTTTACTCATTACATGATAGCTGTGGCAAAAGCAATTACTTGCAGCTTTCAAGTACCTTGCTTTTGGTCACACTGCAGCTCTTATTCATTTCAGTGGAGATCCCAGAGCCCTGTGGCTTACAATCAGTCCAGTGACTGGCATGTGCTAACATCTTACCTCTCTGTGTAGGAAATAGGTGGGTAAACACAGCAGAGTCCTTGAAGTACTTCCCATCCCTGCTATTGGATTACCAGCAGCCTTTCCAGGCCTCATCTGCAGAGATGAGTGCCAAGATCAATGGACCTCTTAGTGCAAAGCAAATTCGATCAAGACTGGCTTTGCTACTGCTGATCGGAGATTTTTTTTTTTTTTTGACATAAAACAAAAACCTAATCAAGTCAAGCCCATGTCCAATAGCCTGTATTTTCAGCCACTCCAACTCCCATAGACATCAATTAGGAGGCATTTCATATTCATTATTGAATTGTTGAGTTGGCCTGCCGTGAAGAAGTGTGGAGATGGAAGTAGCGGACTGCTGCGTAAAGTGATCCGGCCAGTTTTGCTGAGTGTAGCAGGAATGCTGCCTTTTCTCCAGCAGAGCAACTGGCATCATAAATAAGCTAAGAGCATGTTTTTAGAGGGATGAGGTGTCTTCTGCTCCGACGGTGAGCAGAGAGAAAGGGTTGAAGGGCATATTGACCCTCTTGTTCTGGAAAGCGAAAAGCAGACTCTTCAGTGCCCCTTGTTCCCCATTAATTATTGTTTGATGCTAATAAAGTAGGTGGATGGGGCATGTTATGAAACATAATTATTCATCACAGCATTACCCCTTGATGAGTGTTGTTCCTGTTCCCCTTGTGCTTAGTGAGGATGTTGCCAGGGCTGTCAATTGAATACAGCAGGCAAAGATGTCCCCTCAGCTTTTTAAAGAGGGGACAGGAGGGAGCAGGGTCGAAGGCGCCATTTGGCTGAGTGATATATAAGGACAGACGGCAATATATGTAAGGAGCTGCTGAAAGAAAGATAGAAGGTCAAGGCATATTACACACCAGCCATTTATTGGCTGAGCACATAGTCTGACTTGGACTGCAAATACAGTTGCTCAGCAGAGGCAGCATTTTTTTTTTGTTTATAAATGTATGTGTATGTGTGAGTGTGTCAATGGCCTACACATTTAGATTGACACGTGTGTGTACACATAGATGAATGCAGTACTGTAGTGAATATGCTCTCAGTGGCTTTTTATAAGCTCACAGATGCAGTGGGAAGCTATTTTAACAAGACTGTAGCTCCACAAACCTGCCCTCCTGAATTTCCACTAAGAGACTGCGATGGCAGAAGCACAAGAGCACTTACATGAAGCACAGTATATGGTGTGCTTAAACTCAATGCAAGTGTTGGATTAATTAACAATCGTGTCTTATACCATAGAGGAAACTAAGTTCAGTTTCTCCAGCACTCTCTATATTTCTTCTCTTTCTTTGCTAAACCGTAAGAATGAAAATCATTTACAGAAGACCTTTTAATTGTAAGTCTGTGTTATTGGCACAGACAGGATAAAGTAGTATTTTCTTTGTCATTAATGGTCTACTGACGAGAGAAGTCGGTGAGACTGCCATGGCCAAAGCCTAACATTAACATTCCAAGAATATCTGAGGCTTATTCACAGCAACCCAGTCTCGCAACCAACTCAGTTCACCTTTGGTTTAAAAAAGACAACTGGCAGCCTGAGCTGTGTTGAGCAGTGTTTTTAATGTCATTATTGTTGCACAGTGAAGGAAGCAATGTTGTAATCCAATATATTGCAGTTGTTAGGGGGTTAGAAAGATGAAAATATGTAACTTGTGTTTGCTTGAGGCATCGCACACTATCAGTTAGAGATCAAGTCTCCATTTCACACATGAAAAGGCAGAGTTAATCTGTGGATCACTACTGTACACCAGAATATCCAGCTTCTATGCACATATTTTTCCCTGCTAATGTTTTAGGAAAATAATAGGAGCTTTTTCCTTTGTAGCTGATGTGTATTTTTAGGTAAAGACCTAAGCATTTGTTGTAGTCCAGGTACAATAAAAGTCTTGCTCCTTCAGGCTCTTTAAAATTAATTATACGTATTTGCAGCTTACCTCTGTGTGTGTGTGTGTGTGTGTGTGTGTGTGTGTGTGTGTGTGTGTGTGTGTGTGTGTGTGTGTGTGTGTGTGTGTGTGTGTGTGTGTGTGTGTGTGTGTGTGTGTGTGTGTGCGCGCTGTGTGTTAGTGGCAGGGTGCACCAAAATGCCACTGCTGTAAGAGGCAGATGTTTTATGAGCTGTCCTTAGAGGATATGGAAGCTCTGAGCTCTGATTCTGCTTATTCCAGCAGCCTTTGCATCACTCCTGGCTGCTTCCCTCTAGCCATTTTTTTTTTTCATGAGGGAGGAAACGTATCCAAAATTAGGCAATATTTACAACATAGGCTGTCTGTGGTTATAGTTAAAGAAGCATGACTAGCTGTATGGAGGCCTCACAGAGTCATGATTCACATTATTATGCACACTGCAGAGAGGGTGTTTTCCCCTCTGCCTAGGATCACTGGCCTGCATGACTGAGATGGTGGATGACAAGGCTGAACGCTACACTGAATATTCCACTCCCCTAGTCACCTCCCCTGCTGACTGCTTTCTAAAGCTGTCCTTTTCCTTGTACAACTAGAGAGCACATTCACTGATGGTGTCTGTTTACAGTGCTGACTTGTGAATTATTGCTCTGGTTTCCAGAACAGTGAAATTAGCGTGAAAGTTAATAAACAAAAGGGCATGTTGTGTTTAGAAGACAAACTATTTGTTTTATTTGTTTTGTAAGGGCAGTTGATTGTGATTTTTTTTTATGGGCTGGCAGTTGGTGGTTAAAGGAAAGGCGTTTGCATATGAAATAATAGCCCTTCCTAATTACACATAATACCGTCTTGTGGTATCTAGAAGTGGAGGTGTTTTTCTTTTGGCTCAGATCATTATAAATGTTGAATAGAGGGATTGTCCTCCTCCCCCCTGCCCCTGACCATCTGCTCAAGGATTGAGCAGAGTTTGCCACCACATTGCTAAATAATTTGGGCGGAAAAATGGTGTTGTATACTGACCTAATGGCTTTGTTTTGGGGAGCTGTTTTTAAAGACATCCTTCAGTGCCCCTGCTGGCCTGCGATGTCAGTCTGAAACCTCAGGGCTGTCTTATCTGTCACTCTAATCTATTTATGTTGGTTTTTCCTCGGTGTTGGCACGTCACTCTTGTGTGGCATAGTCATTAAAGTAACTGGGGGATGTAGGGCAGCAGTATGAATACATTTTCTCTTCTCCCACACTCATTTGGACTACCACTTCGAGTTGAACTGACGAACAGTATCGTTAAGCTGATAGGCAGATCTGGGAGGAAGAGTGGGGATATTTGATTGCAGAATATCAGTGGAAGTGGTACACGGTTGAGTGCTCAAATATTAAAATCTCAAGAGTCCTTTCATCCGCGTAGAAGACAAAATCAAATTCTTTTCTTTCCCTTTAAAGCTTTTCACTATATACATCTGATTGAGAAAATGTCATGTAAATCATTTCCTTCTCCCTCTGATAGTGCCCTCTTTCGTTTTATAGAGATACATGTTTGAAGACACGTTTAGATGTAGATATTTTTTTAGTATATGTCAGCCTTGAATGTGTCCCTAGTGTGTATTTATACCACTTCTGACCCCAGCTTTACCTTCGGTTACATTTCCATTACAGCAGCATAATTCACCAAAAAATTGAATCATCATTGCTTCTCCACAGGCGAAAGACACCAGATATGCGTTCAAATCAGGCAAGTTAATTCACATTGCATTAGATCAGCTCGAAGATCTACAGAGAAACTCAATTAAAAGTCACAGTCATGATAGCCTGTCCACTTCCATATACCTCACATTCTTCTACTTCTCCTATCAATGACACATTCGGAGAGGTCCCTCACTGACCTGCTCACAATTACATTTCCCAAGGGTGCCTCATTTAAAGGAAAGGGGAAGGGTGACAATGGACAACCGTGGCATTTCCCCCGGGAGCCGTGTCAAAACACGATGCCTTGTGAAGCAGTCAGAGCTGCTGAAATGGCCTTCAGCTTCGCCCCAGACAGGCATACGTAGCTGATAGAGAGGTACTGTGTCTTGACGTAGCTGGTATTAGGCTGCAAAATGAAGTCCTGCTCACAGACCCTGTAGATAATGGACGTCTTGGGTTGTGGAGCAGCTCCCTCAGGGCCATTTGGAGCTTTCATAGAGAGCACACAAACAGGGACAAGAGGAGGATTTAGACTTATTTTAGAGATGGACTAGAAGCTTAAACTCTGTGGAGCACACAGTCTGATCCTTATGTCTGTGGTTGAAAGTACCTGTGGACAGACATATCTGGTGGTTTATCTTTAGTATTATTGTCAGCCCAGGGAGATTGGTGAATTGTCTCTGTTAATCTTTTCACACAGTGATCATTTATTGTTGTATCTGTGCTGTCATTGTGCATGGGAATCTGTTCTTGCAGTGCTTCACTTTTTTTAATTATGGGAAAGGCAGGTTTAAACATTCACCAGTCAAAAACGGCTTTTACCTACTAAACTAACCCCGGATGCTGGTTAAAAATAGAGCCTTTGTGAGCACAGCTTTAGTAGAGGGAAAAATATGTGGTTACTCATCAGTGAATTGAAAACCAAGTGGAACAGACAAGTGTCTTTGCTCTGGCAATGTGAACTAAAACAGAGAGGGCCTCAAGAGAACAAACCAAGCCACGATTGCACCAGGTAAGACAAAGCAGTCAGGGTGCAGAAGACCACAGAGATTCCCCCATGAAGTGGCCTACCCCTCGCCTCCAGCTGAGCCTTTCATTCTGCTGTTGTTTCAAGGGGCCTTGGATGGCAGCTTAGATTAGATCGCACTGAGTAATGGATTGGAACTGACGAAAACCTGCTGCAGCATCGCCACAGCTAGCATCGGTACTCTGCTAAGGATCTGGATGGTTTATTCAGATCAATTTGAGTTACCCTCATTGTTAATAACCCTGTGTATATTCATGCTAACATTGTTCTCCTCTAATCTGTATTCATGTGGGTATTCCATTCAATCCCTTTGCAAAGCCAAAGTCTTAAATCCTTGCCAATCACATTTTGCGACTTCATAATTCTCCAATTGAATATGCCATGAATGACTTTTCAATCTCTCTCTCTCAAAACTGTGTGGCTCGCTGTGCTGGTTATATTGTTGTTAGATTCTGTTTTGCATTTAAATGTCAAAATTTCTAGCTTCTCTATTATTCGTTCCATAAAATGCTCTGTGAATAAATGTCCAGCTTTTACAAAATTATAATTAAGATAATCAATTACTAAAATTTGGCTTGATAAAAAAAGACATCCCACAGCTTTGTCATGCTGTAAAGGTACTCAAGCGAAGCGTGAGAATCAGGATGTTGATCTTTAGACAGGTTTTGATTGAAACTACAGCGATGAGCCTGGATTTGGGTAAATGTGGGAGTGATTGGAATGAATAAACACAGCTTTTTTAAAAGGCTGTTCGGGAGAGGGAGAGAAAAAAATCTGTGTTTAGTAACAGAAACCTGCTGTGTGGCCATTGTGGGGGATGATGTGTTAATCGAGCCACAAACTGTGTGGTTTTTCAGGCCAGAGGTCTCATTTAAACAAGCACGGAAAAGAGAAATGTATTTGAGTGAGGCCCCGCTGGCTGCTAGCCCTTGACTCCATTGCAGTAATGTAAATGGTGGATTAGGAGCTGTTGGCTGGAACCCCCTCAACCCCTCTCCAGCCACTGCCCCCTCCTTCTCTTTTCCATTAAGACAGCTGGTATCTTTCAAAGGGTCCTGGCCCAGTGATTGATGTGTAATAGCTCCAAGCCTCACCTGCCCCCTCACGGCGTTATTCATCGGCTAGGCGGCCAGTGCTGCTTTCTGCTAAGCACTTTGTTTCCCGGGTAGTGGGTGGAGAACCTGCTCCCTCGCTTTCTCTCTCCCCACTGTCTCTTTGTCTGGTCTTTCTCAGCCTTCAAATACATTATGACTTTTCATTGCCACAGTATATTACTACTTCACTCGACACTGACTCACTCCTTTTTTACTCACTCAGTTTGATCATCTTCACGTTAATGTTTTATCTGCATCAAACTGCAGCTACTGATGTGCAGTTAACCACAGACACTTGAACACATTGTTAATTGACTAGTAAAAGTTTTAACACAATCTAACATGAGCAAGTGCATGTCCGAATGATGAATTTTTGTTGCTCCGAGGATTATTAAATACATTTATATTAACGTCAGCAAAGTAATTGGAGACACAGCATTTGCAGCGAGGTAAAGTGTATCCAGATGCAAACTAATAGCACCAAGATTGTGAAGATAACGTTGAAAGCTTATAACCACCCACAACAGAGCAGAATGGGCCAGTCCTCCATTTGCAACAGTTCAGAGTCCTTGTTGATTTCAGTGGAAGAGGCTTATGTTACTGATTAGAGGAGAGAAGAGGTACTTAGCTCATACACAGATCCTGGCAGCCTCCAGGATTAGAGCTATGCTATTAAATGGTACCTTCATCAATGTTTTCATGTTCCTCACACCTCCAAGACATGCTGCTAGATATGGACACAGGAGGGGAGCACAGTATGTATTTTGGCACACCAGCGGAGGTGTATATCCACGGTGTGTGTGCGAGTGTGCGTTTCCTTCTCCACACATGCGCGTTAAAACTCTCCTGCTCACATCTTCGAGCGTGCACTAATGTGTTCTTGCGTGTGTATGCTGGCAGCCCAGTGGTCGCCGTGGTAACTCATCATTAGGTGATTAATGGGGCTGTGACGAGGCTGTGGTTTAATCAGGCCCGGTGTTTGTGTTGAAGCCGACGACAAGAGCAGCTGCCCTGTCAGTTGGTGTCTGCTCACGATATGACAGCACCCGCTGCTGAGGAGCTCTCTTGTCAAACGTGCTTCATTGTGTCTGTGCGCGTGTGTGTGCACGCCTGCCAGAAGCTTTTCTTCCATCTTTCCCGTTCTATCTATTCTTCACCTTACATTCTTTCCAGCTCTGTCAGTAAGTGCATGTCTACTTGCAGACATGCTGTATATGATTTTCATTTTGCTTTACCTTGCTCAGTCTCGATTCTTTATCGCTCCCTCCATTTTCACTCTCCATCTCCCACCCTGCTATCACAACCACGGTAACGCGGGTGCTGATTGCCTGGTCTCATCCCTCTGGGGGACGTAATAACTATTTCTAGTTAATTTGTTGCAGTGGGGGTGGAGGGGAATAACACTGGCAGTAAATGAGAAGCCTCCTTTGTAGGCACAGTGTGTAGGGGCAGTGTAGCACACAGCGTGCTGCTTCAGCTTTGCCCGCTTCACTGTTTATAGAGGGTTTTATTATGGCATGAAAAAGTGTTAGCTGTGCTCTTTGAGTGAAGAATGGTAGCTGAAAATGGCAGTGGACTGGGCATGGCAAATGACTGGCTCAGCCTCTCTCCTCTCCTTATCCAGTGGATTGCTGTGTTCTTCCCTCCAGAGCTGTCACTTCACATTAACACAGTGGTGACTGTCAGCCAGAGCAGAGAGCTGGGGTAGGGGGCAATCCAGTAAGCCAGGCTACACACATAACCACACACAGACATGCACAGATGAGTAAAATTGAGCCTGGTGTCATCACAGATGGTCTGCAGAGAAGTTAGCCAGTTGATTCTGTCACTGAGCTTTCTCCTGTGGCATTAAAAACGGCAAGCAGCGTCTTGTGGAAAAGCTCCTAGACAAATTATCTCAGAGTAAATCTGCAGGCTGTGAACCTCATCTTCAACACAGTGCTACCTTTTTAGGCTTACAGAGTTAGGACTTCACTACAGCTTATTGTGTTAAAAATGTAGTGCATGCCGTATCTGTCTTTCTACCTTTCTCACTCTTTTTTTCTCCTTTTTTTCCTTTTAATAACTCGGTTTTACTGTCTCTCTAAAAGAATGGAAATATGTTTAAGGAGGAAGATAGAAGATTATGTTCTTTGACAAAGCTACCCGGTTCTCTCTAGAGTATACATGGTTGTGGAGAGGAGTGCCAAGAATTACTGTGATGTTGAGAAGAAACAGCACAGCTACCTGATCTCTAGGAACTAATCTTGGATTCCTCACCCACAAAAGATCTCCCCCAGCACAGAATAAAAATCTTTTAGTTAAAAATGTAGCTTTTCCACATTTATGAAAATGGTTATTGACACAGACGTGTGCTAATTTTCCTTTTTTTGTGTGTGTTTTCACAGCTTTTCTGAAACACTGGGGTAGTTGGTGTGGCCAAATTTTCCCTGGATTTGACTGGTAAATTCAGAAGACTGAAGCCCAGGCTCACAGTCTACCTTTCACGGAGGCCCAGCCGTGAGAGGACTGAGGAAGGCACGTGGCGGATCATGACGGCCGATAAAGAGAAGGAGAGGGAGAAAGAGCGGGATAGGGACAGAGATAGGGACCGGGACAAAAGAGAGGCTGGCAAGTCCCGCCGACAAGACGGGGACCGGGGTGACCGTGAGAGTGAGAGTTCCAGGCCCCGACGTAGCTGTACGTTGGAAGGCGGTGCCAAGAACTATGCAGAGAGCGAGCACAGCGAGGATGAGGATAACGACAACGGCAGCACGGGTGGAGGCAGTGGAACGGCAGAAGAAGCCGGCAAGAAAGGCAAGAAGAAGACACCTAAGAAGAAGTCACGCTACGAGCGCACAGAGAATGGAGAAATCACATCGTTCATCACAGAAGATGATATTGTTTACAGACCTGGAGGTAAGTCCTAGTCCTGTCCAGTTTAATAGTCACAAGCCATGAGTCAGTCTGCATTGATTGACTTCCTAGTTCACCATTAATCATAGCCCCACCTTGTTAAAATTATATTTATTCATTTTCTTACACCACTTTGTGCTAGATAAGCTTGTTTTAAGAATTATGACCCATTTTTAATTGATCAGTGTTATCTCTGTTGCAAAAAGCTCCAAAGTGTCGACTCTCTTAACAGCAGACGTACTCCTTCAGGCTAGAGGGCGATGCATCATGCAATCAATTTCAAGTTGACCCACTATGTTCTTTGTCTTGGGTTAAGTCAATAAAGCAAAGTGGTGCTTCACTAGATGATGTGATAGTGACGACAGCCTCGATAATGGTTTCATCCCAGCCCCATCTCATTCACTCAAAGTATCTCCTCTAAGGCCAAAAGGCAGTTTGCTGAATGTTTGAGCTGCAGTAGTGTCTTTATTACATTGGATGAACGAGGCTAAAAACAGAACCAACCTTTTCTGCAGCTGTAAACATGGCCTCTCTTTCACCTACTGTTTATAAATTGGCTGTATTAGAGGAGGGAATGTCAACACTCACTGTCAGAAGAAAGCCAGCCTACCTAGTTTTGTGTGTGTGTGTGTGGGGTGTACTCTCTCTCCCCTACCGCACACTGCTATCTGCCTTGCAACTAAATCATTGCCGCCATGTCTTTTCATTTATCTAGCAGCTTGCAAAAGGTCAAGTAGTTGAGGGGGTGGCCCACATTGCTTAGGTATTTAATGGGAAGATGGGAAATTACAGCCACTGTGTTAGGTTATCGTCTTCTCCAACTACCTACCCATACACTCATCCACACAAACACTTAGCTCTCCCTGTTTCTCAACAACTTTGAGTAGGTAGTTGTAGAGAAACAGCCAGATCTCCCCGCCCTGCACTTTGTCTAGTTCTGTAATCTGGTTGACTAAATTATCTCTGCACTGCTATCAGTAGAGCTCTTCAATGAAGCAGTCACACTAAACCAAAGCCCTGCTGTTGCTTACTCTCTATTTCTGTCTCTAAGGCTCTGTAACTGGCTCCATTGATGCCTTTATTTTTTTTTTTTTATCTGCATTTCATGTTCAATAGAGGGAGCACCAAGGCTTTGTCTTATAGTCAAGGGGGTGGTGGGGGGTTAAAAAATTGGAAGCAGTCAGTCACATCAATGAAACATTCAAAAGGCGTATAAACAAGGTCGGACGTCTCAGTGGATTAGCCCTTGCGAATATTTATATTTCCACACCCAAGCAAACAGCACAGCCACTGTGTGGTTGATGGTGAATATTTGTTTCCTGTCTTCTCATTCAATTAATTTGACAGGTCTAAAGCAGCCCAAGTGTCACAGCTTGCTCCCCGTACATACACTGGAGCTGTTACATTGGTTTAGTTTAGGGATAAGCCAGGATTGCTACACCAGTTTGTAATTTACCTCGTATTGTAAAGATAGAACATCCTCCACCTCAGCAACTGACCTCCTGCTGTCTTCTCTGCTTATTGTTCAAGTGATAAGCCGTGTGTGTGTGTGCACGCGTGTGTGTGTTTTCCTCCCCCTGCTATGTCATTGGTAGCAGTCTTGCAATCAGATTTGATGTGTGCAGCTTAGGTAGGCACAAAGCCTGCAATGGATTATGTTTTACTAAATGTTAAATCCCTTTATAGCCCTCTAGTGACACATAATATGTAAAACTGACCACCCTCAGAGAATAATTCACAACACTCTAGAGAGAGAGAGAGAGAGAGAGAGGAAAGAAGTATTGGAAAACTGTGCAGAAACCAGCAGAGATTGTAAACCAAAATGCTGTTTGGATTGCTTTTGTCACATGGAGTTAAGAAACATACATGTCCATGTCTTTACGTAAGAAATAAAAGGTAAGCTACTGTTGAAACCATCTGCACACTCCCAATCTCCAGCCATCCTCCAATCTCTCTGCTTAGCCTTTATATCCCTTGAAGATAGGTTCAGGCGGCTTAGTGCACATCGATTGGATGGAGAAGGAGAAGTGCAATTGGCCAATAGGTGGGCCTGCAGCTAACTCTACCTCTGCAGCTGTTTAAAAAGGATGGAGAAGTGTGTCTGTGGTGGAGGCCAGGGGACTGTGTCCCGGCCCATTTGTATGGCCGACTGCTGGGGTGAGCAGCCTGATGCAGTGTGAGCAGACATGCCAAATCGATCCCTGCCCTGTGGCTGAGCTCTCACCACTTCCCCGGGCCCGGCCAGACACCTCCAAAACCTCTACTGTATACTCATCCACCACCCCACCCCAGATTATAGATCCTCTCTCTGGAGATTATACACAGTGCCATGGGGGGATCAATAGGAGACACCATAGAGGTGTAGAGACACACAAAATTTGTCAGTACACACACTCTGTGCTTATAACCAGTGCAAATTAACAAGTATGCTGTAAAATGTATACATGCATGCACTAACACATATAGAAGGAATGCTTTTAACAGTCCTTATCTCTGTAAAACCACACTCCTGCAACACACAAGCTCAGTCTAATACAGACACAGTACTATCCATATTGCTCATCCCTTCTCTCCAGCGCAGGAGCACTCTTTGTGGCACTGCAGGTGGCCGTCTGCCATTGCATGTTTCCTTTCTTCCTTCCTAACTAGCTGGCTTGGCTGTTTTAAAATGTAGAGAACTAATGGAAAACAGCTAATCGCCCATTTCTTGTTTATCTGCCTTGGTGGGTGTCACAAACATTATACAGGGCAATATACAGCTATACAAAAATATACAATATACAAACTTTATTTGGAAGTGGTTAGGTATTCTCATGTGATGATACAGATACATTGCAGGCTTCTCCGAGGAAAACACCTTGTGTGTGTGTGTGTGTGTGTGTGTGTGTGTGTGAGTGTGAGTGAGTGAGTGAGTGAGTGTTGGGGGGGGTTGTTGATGTGGACAGCTGGCTCTTCTTGCCGCAGCCACCACAGAACCCTAGGGAGTGTGTGTGTGTGTCTGTGTGTTTGTGTCATGCACAGTAGGTTGTGCAGCAAGAGTATGTCTGACACACACAAAAACACAGAGCTGTATAACTAACCCTCCCTGTCCCTCTTTTCAGACTTGGGATCAAGTGTTGGCGGTCGCACAAAGCTGCCATGTTCTTTATGTTTATTCAAATATGTCAGCTGTATTTTTCTTCCTGTTGTGTATAATGTTTATGATCATTACTGCCACTGTGTAGCAGTGTGAATGATGACCACGTCAAATATAGTATAGGTGCAATAGATATGCATTAATTATTTGATTGTCTTTGACATTTTACCAGTGTAATTTTAGAAAAAATACAATAAGTGAATTTTGGGTGTGAAGGTCCAGGAGTTTAGATGGAGAGAATTACTAGCTCTTTGGTTTTTATTCTAATACTGTTTGAGACCAAACCTTTAGATGTTGTTAAATTCTAACATTTGGAAATGAAATTATAAACTGAACTTGAATTATTTCATTCTTGTTTAGTCTTGGTTAGTTAGTTAATTTTGCTTTCAGTGTGGCTCCTTTTGTGAAGCCACTGTAATGTGGTTCAGAAAGTGTAGGATTGATTATTCTACAGACAACACACTGTAGGCTAAAGCGTGATTAACACAGTATATCCTCTCCACTGAGAAGGCTAGCTGTCGATCAGTTGGCTGTTTCCAGTCAAGCTAACAAGAGGGACAAGCCCTTGGAGCCGTCTCATATTGAAACATAGCAGTGTGAATCTGTAGCGTGTCGCTAACTGAACAGATCTATTTTTAAAAAGCCCTCTCTGCTCTCCCATCTCTCCCCACGCTAGAGACTCTGGGAAAAGGGCTTTTTAGTGAAATCCAACCACCTGCCGACTGCTAAATGAGAAAGCGTGGGCTAGCCGAGAGGGAAAGGAAAGAAGGAGGGGGGTAGTGTTGTCAAAGAGCCTCTGTTCTCCCCTAGGAGCTCAGTCAGCTGTAGGCCTGCCCTATTGTAGAGAGTTGATTGTATCGCTTGCCAGGTATTTCCCATTCCTTTTCCAGTGAGAAGATGGGATAGTTGTTGGGTTTGCGGAAGAGGACGAAGGAAGGAAAGTCAGAGAAAAATCAAGTGGCCGTGTGCCTCCAGGCCTTGACTGCCTGTTATGCCATGCCACTGGGATGGACCCAGAAGGAAGTAGAACAAGGCAGCCTTGGTCATCAGCTGGTCTCTCTTACAGAGTCACTGTGGTCAGTGGTGGATCAATATTAACACCAGTCTCCTCCTTCCTCCCAAGCTTTCTGTCTTCTTGGCCCTCTTAGTCTCCTCACACCCCCATGGTTCCATTATTGCATTCCTTGTGCTATTTAATTTTAGGATCAGTACACTCAAGGGGGGTAGCTTTCCTAAAGCCGTGCATTACTCTGCTGTGTGTGTGCCAGTATGTTTGTGCGTGTGTGCTCTGCTAGTTTAAGCTGAGCACCACTTTTAACAATGCAGGTGCGTCCTGCCTCATGGCTAACGCTCACCACCTGCAAGGATGGTTTAAATAAACACTCCTCTTGGCTTAATAAGCTTGCCTTTTATCCCAAAATATGCTCATATTCTTGCTGTGTTTAGCAGATCTCATTGCACAGCACTAACCACCACAACTCACTGTTTACAAAACATTGGTATATATGGCTTGTGTTCACAATGTGACTTTTGGCTCATAAAATAGAGCCAAGCTGATATTATCTAAGAACTCCTTCTCTTCCCTTCTGCTGGAATGCTGCAGCAAATTAACCAGCATCTTATTTGTTTGATACAGAGAGTAGAACACAGCTCTTGCTGAGGCTAGGTATGCTTTAGATTAGACATGCTTGGCAGCCAGAAGAGAATGGCTGTCTGAACAGCGAGCTACAGCTGAGGAAATTGCTGTGTGCATGTGTATGTCGCAGGGTTACAACAATGAATATTCTTTAGCTTGAACTCGGCAGTGACGATGTAATTGGAGAAACAATGACTACCTGGATAAGATTTCAGTGAAGTGCTCAGGTCTGAAGAACTGGGCTCAATAGTGTCATGATTATCTCTCTCCGTTGAGGGATTGAACTTTCTCGTTCTCTGTCTGGGTGGCGTGGCAGTCAGCAGTGGATTGTAGGGTAAGAAGAAGTTAAACTTATGGCTGCTGAGGGACTAGTATTCATCTACAAAAGCCCTGCTGTGGTTCTCCCTCCTGCATTCATCCAGCCAACACACACTTCAATCCCAAAAAACTGCCCATCCCCCCAGATAGACCCCCACCACAGCTAAAGCCCTCATCCCTCCCCTTTCCACTTCTCCACTTGAGCGAGGAGACCCACTTCCAAATGCACAAAATGGCAGGAATGTTTAACAAGCTAGGCAGACCCTGGAGGAACCGTGTGGCCCGCTTCGACACCCCCACTCCTCTCAACCCCCGCGAGCTCCGTTGCCTCCTTTTCGTTCAAACGGCAAAGTCTGAAGCGTTAACTCGGTTTTAACTTTCACATTCATTGAGATTCGTGTTATAGTTGCTTTCAGAGAAATGCCCTTGAGGTAGTAGACTTTTAGTGCCCAAGATGAATTCAAAATGTGCTTTTGACGTTCGAAGAATAGACTCGCTTGCTGTCTGTGAATGATTAAACTAGATCCCTGTCTCTCTTTTTTTTCTACCACCTATCTTTTTCACTCTCGCTGTCTGTTCTTTATGCCTGTTGATGTGCTCTGGGGTGTAGACATGGAGATCTGGCCTCTCTAAATGAATGTGCCGACGAGGTGAAGGGACACTAAACCCTAATTCCCCCGATTTGACTCCTCCGAAACATGTCATCTCATTCAGATTAGTCTCTTTTGTTCTCTGCCCTCCCCCCACCCCCTCCCTCCTCCTGCCTCCTCCTCTACTCACTTCTCTCCGTCTCTCTCTCTCTCTCTCTCAGCACACACACTGTGTCGCTCACAGATCACACAATAGCACTGATGGATATTTTCATTCATGTTATCTTGTAAATGACTTCCAGGGATGGTGTAGAGGAGGGAGAAAAGGAGGGAGAGGGGAAAAGCGAGAAGAGGGCAGTAGTGAGAGAGATATAATGCGTCACTCAGAGCCAGCAAGGGCGATAAACCCCCCTTCCCTCCATAGAACAGCTCATTCAGCCCACAGCAGATAACAAGCCCACCCCGGGTTACACACACACACTCTCATACACTAGGAGGCTCTCAAAAAACAAAGGCCATGATGTCACAGGCGCACTTGTACACACCAGCCCCTCTACAAATGGTATCTTGGGTGTCAGAGCCATTTAATATCTTTTCCACCCCTCTTTTCCTCTGCAAGCAGTAAGATAAACCACAGGCAGATCAATAACTCTGTTGACACAAACAAATAAATAATAGGTGATGACACCGTCAGTCAGTGAAAATGAAAAGCTGTATGCACATCTTTTGATAGGGAAAAGTGTGCTTGGCTCAAAAGCCATCACTCCCGTTGTTATATCACGTCTTAAAAACCTTAAAGAGCTGCAAAATATAGGAAAAGAGAAGCTCTTCGTCTTCATGTCCTTGTGTATGTGTTAACCTTAGCAAGAGCGTAATGCTCCACTGCACCAGATGGAAGGCAAAATCAGCCCTGGGAGCAATCAAATAGCTTGTTAGATCGGTTCATCTGAATAGGTCAGTTGGTGGTGTGTTTGATCTATTTTTCAATCAGTTAAGTGTCGGTACCTCTTGATTGTTTTCCTGTTGAACAACTGAGAACTTCTTTGTAGGTTATTATTTAAACCAACATTTCTTTTTTCCAGTTCAGATTGATCACACTCCTGTTTTTTTTTGTTTCAGCTAAGAGCCAAAGGTGAATGGGAGACTATTATGCTAATTTGACTTTTGTGAATTCAAATATCTTTTTCTATAATATATCCAACCCTTGGCTGTTTCTGCAAAGTACAATCCCAGGCTTAACAGTAACCATTAGCCCACCTCCTCTTCTTCCTCAACAGAAGTGACTGTGTGTTTTCTGTCCTCTGCAGCGTGAATGTTTTTGTTAAGGAGATGAGGGTTCATGACCTGGCCATACCACCAGTCACATTCAATTTACCAGCACAGTCGGCTGGGGCCACCACATTGTGCACAATGTGAGAGGGCTGCTTTTAATAGTTGTGATGTCTATGTAATTTGGCAACATTTTAAAACATGAATAAGCCGACATGGGTTGACAGTTTTGTATTTTGTTCCATTTTCTCTGCTTTGCTAACCCAACACTAACTGATCATATGAAGGAACAAGGGTGATGGGTGGGTTACAGTGATGACTGGCGCTGAGTTAAGGTTAAAGCTAGTATTGCTCGCTGGTGTATACATGGAGTGGAACAATAACATAATTCCCCTTGGGTGTAATGTTTGCTTTGGAAAGGCAACCTTGTAGCTCTCCAAAAGTCCTTAATCCTATTACTCACATTCCAATTGAATTTGACTCAAGGAGAAAAATGTCTTTTCACCAGAGGTAACGGCACACAAAATAATATCTTACTGAGTGTGGCTGCATAAAAACATGAGAGCTTTGGGAAGTGTGAACATCCTCTTTGAAACTGATTTTTTTCCCCCCTTTTTTTCCTCTTGCAGATTGTGTGTACATTGAGAGTCGACGGCCCAACACTCCCTACTTCATTTGTAGCATTCAGGATTTCAAGCTGGTGAGTAAATCCTCACATTCTGACTGACCTGTTTCTTGTCCCTGTGCCCTCCCACTGACCTCAGTTTGAGCACCAAACGTATCCACCCACATACTGGAAAACAAACCACTGTGTTTGTAGTGAGATGGAAATCGTCATAATTAGGCAATGCAGGTCATTTTTACACTAATCTAATGAGAATGCAATAAAAATCATAGTGAAATATAATTTAAAGTGGAAAAATAAAATATCTTTTGGGAATCAGATCTTATGATTAACGTTTTTTGCGATCCATTGGCAGTGTAGTAATGCTTGTAATGGAAATAAAGATGTTTGCTGATTCACATAATTGATTTAATGAAGGAGACCTACACCAGTTATCAATTGAATTTTTACTACCTAATGTGGTCAAATTGCCTGTTTTGCTGAATAAAGAAAGAAATTAGTTTTTAATTTGCTACTGAAAATGGCTTATTCATCATAGTGAGACAGTCCTTGTTTAGGACACCTAAATGTATCACACACACAAACACACACTCGCATAAACAAGCAAGTGATTTTCCTACACTGCATTTTCTGTATTTGCTAAAGGGGAAGTCACATTTGAGTTCACTCAACACATTTATCTTTGTTCATGCTGATGAAAAAGGATACAACACAATAGCTTAAGGTACGCAGTTGGTTTGCTACACTTGGGCACGCCGCATGATTTTAGAAATCATAAATGTCTCACAGCTGCCTGCAAACCATACAGATCGTCTTTTTCAAGTAACATATGTATATAATCTGCGAGTGCTGTATTATGTTTTTACACTACCACTAATAGTGGTTTGCTGTTTGTGGAATTTTTTCTCAGAGGTTATTGCACCTAAACAAGTGTTTCTATTGGCTGAGTAAATGTGCTCGTAACAGGTCAGCACATGTGAACTTACCAGTGAAGCCTGAAATCAATTATGCATCTGAAAGTGATTTGTGTTTTTAATTGGTCCTTTGTAGGTTTTCCAGCTGCCATAAATGGAGAGCAGAATGCATTTAGGTGTAGATTTGTGGTGATGTGACTGCAGTTTAATGAGTAAAGACTACTGGAATATGTAATCAATGGGTTTGTGATGGCAAGTGAAGCAACGTGTAAGCCTGCTGGAGCGAGCACAGCTTCTCTTTTAACAGACTGGTTGTCTGAGCAGAGCATAGAGGGCTTGGTTAGGGTGACTAGGGCCCAGGGGGCCAAAGTAATGACTGCCAGCAGCCCAGGGTGATGATAATAGGTCAGCTCAGAGGCCACACACACACACCACATTTTGGGAAGGTGTAAGAGTATGTGTTTGGATGCATTTCAGTTATGGATGTTTTGCACTTTTGTTTCATGTGTCGATACATATATGTGTATGTGTGAAATGCAGTTCTTGTGTGTAGAAGGGGGTTTTAAGGTGAGGTGTAGGCCTTGCAGAGGGGAGGACAACAGGGCCCCACAGCAGCAGGGCTGTAATCGGATTGCTGCTACAAGTGCTGAGGATGGCAGGAACCCTTCCTCATGCACGCACATGCACATATACACACTCCCACAAAAACCTATACACCTGTACTTTGATTAAGAGTGCCAGAAGAGGTCTGGGCCAGACAGAGGTAATTGTCCGGGGAGAAAGAGAAAATACTGGCTCCATTAGCTACCTCTCTCTTTTCCTTTCTCTTTCCCTCTGTGTGTCTTTCTCCCTGTTACTCCCTCCCCCCATCCATCTGTAATTAATGAACAGCCATCTGCATGCCTGTATGTGTTTGAGCAGACTGTACCCTTGTCCTCCTATGTTAAAACAACAAGCCCTGCTGGCTCTCTAAACAAGTACAGCATTTTTCAATGAGCTCACTTTGTCACCCGGCCACATATCACAAAATGCTGGCTACACTGAAAACTTGTAATCTCTATTTACTAGACCACCACAAAATCCTCTTTTAGGATGATAGCTGAATTAGGTTGTAATTGCACATGTTACTACCATCTAGTTGGATAACTTCAAATCTACCCTGACACTCTGCTCTCAAAACTGGGACACAGACTTGTGCCGGGAGAAATAACGTCCGTCCACTCATTCTCTTTTTTTGTCAGTGTAATCTCATTTTCTTCTTTTGCCACTGCATATTGAAAAGAAGAGCCAATAGGCAACTTGAGATCAATCTAGGTGAACCGCACGTTAGACGTGAGCTTATTCTTTTCATTTCCTATCCTCTCATCCCTCCCTGCCTCTGTGTTCGACCCCCACTTTTTCTTGCTGCGCAAGTTATCGATCAGCTCCCCTCTGTGTGGTGGAACAGAGCTTTGGAGACGCAGCAGAGGAGGAGGAAATTTCATTGGTTCTAAACCAAACAACCTCATCAATATTGTCCCTCTCACGCCTTTTTTTCTTTGCGTCTCTCTTCTCTCAGTCTTTAGGCTGTAACAGTCTCACTCGTGTACTTTATTTAATGACCTGTGAATCCAATTAGTGGTGTGTAGAAATCCTGAATGCAGCTATCAATCTCTCCTGTGTGGGGAAGAACAAGAATTGAAGCCCGCCTCCATGTCTCGTTATATCTTTCTCTCACTGTGTATCTGCATTGGGATGATTCTGAGACTAGTCTTGTTGCATGTTGATGCACTTCCTGGTTGTTTCTGTAAACACAGAACTCTAACCTACAAGTGCAGTAATATGCAAAATCATTTTACAGCATTAGTTGGACTCATTCTGGACTTGGAGGAAAACGATTTTTCTCTAGTTTGTTTATTTAACATGGCAGCAGTGGTGCCCACTGTAACCTCGGCTACATATTGATCGAGCCGTATAGATTTCAGGCTCCTGCCTTTCTCCTAAAATGTCTGCCCAGATACAGAGGTGACCAGTAGGAGGGCCTTTGCACCGTTAGAGTATTTAAACGAAATCAGGACTGTGAGCAAGACATGGGGCTGAAGATCTTTTGTAATTACAGCAATTCTGTTTCTTTATTATGTTTAGATTATTAGATAATAAATCATCTTTAGAAAATTATTTGTTAAAAATAATGTCACAAGATAAGATAAATTAGATGGATTTGAAGCAGTGAACACTGCAAGAGAAATACAGTTTTAATAACATACATGTTAAGTGCAATATATAAAATAACAGTTGTCACTTTATTTTAAAATAAAATCTCCTTTTACTCTTTCTGAAGTGATCAATGAGGTTAATGAAGGGCCAACAAGCCTCCATTGTGTTTTCCCTAAGGGGCTAGTTTCACTTTACACCTAGTGCTATGACCTTTGTAATGTGTTTACAATCTATATTTGATGAGACTAATGGTGAGCTTGCCGGCCATTCAGCTTGTCCTGTTTATATTCTTGACATGCAAATATAATCATGTGGATTGTATATTTATATCTGGTAACAGAACATGCACACACACACACCAACCTGCAGTGGTTATCTATTGTTGTGAGAGGAGAAGCCGCCTGAGACAGTAGCTGCCTGACAGTGACTGAGCACTGAACAATCTTCAGCTATATCTGTCCATTGACCCGACTTCACTGATCCATCCTGCTTTCTTACCTCTATCTCCATTTTTCTGACTTTCTGCTGTCTCTTTCTTCACTCTACCATCACCCTCCCCCTTTCGTCTACACCCCTCTCTATCTGCTGTCACCCTCCCTCCATTGCATGTACAACTCATTGTGTCCACATACTCAAACCTCATTGACTTCCCCACCTCCCTCTCTGGTTGTATCTAACCTCGTTTGTTGTTATTGGCCAAGTCAGCTGTGTTTCATCCTCCCTCCCTTCCTTCCCGATATTCCTCTATCTCTCTCCCTGCTTTGTCCTAGAATCCTTGTCTCCCTCCCTCTTTTGCTAATGGAATGATTGCAGCATTTCTCCCTCCGGGAACGAGGGACTGAGGAGCCCAGTACACCAGCACGCACACACACACACACACACACACACAGTCTCTGTCTCAATGGCAGCTACACACACACATCTCTTCTTCTGGTTCCTTCCTGCTTATGGACATTTAATTAGAAGCCATGTACAATGCATTTATCTTACCAATAGTCCAGTTAATATGTTGCAGACCTGATCAGCTTAAAAGGATGAGGGATTTTCTTTGTCTTGTAACCAGTATACTGGTGTGTGTCTGTGTCTGTGCGCGTGTCCCTCTTCTTGGCATCATTTTAAATAAATGTGAAGCTATAGCCATCTCAAGGTTGAGCTTCTTGTGTTTGCACTGTGATGTGTGCAAGCAAATCTATAATACACTGTGCGCTATCACACGTCCACTGAAAGTACACTGTGGTGGAGTGTTTGTTCAGGCTTCCAGCAGTGTCAAATAACATGTCTACATGAAGAATAGCAGTAGAATGTGTGTTTAATTGATGTGTTTCAGTCTAATAAATGCAAAGTACTGAAACAAAAGGTGTGTCTGGAAAATGAATTATTGCCTATAGACCTCGTATTGGTTAATGTCTAGTCTTGCACCTTAAACACAAGAATTAAGAACCTTCAAAATTAGTTTTACCTCTGGATTTATCTGTTGAAAAATAAAGTTTAGCTGTCACAGAACATTTTTCTAAGAACTCCGTTAGCTTGTGTGATTTCCCTGATGCTCCCACAGCCACGTACACTTCTGCTACAAATAGAAGCTATTTTACACATAACGTCTTTGTGATGATTAAACTCCTCCGCTGTTTGTAAAATGATATCTCTTTTTTTGTTCTGAACTGAAATAATTAAATGCGAAACCAAAACACTTAATTAGCAGAAAGATTGAAAATTAATCACAAACACTACAATTTACAGTTTTTACATTTTCAATTAACATTGCAAATGACACTGTTGTTTCTAGTACCATAGCTGAAAACAACGAGGAAATTTGCTGTTACATATTATTGGTATCTTGACTACTGGATCATTTTTTATGCTAGATAGTTTTGCAGATATGTTAACATGAAAATCATATTCATTTACTATATTGGCAAGAACAAGGAATTCCAGAATAAAGATTTTAACATTTATCATTTATAAGTTTCCTTAGTTGTTTAATCAGAACATATGCACTTTCCATGTGTAGTTATACCACTGTTCAAATGCAATGTTTGTGTTGGATGTAGCAGCAAAGCTTTCCCAGTTGTCATGTAAACAACGTGTGTACACCTCTACTACACACGTGCACATCTAGCGATAATTGTATCTCCCACAACTGTTTCCTGATGGGTTTTAGCTGGTGCTTATCGTGCAGCCTTGGAAAATGCCACCTATTCAAAGCCCATAATTAAAAATGTTTGATAAAGATGCAAATATATGTGCATAAATACGCATGCCTAACATGAGCAGTTATTAGGTTTTCTGTGGTCCCTGAGTACAGCCCTAATGGAATCCAAAGTGCTGAGGATTACCTTAACAATAAGATCTGCTAGCTAATTAGCTTGCAGCTAGCTTGTCTGCGCATATTCAGATTGATCCTTAATGGACAATGTGCCATTGGTGAATTATTGAGGTTCTTCTTCGGCTTTCTCTTTATGTAGAGCCATAGAATCAGAGTGCCCTGTGATGCATTAAGCCGTGAGTCAATGAATTTGAAAACATCGAATTGTTTTTCTTTTCTTTTCTCTTTTTTTCCCCCCCATTGGTGATGAGCTGTTGAGAATAATGATAGCAGGTTGACTAGACAGGCATCACTTGTCTCTTGTCACTGTCTAGAATGCTGAGTTTCCTTTTTTTTTTATTTTCCCCATTTCTCCCTTCATGACCACCCTCCACCCTACTACCATCGAACATTTTGAAATGCAATTATGGATCAGTGAGCACCACCATCAGTCGCACTTCTTGTTAATATTTATCGAGTGGAGCAGCAGCCGCTGTCATCTCTTGAGAGAGGGGCGCTACAGTCATTAGGAGCAATTTTGTATGTATGCATGTGCTGTTCAGCTCTGCCTTTCATTCTACCGTCCACTCGGTTGCAGTAAGTGAGCTGCTACTTTGGCATGAACACGTGGAAGCGCAGCCTTTCACATTTGTGTGTGGGTCTGTCTTAAATGACTGCTTTTCTCTGTGCTCTCTGTGAGGAAGTAGCTTTGACAAGGGCATCTAGGAGTCTATAGACACGGCCGGCCAGCCAAGCTTACTCCAAGCTGTTTGATTGAAGCATTCTGCCTGTAATGTTCCCCAATGAGTAGTGGCCTTAAAGCAATAGAACCACAACACAACAGCTGCAATTGCTGAATGGCCGTTTTATTGTCGCACACCTTAAAAAACTAAAAACACAATTGTTGCTGACTTAATAGGCTAGGGTATGATATCTAATATTTTTTTTTACTAATTCAACAAATTAATTCTGCTTAGATTAACTGCCTTTATCTGACAAAGCCCCCTCCCTTTCTTTCACTGACCACCGGCTATGACTGGAAGTTGTGAGCAAAGTATTTTTTTACTGCTGCTTTGGCAGTATAAGGTGACTTTCCTTATTATGACCATTTTGATTAATGTTCTTCTATGTGGTATGCACCCCACAAATCCTGCCTTCCCCTCCCATTTTTTCCTCCCCTCTGTCTCTGCACATTTTCAATTTCTAAAAAAAGCTATTAATACGGTTGTTTGTAATAACATGAGGTCATTTAGCTGAGGTGTTGCAGTAACTAGCTCTAGCAGCTGCTGTTTCTATGCTTGCATGTTCCTAAGCAGACACAATATGCAAGACTGACAAGTGCTAATCATACTCTGGTGTCAGTTTGCAAGCTTGGTGCATTTCACAAATCAGATGGAGACAGCAATGCTTCTCTTAAATAGCTACAGAGCTCAGTCTCTCTTTAGGAAGGCAGGTTGGATTCATTGTCCACACAATTATTATTATTCAGCTCTCCTTGTGGGCAAAAGCTACCCTCTCCTTGGCTTTTTGTCTATTCTCTCCCTTGTATCCCCCTCTTTTCATCTTTTTGGACAGATAACACTTTTTTTCTCTCACCCTCGCTGCCCTCCCTGTGCATTAGCTAAATGCTGCTATGGAAACTAGTTGTTCAGCCAATAGGATTACCTCTTTCTCTAGGATAGAAGACGGGAGGGGAGGGAAGTAGAGACAGCCTGAAATCAAAATGGGGTTTTGTGTTTGTTTTCTATGAGCGGTGATTACCTTCCCAGATGGAGAGAGTGCAGCCTCCGGACAGTGGGGGCTGCTCAGGCTTAAGGGCCAGGCTAGCAGCCATAGCGTTTTCATAAGGCTCTTGAAAAGCTCAATCAATAGCCACCTCTTTGACCCACTATAGCTAAATTATTCAACAGATAAGCCTTTAGTCCACTCTTCCCCTTTGGAGTTTCATTAGTTGAGTTTAGTTCTACCATTGTGGCTACATCACCCGCACACAGATGCAAATATATCACGTTGTTTTTCAGTGACAGATGACATTTGGGCCATGCATATATATCCAAGTGCTAATTTTGCCCCTTACTGCTAAGTTGTTGAAATATTCAGCGGTGCCTCTGACACTTTTTTCTTTTTTTTCCCCACACATCACAAGTGAAAATGTCTCCTCTGATGTCTTCACTAACATCTGAAGCAAATTCACTGCTCTCCGGCATGGAGCACTACATTTTATCTTTGGAAAGCAGAAGAGCAAACAGACAGTACCATCTTCTTTGGCACCAGCTTTGATGAGAAAGTGGGAAAACAAATGTAGCAAAGACACCAAGAAAGACAGGTAGATTTGATGCTTTCAAAACGTACTGGTCTCCCAACCCAGCCGCTGCATATAAAAGTAATGATAGGGCCTGTTTAATTACCTGACCAGGTCTTCCTGTTTAAATGAAAACAGTCTACCCTGCCATAGGGGGTTGAATGCTAAATTAGAGGGTGAAGGGCCCTTTGAAGTAGGCCAATGTTCATAGTGTCTAACAATCACTGTGGCTAGACTGTTTCCATAGTAGATACCATAGAAGTATAAAAGTAGAGTAAGTTCTTTTTTTTTTTTTGCCTGTTATTTTCAGCTGTATCTCAAATCAGTATCAGGTAATGTCTGTTAGTAGCTCTAGTGTGTATTTAGAGCAGAGTCTCTTGTCTTTGCCTGGCCACCCAGTGCTGAGTGTTGTAACTAGACACTAAACACATTTGCGTGGATTGGTCAAGCTTTAATTGGATTGGCCTCTGCTCTGAAAATGGACGTCTAATTTTACCACACCTCCTTGTCCTTTCCCACTTTAAATTTCCCCTTCTCCTCCTGTCCCCTATTTTTCTGCTTCTCACCCTCCGCTTTTCCCCTCCCTCCCAGCTTAAGTAGGTATCTTCACCACTGGTTCTCAGCTCAGCCCAGTGTAATTTCCAGCTTGTCCAATGTGTGACATGCCAATAAAAAAAAGAATGAGAGAAAAGGGGGGGGGGGGTTAACGCTGTGGAAGTGGAGATTTACAGTCGTATTGGGTTCACACGCTTCCACCAGGGCCCTTTTTTTCCTTTCTCCTTTAAAGAACACATGGTGCAAATTAACTCTTGCTCATACAGAGAGCAAAGGGAGGAAAGAACGAGGAAGGAAGGGCAAGGGCATCGGTCAAATAGAGGAGCAGACACGAAGGGAGGAAATTTCAGGGATTTCTGTGAGGTCTGAGGAATGTCTACACTTTGTACCTTGGAGCTCACTGCCTCACAGAGCCCTTAAAACAACAGCAACATCACCACAGGCTGCCATCTCCAGGGGCTCCCCTGCAGCAGCACTGCAATCTCCTACAGGCCCTCTGACATTCTGTACTATACATGAGCTACAGCTTGACTCAATGCTAGAATTATCTAACCTCCATCTCTAAATGCTTGTTGATCTAATTCAACACAACTGACTCACATCTGCTTGCGCTTTGATCATGAAAGGAGAATATCACTTCAGAGCTATCACTTTAAGAGCTCTCATGTGCCATTTTACTGGAGCAACACGGTCCAGTTAATATGTGAGCAAGAAAACCCTCCTCTAAGCCTAGAAACCAAAGAAACAGGAGTCCTATCAGTCATGTCATCAAGATTTAGACACTGGAACTGATCCATAACCAACGAGTAAAAGACTTGAAGGGCTCACAACTCAAGCTTCTGCACTCAAATGAGGATTTTTAGTAGACTTTGTAAGATCCTCTGAACCGTAAAATGCACCAATATCCCCGCAGATTGGTTGAGCACAGCCTCGTATTCTCCGACACAAAAATATGATGCAAATACAAACATTAAAACAAGTAGAAAAAGAGAAGAGCAAGACGAACAGGTTTTCCCAGATTTTAGCAAATGACTAATTTAGTCTCTCCTCAGACACAGGAGGAGGATTGTGTGTTTTCCATTTAGTGCGTCACATTTCTGTCCGCAGTGACTGTGACTGGTGTTTTATGTGCCTGATAGGCAAGTTTAAATTGTGTTGCATGTCTGTCAGCACCCATGGATCACATGGACTAAGGGAACCACAGCTGCGGCTGGGAGATGCTTTGCCACACTTGTGTACACACTTTATTTATTCTACACATAGGTGTTTGTGCATTTTTGTGATTTGCATCCACATGTTATTCCACTGTGTATTTTAACATCTTCTGTTGTGCTTATGAAAATTCATCTAGTCCAAAACTGTGTTTTGCAGCACATATTTAAACCCCTGCCCCCCTCCTCTCAGCCCCATTCTTTCCAAAACACTGCACTGAGATTTCACGGTACTACCAGTTGATTTTATTGTAACCTCGATCTTGAACAGTATGCTATGAAGCAGCACAAACACTATCTGTGATGGTAAAGACATTTCCTGGCATCAAAGGGCCGAGCTGTGCTATCCCCTCAGTAGCTGTATTCATTTCTGCTCTTGCCACGCTCAAACACTCTTTGTTCTTCTCTTTATAGGAATGTACTTAACAGTTTGGCAGTGTTGTGTTTGTGAACAGAGCTGTGTTTGTGAACAGAGCCTCCTTTGTTCCAGCAAGCAGTTAACACTTGTGTACAGAACAGAGGGGGGAAAGTCTGTGTTATTAAGCCTACTGTTAAATTAGCCTAAGCACTATCTTAATAAAATGATTAAGAAAATACAGACCTCCCCTAAGTCTCTCTTTTTGTGCACTTGTCAAATCCCTATGTCTTTTATCCAATGGCTTCTTCTCTATCCCTATGTAGTTGTAAAGACAAGCTGCTGCCGTGCACGGCAATCTGTGTTGGGAGCTTTATCTGACGGGCTGTTTAATTCCTTCTCTCACTTGCTCTGTTGCTAATTGAAGTAATCAGAAGGTTTGATAGACATTTTAAAAATCTAGATGGGTCGGCTGTGTGTTTATATATTAGGACTGTATAGATTTTCACTGCACCATCACGACAAGCTAACCTTGGGCTATTGATCTTAACAGCCCATTTACAGATCGCCATAATGCCCTCCCCATTTGAGGGTGAATAACTCTTTATAGGCTCCCATCATTTGCACTTTTCATTTCCTACAGCAATCCTCTACTTTCTGTTCTTCTTCCCCTTTATTCCTCTCCTCTACTGTCTTGTCTTTGTGAGGAATCTTTAGTGGGGTGGGTGGCGGTCTGATTTTTGGCCAATTACTTATGGTTGCCCACCACGTAGGCATGTCCAAATCACGCCACAGGAGAGGACATAGTAAAAAAAACAACAAAAAAAAAACTCTTCAGTCTTCCTCCCACCTCTCTTTCTCCTACCTTCACCCTCCTCTTCAGGTGAAATAGAATGATTTAATGTGCAGCCCTGTCGGAGTGGGTAATGGAGTTGGCGGATGAGTGCGAGAGGCTCTCTCTATCAGCAAGTGGAGGGGTGTTGGAGGTGATTGAGACCCCCCATCACAATGTGGTGTGCTCCTTGTATGGATGGTGACCTCTCGTCCTCTCCTCCCTGCTGAGCCAAGTTACACATTTTTACACAAAACACACACCTCATTTCTTCAGCGTGTGCACTGCAGTGGAACTTGTGCTTACACTCCTCTAACTGTAGACTTGTGACAGGACCTGTAGGGGACTGATGGAGCTTGCTGTTAACAGATGGCTCGCTGTCTCTTGGAGTACTTTTTGGCCCAAAACTTCATCTCTAAAGATGCCTCGGTGTATCATTAGAGGGGTTTTTATACATGTCTAATTTGAGTGATAATGAGACATATTATTATTTGTCAAAGCACTAATTTAGCTCTTTTTATAGCTGCTAATCGGAGATAAATTTAAGACTTTTCTGTATTTCAGTCCCTTTAAGCCTGTTTGAGAGGTTATATTCCAGTATAACACAACTACTAATTCAAACAGTGAAACATACAGGGGGAGAATATTGATTTCTACTATTGATCACACTCACACTGTCCTTGCTCTCTCCCCTCGTCTTTGTCTTTGTTTGTGCAGTGCTTACCTGTTAATATTGTACATACAGAGCCCGTTTCTGAACACTCACATCCACTCCACGTTGGCATGAAATCTAAAGGCACAAGTTGTATTTATCCTATCCTTGAGAGAGCTTATTCAAAAGCTGTTCCCTTCTGTGGATAACTGAACACAGCAGCAAGTGACCATAATTAGGTGCAAACTGTTAGCTGTCACGCTGAAATGCCATTTAAATGCAGTGAGGATGTGTATAATATGTGGGATGTCTGGTCTGTTGCTGTAGACTCTCTGCTGGATTGTTGCTGCTGCCTGAGAGATAAGTGGTTGCTCTTATGGCATCAGCCTACACTGCCCTTGTTAGCTCATCAGCCAGCACCCATCTGAAAACTTTCACACTCAAACAGCTATTGTTAGCAGAGCTGCTATGTCATAAACTGGAGGGGGCTGGTATTTAACTAATTAATGTGGAAGTGTGTTCAGATATGTCAATGGCTCCTGCTGCTGGTACACTTTTGGCAAGCTCAGCTTTTAGTGTGGACATTCACACAGGCGCTTTTGTGTTCTACTCATCTATTCGACCTTTTTAAATTCCAAACTTCAAATCTCCTGCAACAGCACAGCTGATTTTGGCTCCTTGATAACGTCTTTTGTCTTTGTAGCTCTGACACCCACTCTCTGCTGTTTCATTTAACAGCTTTGACTTTAGTAGGCTAGCTGCTAGTCTTTTGCTGGTGAGTGCAGCATTGCAGGCCCAAATAAGGAGTGTGTATCATCTCTGGGAAAGTTCTGCACAGAATCACAAGGTATCCGGACCCCACTTGTCAAGCACTTCCACAGCCATCTTTAGCACCAGCATGACAAAAACCACCAGAGCTCAGCTGGCTTCATGCCAGTCTGCTGGTGTGCTATGCTAACATGCTATAACAATGATATTTATTATGGTAATATGTCATGTTAAGCTGGTTGCCTTCAATGAAAAGAAGCTGTGTTCTTACTCAAATGGTGCAGCAGCTGCGGAGCTTTATAGCCTTTAAAATAAAGAAAGGCTACACATCCCTACCAAAGACTCTAATGTGTCTGATTGTGTGCGTGAGTGTGCGCGTGCCTGTATCACTGTGTGTGAGCAGTGTGTGTAATCACTCCTAGCTGGTGGGCTCAGAGAGAGAGGTGGAATCAATGCAGTGGGCTATGAAGAGAGGAGAGCGAAAAGAGGAGGAGGGAGGAAGCTGATCAATATCTTAGCAGCAGGGTGGGGTAATATCCACTTCATGCAGTGCCGTCACAAACAAGGAGGATTGTGGGAGTGAGGTGAGGGACACAGGAGAGCAGAAATGAGAGAGAACAGGAGAGGGAGGGGCAACAATGAAAGGATGTAAATCTCTGTGGCGCCGGTAAACAAGAGGCTTTGTGTCAATCACCAGATGAAGTGGCACATTTAGCATTCTCCTCTCTCCCTCAACCATTCCAACACCGCTGGGGATTGTTTGCTTGGAAGCTGCCTGCCCATTGGTCCAAACCGTTGATGGGGCGTGGCTGCACGGTGATAATGTATGGGCTGCCATGGCAATGATACCTGCTGTTTAAGAGAGCCATCAATAACCCCGCCCTGTTGTATTCCACAGACTGTTAGTCAACGTCTGCCGGATCATTCCATCATCAGCCTATCATATCACTCTCCACACACAATCTATTACAAGAATCCACTCTGCTACAAAGAGCCAGCAGTAAGAACACCTAATCACCCTCCACCCAAGGACAGGTGGATGTCAATCATACCACCGCAATAGATGAAAAAAGGCGAGAACGTGCCGACAAAGCAGACTGAAAGCAGACTAACTCTCAAATGCTATAGTATCTAAAGCTCTGCTGTACTTGCTGCCAATGTTTTGTGGTTTTAGGTTGTGTGTGCCCCACCAGAGCTCATGCTGATGCTGATTGCATGGTATGGGGAACTGTCTCCTTTCTACTTGATTTAACTTCAAAGCCATGCCTGGGCTGAGCTGAGCAGACTTCACTAGGCCGTTTAGGGCTGGGAGACAGGATGTGATGGCAGACAACTGAACTGTACACTGTAAACGGACACTTCCTCTGCGGTGGGTAGGAAGTCCCCGCCAAACCATATGGTCACACTGGGATGCACAGATCATCTGCTTGCGTGTGGGGGGTGCATTCCTTGGTTTTCCTCTCCCCGGTTTTCTAAATGTGTTTGTGCATTTATTCATCTCCTGTTCCTCGGTATAGCATCTTGCCCCAAATGTGCTGTTACAACTAATTATATTGACCTGGTCTCTCATCTACCACAGCTTACAGACATTTTGAAAAGACAGCAATGGGTGTTTGTGTGCGTGTGTCACCTTTCAACCATGGTGTCAGGGGCAAGTGAGGGGTGAAAGTGAAGCAAAAGGTGACGTACAGATAAGAAAGCAACATCTCAGACCTCTGCCTTTTTGTTCCATCCTTCTTTTTTTTTCTTTCTCATGTTCTCTCACTCACTGCGGGTAAACAGTCATCCCCCTCTCCTCCCTGACAGAGTGAGCTGAGGCAAGTAATTCCCCCATCTACAGCAAAATCCTTTACCTTTTCTACCCAGGCCTGGACGTTGCTGCACAAAGCAAATGCAGTCTGAGCCTGTGTGTGTGCATGTTCAAAGTATGCCTTTTGATTTACAGGCACACAGATAAATGGGCAGGGAAGGCTTTGATGTGCCTTGCTTGCAGAGAGTAGAGATGTTGGTGTGTTGTTCAGCCTCTTTGTGTCGTGCTCTCTCTCTCTCTCTCTCTCCCTCCCTCCCTCTCCCACCCTCTCCCACTCTCTCACTCCCACTCCCACTCTCTCTCTCATCGTGCTGTCTGTTTATGCATTTTTGTGTATGGACGATTATAAATGTGTTTGACACACTTTGCTCACCATGACTGCAGTGTTTTTCTCATGTTCTGCATTAGTGCACAGTTGTTTGCTTAACCATGTGTGTTTTATTGCTTTACAGTTTAGGCAGTTAACAGCAGACACATGGACTGCGGTTTTAATTTGCAATGCTTCAAATATGCTTTTTTGATATTTTCTGCTAAGCTTGCAATATAGGCATCACCCACTGATGCAGTGTTGTTACATTCATCCTTCTTCATGTGGAGGACTTAATGACATGCAAAAATATTTACATTATGTCCATGGAGTATATTAAAGGGTACTTTTGGTCAGAATGCATAAAGTGTGTGTAAAAGCGTATATTGTTCCGCTTAGCTGTCTTTTCTCCTTCATGGTGCTCCTACACTGCCCTTGTTTTGTTTCTGCACTTTAATCGGTTATATTTAATTAAAAACTTTGTTTACACTTGTTTGTATGAGGTTTTAAAATTCAAATTTAATTTTTGCCTTATTAGCTCATTCTACCTTCAGCATCATACATCCCTTTCACAGTTTAAGATAAACAAAAGGCAAAACATCTCACTATTTTTCAAAACTGAAAAATCTCTAGTGGTAAGTTAATTGTGTAGGAGGACTACATAAATTATTCAGTCAATAATAACATGAACAGTTCAGCTTTATTCCATCAGTTAAAAATGCCTTTGGACTTTGGAACCAATACCACATTTGAATGAAGGAAGCTAGTTTCACTGAGGCTTTATTTATATATAGGGCGAATTAAACATGTTTCCAGTAGAATAAAATGTGTCTCTCTGACACTCAGGAAAAACTCCATATCCATAATCATATTACAATATGGGGGCTGTTACTGCCAGTCTAGACCGAGAGCCATGCAGTCCAGCTCCTTGTAGTACTGGGCAGGCCTTGTTATTGCAGCTGTGTTGTCTACAATACATCTCTTGTTGCAGCACAGCAGGAGGCTGCTCAGAGTTTCTGGTCTGAGTGTGCGCGCATGTGTGTGCACGTTGTTATAATCATATTCTTCCCCAGCTTTCAGACAACAGTTGCTGCAAGTAGCCTTGATTTTATGTGCTGTAACTGTGTTCAGTAAAAGGCCTGTGACTGCTTCAATCTTTTGTTAACACGTACATTTATCTGATTGCCTACCGCATTTGCATCCACACTGATATATCATCACACACGGATAGGTAATTTGCATGTAATTATTTGCATATTGTACAAAGCAGGCGTGCCTGACAGACCACCTACTGCTCAGCTAGTGTGGCATCTGGCTGATACACAGCTTACATGATGTATTACTCATTGAGCCAGTGTCATCACTGGAGACTGACAGACAGGCAAGGTCACCTTCAGATGCAGAGATAGAGGGAGCAGAGAGACAGTGAGATGTGTATCTTCAGAGGCAGTATCCAGATAAAACAAAGCAATCACAAGTGGTTGAGCTCATGGTCGTATGAGCTCTTCAAGGCAGTCTGTCCGGTTTCATACGCAGATCTGTTTTTGCATACTTTTGCTTTTATTCTGTCTATTTGCTTGGATTTCCAGCTGTGCAGCGCCAGTCCTCTCTCCTGAGTGTGTGTGTGTGAGTGAGTGTGTGTGTGTCTGTGTGTGTGTGTTCTTATGCAGAAACAGTTTTGTTTATGTGTAATGGAGCTTTGGTTTATGTTACAAGGATCATAAATATTTCTATTAGCCGTGTATTGATGTGAGCTGGCCATATAGCGCACCACTCAATCAAGCAGCCTTTTAATTTCTCTGTGTCTGTAACACACACACACACACACTCCCTATAGACAAATCCCCTGCTGGTTTGACAGGTGCTCTTGCACAGAGAAGACTTCCAAAGCATTCTCACAGACACACGCTCTGTTCTCTTTTTACTAACTCACCATCGCTCCACTCACGGAACACACCCCATCAGTCTTAGAAGTGACATACATCTGTAAACACAGAACAACTTTGTGACTCCCCAGTGAACTGTTAAGGACATACACCTGACACAAACAACCTGTCCACCATTCACACCCTCATATCTTAGCCTCTGGGGAAATCCTATTTGCTCACTGCGTTTTCAGTAGTGGACGAATTTGTTGGTACGCTTCCACAATTTCTCTAAAATAGCCTAACGTATAGTTAAATGTGCATATACATCTCTGTGTTAGAGTAATATAAACAGGGAAATCAATTAGCATTGATTTAAGTAAGTCTGCTCATTTCCTGTCTTCCCTTCAGTCACTCCCACAGCTCTTTCATTGCATACCCTGCTCAGGAGCCCAACACGGGTAGCTGTACACACACACATACACACAAGGTCCAGATTAGCTAGCTGGGCAGACGTCCAATATGAGTCCACATACACACACACAGCTTGATATTCATATTCTTTTTGCACGCCCCTCTCTCTGAGCAGTCCCTCTCTCTTCCGCCACAGCAGTAGTCCAGTCAGTATTAGTAAGATGTCTCATTAGCCCACCAGGCTATGCTAACAAGGCAAAGCTAACATAATGGATCACAGGCAAACAGCCTTCTAAACAAAACACCAGACTGTTTAAACACTCCACAGCACAAAGGAAGCCTGCATGGTCCAGAAATGTCAGCATTCCTCAGCCTTTTTGTGTGTGTCTGTGTCTAAGTCCTGACTCATAGGTATTACCCTTAGACCAGACAAGTCTAAGGGTAATGGAACATCCTAGGCTATGCAAGGCCACACAATTTATATTTATATATATATATATATATATATATATATATATATATATATATATATATATATATATATATATATTTATATATATATATATATATATATGCGGAAAACACTAACACACACAGGAAGCCAGGTATCAAAGCGAGATGGCTATAAAGCGGCTAAATGAAAGGCTGAAGGCAGAAATGACAATGTTTTCTGGCAGGCTATAACTGGATGTCTGGCTGAGAGGGAGAGCTTGGGAAATAAAGTCAGTATTATGATCTGAACACCCAGATATGAGCTCTCCTAACCGCCTCCATCTGTCCTCACACAGCCTGTTTGAAGTCTCAAACACAGATCTGCATTCTAGTCTATACCCTGCTAGTGCTGCAAGGGTATCTGACTGTGTTCTCCATAAAAAAAGAAGTGCCTGTGTATTTATGCATAGCCTAAATCACTGAACACAAGTTGTCAGGTCCCTAGTACTCCTTGTCTGTGTTGGGCAGATAATGATCATCATTAGCGAATGCATTCTTTATATCCGCTCTCCTTTTGCCTTTCACGGTGCTGCTCTCTGTACTATCACTTAACTTGTCTTAAATTTCTTAGCTAAAAGCATCTTGCCGAAGAAGTGTGTTGGAGACTAAGACAAATATTTAAGTTGGACACAGCTCTTGCCATTTTATAGAGCAAGCGGTCGAGGCTGTTTTTTTTTTTTTTTTTTTTTTTGATCTTCAGCCTCCTTCTCTCTTAAAGAAGGACAAAGTGTAATGTTTTTCTTGTTATTTCTGCCGTTCATTTCCTTTCTCCTACATCTCGAGTTGAGAAGGGATGAAATAAAGACTGGTGCAATTAGCCCCGTTTGTTATCAGCATGGAGTTAAGTGAAGTGTTGGACTAACCAGACCTCAGATGTGGCAGTCGTGTAGAACTTGTGACTCTCCAGTGTGTTAAGTGTGCCTATGATTGGCAGTATGATCCACCAGCAGTGGCCCTCAGCCCTCAAGCCTTAATTAGTATCATCTGTGGGCTCCACGTGACTCAATCCCTCTGCTTTTTTTTTTCATCTCTCCATCTCTGCCACATTTTCTTCCTTCTGTAGCATGGATGACCGGAGAACCTGTTAACACCCTTAGATGTGTTGCTATATATCATCAAATTGTACAGTGACTAGTGAGTGTGTCATGAAGTGATTTATGCGTGTCTGCTTGAGTCCTCAAAACGGGTTTTTAAATTTTAGGCATGCGTGAGTACTCATGTTCAAAGGTGCACACACACACACACACATATAAAACGAGCAAAAAGAGCAAATCTGCCCACTTCGAAACGGCTAATGCTCATCCAATCCAATATGGAGCTGAGCTGACAGATGGGCCCAGTGTGTTCAAAGCAGAGGGCACCCATTTAATATCCAAACAGGTCAAGCCAAAAAGAAGCAGAGAGAGACACCCCTGTGTAGGCACGGCACAAAGGTCCTGCCAGCGCCGCCACCACAGCTGGGACTCACCTCACCTCCTCCCTTTCCCCTCCTCTCTGCTCCCTCTGCCTCCCACACTCTCTCCATTTGTTGTTGTTGCCATGCAGTAAAACAGGCAATACGCTGTTCTTATTATGTTGTTATCAGCATTTGTTTAATATTGTTGTACTATAAGTGCCTAAGAGGAGGCGGCTTGAAGAGCAGGTTATCTTTCCTTCCTGCAAGTAGCCGATGCTCACTGTGAAGCCCATAAGGAGAGGAGGATTGCAGAGTGGAATCATGCTGCTGCTGGCTCTGACAGCCTGATTTAGAGGTGCTTTCTCTTACCTCTGACACAGAGTCCCAGCCTGCCCTGCTCTACTGCAGGGTTAGGAGAAGAATAGTGGTGCTTATCCTGAAAGGCTGTTATTTGTGTGTATGTGTGTGAGAGAGAGTGAGTACATTCACTTGCATGTGTGTGTTTGCTCACACAGCATGCTGTCATTTCTTTTTAACAGCCTCCTTTGTCAGTCACTGAGATGTCGAAGATTGCGTGAGCACAGCAGATCTCTTGTACCTCGCCAGCGTGCGTTGACGCACACACACAGGTTTTGAGTGTGTGTTCTGTCGTCCAGATGGAAGTGCTTATTGAGTGTTGGTGTGCTGGCAGATCTCTCTGTCTCAGAGAGAGCGGGAGAGAAAGAAGGAAATTGAGGAAGAGAGAAAGCAGAGTGGAAAACCCTTCCAATCAGATCCATCATCTTTGTGTGTGTTTATGCAAGTGTATGTGTGATCTTCCCAGCCTGTTCTTCCTGCCTGCCTCCCCTCCCTAATCTTATCATGTCGGAGCAGCAGATTAGTCCTCCCAGATCCCTTCTCTGCCTTCAAATGCCACAACCAGCCTTTTGTTCTTTGGTTGTGCTTACTCTCCACTTGCAGCAGGCGAGGTGAACACTCCCACAATCCGACCTCTGTGCCATTTTGAGCCTTTGCCTGTCAAAGTCACACCGCAGCTAGTTCTGATTTACCGTACCAAAGTCTCCCCTACCCTGTGGTGTTAGCTAACTAAGCTGTTAGCTCAGCAGACTGCTAGCCTAGCCGAACTGCTTGACATTCCTGGCTAACACTGAGCTGCTGCTGCTGCTGCTGCTGTTCTTGTCTGTTTGACCCCCCCCCCCCTTCCATCCCTCCCCTAACTCTCGCTGACTCTTTTGTCTGCATGTTTGAGATCTGTCTTTCCTTCCTTACTTCTGGCTGCCACCTCGAGAAGGAAGTCATAGATCCTGGCTGCTGATGTCACCAGTGAGTTGGAAGAGGGTGGGGGTGGTGGCGGTGGGGGGAGGGTAACTAACAGGGTTAGCAGAGGAAGAGGAGAGTGTCTGAAAAGCAGAGAAAATAAACAGAGGTTTCCTGTTAACGAGGTGCTCTGGGGGCCGGTCGTGTGGGAGCGGGAGGGTCTGGTTTTGTTTAAAGCAAAGCTCTTGTGTTACAGTGCAAGAAGGAGGAGGAATAGGGCATTAGGTTTGAGGGTTACAGGTTGTAACCGCTCACGTTCCTTTAGTTTTGTCACAGCTCAGCTTGGCTGCAAGGCGCTGACCATATTGTAAAGGCCACTGTGACTGTTGTGGCTTGCTTCTACCATTGTGCACTTTGCCAAAAGACTTAACAGGAATCGGTATTAGTGTTAGCTTTGGTTTTGCATTGAAAAGCACTGTATTGATTTCACGCTCTCTTACTTGAAAACATGAAATTAATCCCACACTCAGTCCATCTTTTAAGTGTGTGCCTCTACAGATTTCCTCAATTAAATAAAAGCTGGTTTCTTTTCAGATTTAAAGGGGAGAAAATAGGGAAAGTCTTCTATCTGCAATTCCCTCTTTTTCCACAGTCTTTATGGTGGTATGGTTATACACAGGGGCCCCAGCTCCAGAGTTGACTGCACACACACATGCAGCAACACAAAGAAAACTGCACAGCCATTATGGATCCAAGGGGCCAACCACCTTTAGCTAGTCAGAAGGAGAATTAAGCCACTCACCAATGCCTGGCAAGTGATGAATACAGTGATTTGCTTTTTATTAACAGCTAGGTAGCCATTTATATATATACTTTTAGAACCTATTTTCCAACACATAGCTTGTGAAATTGTCCCCACTATAATCCTACTTCTGTTTGATGAGTGTGCCCAGGAATGCCACAGGCCAGGCTGAGCCACTGAAGGGAGGAGAGGCACCATTGTGTTCAACCCCAAAGCATGACTCTCAGATTTATATCTCATCAATGAATAAAGGGGTTGCCTTGTACCCTGGGGGTTTCGGTGAAGCAGGAGGAGGATAGTTGTAATTTTAAGTCTGAGGAAATGAGAAGGCCTTGCCCCTCCTACCTTAATCCAACCCCTTTCTCTCTCCTCATTTTCCCCCTGTCTATGTCCTTTGCTCTGCTCCCTTGCACTTTCTTTTCTTCCCCCCTCTTGTTTCATTTCTTTCTCTCAGTAGTGGGTTAGTAAGTCTTTTGGCCTCTCTGCAGTGAGAAGCATTCCCAGGATTTAAAGCCCAGGAGGAGGGAGAGAAGGGCCATGTTTAGCCTCTGGCAGGACAGACAAAGATGGCTGACATTGTGCGGGGCTCAGCTCTCGACAGGCACCGTGGAATGTCTCTAATCAATTCAGCATTGTGGTTCACTCTTATATGTTCTCTCTGTCATTTTCTGTGGAAAGCTTAGTAAAGCCCAGACAATACAACTAGTAGTTCGTGTGGCAAGTCTGAGCTGTCGATCATCCCCCTTCATTTTCTCCTTGCGTTATCTACTTATTTTTCCACCCTGCGTGTTTATAGAATTGTGATAATTGAAAGCTATGCTTTGCTCCCGCTACGTGCTCCATATGTTGCCCTCTTAGTCTTTCTCTCCATCTCCCTCCCTCTTTTGCCTGAGAGGGCTTAACGCCGCTGTGAGTTTCTAAACAGCAATCTGCTCCGGAGAGCGGCAGCTACTCGGTTGTGATGAGGATAGTGATGATAGCTGAAGTGACATTCACTCTCTGCTTTGTTTCATTTGGTTGGTTTAAAATAATGCAAGCTCATGAATAAGATGTAAAACCTGTGTGTTTATTTGTGTGAGTCTCTTCACCTGGTTGTGCTTTTCTTCTTGCATTAGTCTTGATGTTCCAGCTCTCTGAGATCCATTTGATTTTGTTGTTTAACAAGCAGGATATTAAATGAACAGGTAGCACCGCATTTCACAGCACAGCATTATTTCCTTAAGGAAATGTAAGCGACAGATAACTACTCATAATGCCGTGACAGGTAGCCTGTTAGTCTAGAGGCAACAGTGTCTGTACACTCGATAGACAAGAGGTTGGGATTGGTGGGCTAGGAGGGAGGAGGACGGACATGATGTCATTGCACACATTTCTTCACAGTGTGTCTACGTGCTCGGGTGTCTCAGTCCATTAGTGTGGCTCTCTGTTGAAACACAAGCAACTGTGTGTGTGTGGTTGTGTGATGTTGCATGCATACGCACAATCATCCAGAGCAGTAAATGCAGCTGACTGCATGCCAGCTGCTGTTTAACATGTCCAGGCTCACTTACTCTCTCATTCCTCCTCCCTGCTCAAGGTTGGAGAAGGGGAAGAACAAGAGAAGGAAAATGGAGAGGTGGCGGCGTGCAGGATTGGAATGAGAAAGATTGAGAAGGAGGGAGGGGAGGAAGGAATGGAGAGAATGGGAAAACCAGAGGTGGGCTGGAGGGTTTAGGGAGGTGATGATTTGCTTGGCTGCGTGTGCTGAGCTTCCTCCCCAGTGACATAACAGAACAATGTACTGTAAAGGCTTTAAATATCTTTACTCTGACCTCATGTTCCTGCACACACGCACCCAGATATAGTTAAGAGCCTTGAAGAATTGGATTTTAAACCGTCTTAGATTACCATAGACCTTTTCCCCTTCTGTTTTTTCCCCCCCATATTCTCTTTTCTCCTGTGGTCCATGGATGCAGTCAGTGGTGGTGCAGGTGTCTCACTCAGTTAGTTCAATGCAGTGCAGCCCAGTTCCTAATAAAGATGGCTGGGGCCAATTGATTGTGTTGCAGTCCAGTACCCAGTGCGGCAGTCATTCTAATGTTCTTTTAGGCCACTATGACGGTCAGTTGAGCTTATGTGAAGGCACAATAAATATTTTATAACATGAAATGAAAACAGTATTTTGCCCTTTTCATCCCTTCCCTCAGCGTTGGCTTCAGTTTCTACCATTTTCTTCCCACCCCCCTTTTTCCTCCCATCTGTTTCTTCATTGACTGGTCATCGCTTCTCACCTCAGTGCTGCCACTTGCTGCTCATGCGAAGAATTGCAGGCCTTTTACTGACATGCACTTAATCAAAAGGCCAGTAGGTGGCATCACTGAAAGAGAACAAATGGCAGTGTATGGTAAAATGATACTGTACCTGTGCATAACTAAAACCATGTAACAGCTCATGTGATTATATTGTCATTAAGTGAAGAGAAACCAAGGCAGAGGATTGAGAACACTCATCCACCCTCCTCATGGTTCTTCTCTCTCCAGACTTCCTCCAGCAACGGCCATCCCACTGTTTACTTTATTAAGGCTCTAAATGCTCTGCAATCCCTTTTTAATTGACTTTGTCTCGCTGCGTGAGTTTTGGCATCAGCCTGTGTGAGTCATAAACAGTGCGTCTGCACAGCATCACTGTTTGCCAAGGGGCCAGTTTGTGACGTCGTAATCAAACAAAATGTCTGTTTATCTTAGTGTGGGATCTTTTTTTTTTCTTTTTTGCCTCCTGCTCATTCTCTCTTTCCCTCTGTGTTGCAGAGTAAACGGGACCATCTGCTGATGAATGTGAAATGGTACTATCGCCAGTCAGAGGTGCCTGACTCTGTCTACCAGCACCTGGTGCAGGATCGCAACAATGAGAATGGTGAGACTGCCTTTGTATGCATTGAAATACAAGCTCACAACCTGTTAGTCTAGAGGTTGCATGTATTCAGTACACGCATACACAAACGGGAAGTAAATACACTTACTTGCTCAGTAACACAACAATTTCTCTCTTTCACAAACACACACTCACACACACACACACACACCTCTGCCTCTGCTGTTGGGGGACATAAGAGCTAGCTGTGAATTGCATTTCAGTGTCCCTGGCGGCCAAACCAATCCTGTGGCTTTGTGCTGTTCCCCGGGTAACACTCCTTCAGGCCAGACAGCAGCACTGTCAAGTATTAATAACCCACAGTGTCATGTGGCCCTTGAGCGCACACACTCTCAACACCATCAGTGACAGAGGACTCTTCACACTCTAACACATACACATCTACAGGAACATGAGCAGTGTCACTGTTTTAGCAACAGAACGTCAAATCCTGATGACGGAAATGTCACGAAGGAAAGTCACCCTAACATTATCTTGTAATAGTGGTAGATGAATAGGTATTTAGATTTTACAAAATAGCATATGTTGAGTCATATATACTTTTAGATACCTTCTCACCTGTTGACAACATCCTGTTACCAACTGCCGATTCTCACTAGTGAACATGCCCCTGATGGCTGAGCATTTCAGTTTGCCTCACTCTGAATACATACTTAGTAACAGCAGTGAAACCAGAGAACAAATGCCAATGCAGTCACAGTTAGAACTAAACAAGGTGTTAAATGGCTGTCTTTTTCTACAGTAATCCAAGTATCTCTTGTGTCAGGGGGAGCACCTTATTCATTTGTGTCACTGAGGTTATCAACCAAACACCAGGTGTGTTGCTCCCTCCACAAGTCGTTTCAGAGTAACACAACACGCTGCTATCTGCAGTCTGTCCTTACATGCAGGACTCAGGATTATTAGAATTGATGTCACGAGGCCAAAGCGCAGTGGCCAGAGCATGCAACAACTCCGGTCATTTGTCAGCCCCAGCTCATTTTTGGTGCTGCTGATGCGTCTTAACCCCAGCAAGGGTCATTTCACTTGAGAACTGAACATTATGTCCTCTCCTCAGGGGACTGCACTTGTATTGGCTTTATTGAATTATGTGGCATAATATTGACCTCCACAGAGATACTTGTTACTGCAGGTGTGCACAGAACTGTGCTCATGAATCTATTAGGGAGTTGAAATACCAGAGCTGCTTAATCTCACTTCGCTTTTTGTCAGAGGCGGATGAGTATAGTTATGATATATCATGACGGTATGTATTCAGTACTCCTGTGTCGTTCTCCCTCCAGACTCCGGCCGGGAGCTGGTTATCACAGACCCTGTGGTCAGGAGTCGAGAACTCTTCATCTCTGACTACGTGGACACTTATCATGCTGCTGCTCTCAGGTAAACAAAAACAAACACACATGTATACACACAGACACATTTATAGCTTTTATAGCACAATACCCCCGTTAGATTGTTGTTAACAGTTATATTCCCGCCTTCACGGCTGTGGTATGTTTGTATTATATTTGTACTATTTTTATTTTGATCAATTTAAAACTAAAACAATTACATAGTCCCAGTTCTGTGGCTATGACCATTCTTTATTAAATTCTTTTTTTTTTTTTTTTGTTCCTTTTGAAATAATCCAAATGGATAATTCTGTTTTACTATATATAGAACTGTTTCATGAAAATTATATTGTATTTTCACAAATCTAGTTCTGTGATACTAATTAATTATTCAGCCAAATACTGGCTGGTGACTAACACCATCTGTGTTTTAATTACACCCCTATTGTAAAATATTTGGCTGTTGTGAACCTGGTTCAGCAGACGTTCAAATAATTCATTGATACAATGCACTATATGTTTGTCCTGAGGTATTTGTATTGTAATAGTACTACATTACTCCTGTTCTGACACTCTAAAAGAAAACGTTAGTAAACTATAGGCAAAGAGGGACTCTTTAGTGGTTGATTTTCAAGTGTAGAGAACAAATACATTTGTCGGAGTTAAAAGCATATATTTCACTTTCCTGCTTTGAGCAGGTGCTGCAAAAATAGAGCAGATGTCTAAAGGTGAAAAGCTGTAAATGAGACACCGACACTGCCTTACATTAAAACACTTAATAAAATGACCTGCACCAACTTCCCCATACACACACACACCTGTCAGAACATGAGCTGCTAGATTAGTGTCAGGAGGAAGGCTTCGTATCGGAGAAAGGCATGCAGCCTTAATTATTTTCTTGCTCTGAAATCATATATTCTGTGTTTACTCTGTTTCTGCCTCTGTCTCGTCCATCCACTCTTCCCTTCTCTTCCACTCCCCCTGTGCTTTAACCAAAACCATCTGTGAGCAGCACAGCAGCGGGCAGTCTGAGCCGTGTCTTCCAGAAACCACTGATTTCAGGGCAAATTAGCTGCAACTTCTACACAGAGCAGCCTTTGATTTGACTTATTCTCCAGGCTTTAGATAAACGGGAGGGAATTCCAGTCAAATGCTGTAATGCCGCAGCTCTCCGAAGACGGCCCTCCTTAGCACCCTTTAATCTTTTCAGAGGAAGAAAGACACTTTTTCTCTGCAAGGCAGCTCTTCTCCATATGCCTGTGATGTCTGTTATTTTGATATAGCCAGACATCAGGCTGCTGGAAACAGGAAATGGTATCAAGATGTGGTAACCTTCTCAGCTCACTGGGGGTGGGGGTAATCATGTGGGGAGGGAGACACAGAGGTTGTATTCCTGTGCAGATCTCTGTGGCGTCTGTCTCCCACACCTCAGCTGCAGCAGACACGGCAAGGCTGACATGCTCAGCTGGTATTTATGGGTTTAGTAGCCAGAACCTGATATCTCACAGCAGAGTCAACAGGCACTGACAGGCACTAGATACCTGCTGCTGTATTTGTCACCTCCAATACACGAACACCTCAAGAGATTGTAATTAGGTCTACATCTTCTGCTGCTACGGTATCACTTTGTCATACACTTGTTTTTGTCTAATAAAACTTGTCCTCTCTCTCTCACCCACAGGGGGAAGTGCAACATTTCCCATTTCTCCGACATTTTTGCTGCCCGGGAATTCAAAGCCCGCATCGACTCCTTTTTCTATATCCTCGGATATAACCCAGAGACCAGGTGAGGAGCTTTCTGTCCAGTCAGTCCTACTGAGACAAAGTGCTTAATGAAGGCAGAGGGCAGAAATGTTGAGTGATTTCTGCACAGCCTTTTCATAAATATTTAAAATATGTTGTAAATCATACAACATTCAATAACACTAAATTAAACATCCATGTTTTTACAGAAAAACCCTCACAACTGAGAAACTATCAAAGTGATTAGTTATGTTTTCTGTCAATCACTAAATCAGACTGTTTCTGCTCTAAATACAAAGCTTGTCTTAGCTTAAATTTAAACTTAGTGGTTTAGTAATTTCACAATAACAATCAACATTTCATCACAACATTTGCCATATTTTCCTTTCACCAAGCTGTAGTATAAGTGCTGTTTACATGAATGTAATAATTAATTTAGCTAATTTTTATTACACTTGTGAGAAGCTTAGTGCCTGCTCAAGTAGGGTTGTTGGGATTTCTATATAATTCTGTATACAGTTATATTTTGTAAGGTCTTAAACCTTTCACCGTAAAGTGCCTTGAGATGACTCAGTTGTGATTTGGCGCTATACAAATAAAATGGAATTTAATTGAATTGAGCTTTTTGGGCTTTGGTTTGCCTAATGATACTGCTGACAGTGTTTTCAGTGCACGAAGAATGGTTCTAATGTGGTGTAATTATGGGGAATGAGCTGAAGGAAACCCCTATGGCTTCATAATTGTTTGGATGTTTGTTGATATTTGTCAAATTACATGTCAAGATTTAATTACTGATGCTTTATGTTAAAATTATTTATTAGAGTGGAAAATGTACAAGGAGGTCGTGAATTGTATTTCATATAATTTGTTTGATTAGGAAGAAAGTATTTTTTAGCAGAAGACGTTTTGACATGTAACATTAGTAAAAGCACAGGTGTGAATAATAAAATAATTGACTGATTTCAGTTGACGTTTTGGATGCAGACTCGCTGTCACTGCTTAATGGGAACAGAGCTGTTGTTAATTTTATTAATAACATTTGTGCTTTTAATTCTTTGGCAAGTAGGAAATTGTTTACGTGTTTCTTGACTAATTATTGATCCTTTCTGTAAATTGTTGTTAATATACTAGTAATAAGAACATTACATTACATACAATAGTGCAATTTAATGTATCTACTGTAGCACTAGAATAACTCAATTTTCATATTTTAAGAGCCTCATTCACTGCTCATACTAGTGGCACAGTTGTTATGCTTGTATTGATGGATCACTTTAAAGTTACTTAACATTGTGAAAATGGTTAAATAACTTTGGAAATAAGTGCGATTGACTCCAGACGCAGTAATAACCTCCATATTTGAAACAAGCCGTATTTGTTTTAATGCAAAGGTTCTGCAGACGATAAGTGAATTTTAAGTGGGTTTTTCTTGTGCACGAATACAGCAGCAGCATCTGGTTGCAGGCAAAGATGGGCGTTGACAGGAAGTCGTCAGTACTAACTGGAAGTTGCTGATATTTGCAGAAGATGGACTTTAACATACAAATGATTAGGGTTGATTAGGCTTCTGTGTCCACTTTGACTCAAATATTGGTCACTTAGAGAAATGAACCCATGTTGGACGTGTTGATTGGTTATTGCACACGATGAACTGTTGAATTAATTTAAAAAGCTCATGCAGAATGGGAGAGGCCTCGTTGTTTTTATCCACTTGTGGTGGTTGGAGTGTCTCACGTGTTGCAGTGACAGCTGTCCTTGTTATCGGCACTGAGGGTTGCCAGTGGGGAACCCCCTCCTCCAGGGCCCCGCTCGGTCTTCCGCTCCCTCCCTCCTCTCCTCCGCTCGTTTGGTATTCTGAGCGGGCTGTCTGCAGCCTTGCAATTTCACTGTTGTTTATTATGGCGCAGACATAGAGGAGAGATGAATTCCGTATCCTGTATGCGTGTCTGTCTGCCCCCGTGTGCGTCTGTTCGTGTGTGCTCGTGTGAGGTCGCAGCACATGCTCAGTAGTGTCTATAGAGAAGCGAGCGGAGCTGGCGACGCTGTACGTGCAGGCTGAGGTCACAGCACAAGCTCAGTGGATACCTCTCCGGAGCGAATGCGTGCTTCTCCATTTTGAGCACCTAGAAATAGGTGGGAGAGGGGAGTTGATTCGAGCTAATACATACCGTGTCACCACCCAACCTTAGGGCTCGATGTCAGAAATGGACGATCTGTTCAGTCCCCGGAGGTAGGTCTGCAGTCGTACTGTGGCGCTTTCTCGTGCCGTTATTAGTTGCTGCGCGAGTGTTGGCTCGTCTCCTTTTCGTGAGTCGCATTCCTGCTGTCTGACTAAACTGAGGGATGTTTGCAAGCTGTCCGCATCCCTGTCAGCATGTTAACCGGCTGTGTTTGTGTCGTGGAGCACGGGAGCGAGTTTGCACATTGTGTCAGGAGCCGGAGAACTGAAAGCTACTGAACATAAAGGCTGTCACTGCACATCACATACCGTTACGCGTCTGCGCTACAGTCATGCAAATGCCGTCATATCACACCTTTATCCATATGTTATCACCCGAGTGCCGGTAGATGCATAATGTTTGCGTTGCAGCCGCAGGTATTGGACTGATAGATGTGCACCCAGCTTGGTTTTATGACGGTAATTAGGCCGGGAGAGGCTACCCCTGGCTCCATTTTGCTGCTCCTGTTTACAGTCGGGGATGAGATGGCGTATGGAGCGATGCCGGGCTGCACACAAAGCTCCACCGGCTCCTCCACCTCTGCTGCCAGCTGTGATGCGCACATGCTGCCTGTCGTCGGCCTTAAATACCACGAAGTTGGGTCTGTTTTTGCTGTGCAGCAATTATGTCAGTGTGCCACAGACTCGCGCTGTGATTGGCTGAAATTGATGGAGGGGGCGGGCCTATCCTTGATTGCATACACAAAGTTGAGCAGACTGTCACGTTGTTGTTTGGGTTTTTAAAATAAGCCTGTAATTACTTGACGGGATTGAGTGCTAATGGTGAGTTAGATCTGAACTCGTGTGTAACAAATGTGCAAGTTTTACACGGTTTATTGTGCTACACAACATGCTTTGTGCAGCTTATTGAAGAAAATATTCTACATAATTACAAGGCACAGTTTTATAACTTAATACTGTGACCATAACAGTCAGATAATACCTTTATTACTTGTATTTGTAATTTATGTCATTTTTTTGTTTATATTAGTAGTCTGCAAATTAAAATATAAAGTTTAGAGACAGTTATTTTCAAGATTTGACTACAGAAAACAAACATTTGTCATTTTATCACATTTGTAAATACCTTGCTTGTTCAGATTCTGTTCAAATATACCTGCCGCCCTTATGGAAACTCCTGTGAGCTTCCTGCTGCGATGCCTCCTTACTCTGCCCGTGAAGCATTCCATCTGAATGTGGACCATCTGCTGTCAGGATTTGCCTGAGTAAAACACGGGTGTCTTCAGACACACTGTTCTTATTCTGGTGCACAGGTCCTCATTTGTCATCCTTACAGCCTCTTGTCAAACTTATCGTGGACCTGGACGGCTGCACATTGCCAGAAACACTTTGGTAGAACTTTCTCTCAGCAGGAATACAGACCAGATTCATGCTCACTCCGTAGAATAGTTGTCTTGGTTTGTGGAATACATGCTAACATTCATCTTTCATGATCATTTGCCAGAAGATAAAGCGCACATATGTGTGTTATGAGACATTCTGTGCGTTGGTACAAAACAAAATAATCAAATTATTTTGAGTCTGATTAATCTTTGATAATTCCAGAGTAGTAGCTATGAGCTCGTCCTGTGTTATTTAATCATAGTAATGGCTTCAGAGGTTTTTGTGCAATAATGACACAGGAAACTTGGCTTAAATATGTTAAGAAACCATTATAAAACCTTTAGAATCTAATCTGTGCTGATGAATAAAGTGCTGATGTTATAACAAACTACCATATTTTATCACTTTGGGCTCGTCCAAATTCTGATTACTTCACATTTAGTTTGCATTATCTGCTGAGGATGTTTGCAATAAAATAAATTAGGGATTTCAACATTTTGGCAGGTCCAGGGTCATTAATCACAGCTGTATTTAATTTTTTGGCCAATGCTGCTATTGTCTGTGCCAATGCTTCTGTCAGCCATAGTTCAAAACAGTATGCATTACCCCATCTAATCAATCTCCTCTGTCTGAGAGGAGGAGGGGGTCTGTTAAGGAAGAGGAAAGGGGAGATAGGTCAAATATATGCTCGTCATAGGGTTTTTGTGGTTGGAGGACTGTGAAGAGACCAGAGGGCCGTGGCCTCTCAGGTTTCCTCCGGGTCTACATGATGGAGTGCGAGCTTCTCTGGGTGCAAATCATGCTGACAGATTCTGGGCCGCCCCACACTAGGCCATATGAAAATCGGTGTTGTTACCTAGGCAACAGAGGGAAAGGCTTTTCAAAAGGAACATCTTGTCATTTTCTTTAATCCACTGCAGCTGGAGATTCGGAACACTATTATTAAATTGCAGTTGCCATGGCTACCAACATTTGTACCAGCAGCTCTCGGCCTGCACATCCAGAGCCTGCTCCCTCCCCTTCTGCACCCCAACCACCTCCTCCTCCTCCTTTTAGGGGGATTCTGTTTTATTGCTGCATTCACAATATGAGGCCTGTAAAAGTACTCTGCACAGCTCATTGTGCAGGAGCAGTCGACCAGAAATTATATTCTTCTGAAATCTTTATTTGCTTTTCAGAATAAAACACAGTGTACTTTTGTCACATGTGATGTGCCCATAAAGAACCCTCCTACAGCAGAAAGTAGAGTTGTCTGCTTGGTCTGGTCCTAGTCATGAATTGTTAGTTGGCTTTCTTTCTTCCTGCTATCCTTCTTCCAGTCAGTTACCCAGTTGTGACTTACTGTAAGTTTAGTCATTTAGCTGATTCAACAGGCACCATGCTGACAGGTTTCTACATTTGTTCTGCCAAGTGAACATCTTTTTTTCAATCTGCTTTTTGTCTCTTCTCAGGCGCCTTAACAGCACACAAGGGGAAATCCGAGTGGGACCCAGTCACCAAGTAAGTCACTGTAAAGTATCACCTTTTAGTTTAGAAAATAAACCCACACACAGTGTGTAGCGGCGTTATGAGTCTCAACTCCCTTAAAAAGTTACTGATAATAACAAGATGGTTTGGTTGCAGCAATATTGTTTTTAACAAGACTCATCATTGTTTACATTGTAGTACATTTACTTACAGCTACAATAAACTATGTTGAAGTGTATTATAAACCCTTTATTAAATCATTTTGACCTGGTTATGAATTTTAAATACTACTACTAAATACTAAATAGTGGCTTTTAAAGTAAACTATTTGGAATAGGTTTGCAGGAACATTTACAGCACTGTTTGCACATATCTGCCTGTGTTGTCTCTTTAGTTTAAATATATCGTAAATGGTAGTGACTGTTGCCTTCAACTCACATTTATTTTCATAATTTTTGTTAAAGTAAAGATTAAACTTCCAGAGAAAGCCCTGTCAATCACTCAGAGCTGTGACAAGGACAGAAAATCATCGGGGTTGTTCAGTGTGTTATGTTAGCATGTTAAATCATTGTGAGTGTAACTTGTCCCCATTTCCTGCTGCCACCACTCAGCAACACAGTGAAAAGTTGATGACAGAGGATTGAAAGCTGATATTTTCCTCATGCTATTTGTATTGTGACACCATCTGTCCCTCTCCATCTCCCTGGATCTAATTAGGCCAAACTCCCAGAGCTGCAGCCTTTCCCCTCTCCTTGTGGCCAGGCCGTGACCGAGAATGAGGAGCTGGTCTGGATGCCAGGGGTCAATGACTGTGACCTTCTCATGTACCTCAGAGCTGCAAGGTGAGCCCACACTTGGCAATCCTGCAAGAGCTGCAAGTTCAAACCTAGTAGAAAATTTAAGTAATGGTATAAAATTGCTAAGATAAGATGTAAACCCAGGAATGAAATGAGTTCAGTCTCATCATCAGTGAGAATAATAAATAGTATTCACATTTATGGTTAAATGTCTAAACAAGAGCAGTAACTCTGCTTTGTCAACACTATCTGGTTTTCAAACTTGTCATCCATTCTAGTATCAGGAGTGGTGTTTTAATGCTACTTATTGATGTTACACTTCATCAGGTATGGTTTCATGGGATGAAATCATTCATCAGTGCTGCTTGTAATGTTGTGGCTGTGAAAGTGATATGTGTTAACAGGTTTCTGGGCTATGTTGTACTTAGGGGCTGCAGTGTAATAAATCACAAGCTGTCACTGTGATAGACAGTGTTGTAGAATTTCCTCTGTAGTCTGTTTTTAATTTTTCATCAAATGAGAGTTTTTTAAATTATAATAAAGCATTGGTTTAATTGGTATTCCAGTGTAGTAAATTTGTTGATTATTACATATTGCACCAAAATTGATGAGTAATAAGCTGTACTGCAGGGTGTAATAGGAGAGTAAGCCTAGAGCTAAGAGAAAGAGGCTACTGATGTGGTTCATTATTAATCTGCTTGCTACTTTATTTTCTCACTTTGACTGATTGATTGTTTGAGCTATAAAATATAAAATAACTGACTGTGGAACATGACCATCACAATATCCTAGAGCCCTAAAAAACATATAAAGTGTCTGGTTTTGTCTAACCTATAATTTAAAAACCTCAAATTATAACATTTACTACAATGTAAGACCTGAAAACCAGCAAAGTCTCCAATTCAAGAACCATCTGGAACCATTAATTTTTTTGGCATTTGCATGTTAAAAATAACTTTATCAAAATAAATATCAAAAAACCTTTCTGTTGAATGTATGAAAATAACAAATTCAACTTTCTAGGTTTGGCTTACTTCTTCTAAACTACGCTACTACTTATTGTTTGAACATTATCACATCTAATTTGTTACAATCTATAAATACATTTAATGAAATGATCTAAGTAGACTGTGTGAATAGTCAGAAATAGTTTTTGTGTGTACTAAAAAGATGTAATTACTTGGTAACACGTCTGATAAAGTAACATATTGTTTGTTGCTATCCCTACTAGGCCAATAAACATGGTTTTAAAAACTGCCTATGTGGATGATCAAGCCAGTGAAGGGATCTTGTAACAGGAGGTCCTGTAACTGGAGGTGCCAGTGGCCTTTTTTATTGATGATTTGATCTGTGTTGTGTCTGCAGGAGCATGGCTGCCTTTGCAGGGATGTGTGACGGAGGCTCAACAGAAGACGGATGTTTGGCAGCCTCTCGAGATGACACTACATTGAACGCACTTAACACTGTAAGTAGCCATGCAACAAATCTAACACATTAAATAACGATAAGAGAAAAAACATCTGGGTTTTCCTATGTTCGAATTACCAGTATTCCACTGTTATTTTAACTACGCTGCAGCTTTTCAGGCAATGAACTGGCAATGATAAGGCCCCTGAGCCAGTAGCGTAACCCCCTGTAGTAAACCCAGCCTCAGAAGCTTACAATACATTCAACGTAATGAGAGATTTGTCTGTCACAATGACAATGAATACTGAGGAATCAAGCACAAGAAAGAGATTAGAATCATCATAAACAGGGCATTTATATTCCGACTCTATAAACTGGAAAATTAACATAGCGGGCAGGTCATTGTCTCTCGACCCTCCTCTCAATTTGCAATTCCAATGAGTAATGCTTGTTTATTCTCAGAGGAAGAGCTTCAGCAATGCCTGTTTCACCCAATTGAAGGTGACACAGGGTTTAAAGCTGCACAGCAATCGCCTTTGTCACTGTGTTGTTTATTTCCAGACTGGTTTTTGACCTTTGCACAGCATTTCCTCTGATGATCTGACTTTAACTGAGATATTTTTTTCTCCCCCACGTATCATCTTAATAAAATGTGGCTTTATAGCTCTACATATACCCCACATTTTACTATATCCATGCCTTGTTTGATAATCAGACTTGTGTATTAATGTTTATATTTCCTTATGATTATTCACAGCTTCACGAGAGCAGCTATGATGCAGGCAAAGCTCTTCAGCGCCTCGTTAAGAAGCCGGTACCCAAACTGATAGAGAAGTGCTGGTCTGAGGAAGAAGTGGTAAGAAAACTATCTTTGTAATTTGGAAATGCCTAAACATAGAGTACACTTGAAATATACTAATTTAAATCTTACAATTGCATACACAACAAAATATTAGTTTATTATTTCGAGGCATTCCCGTTTTTCCAATGTTTCTCAGTCGTTCTTGTAGCTGCTGTCTGTCAGAGCTGGGTTTGTGTCTTTAGAGGGAGCTGTTGAGAGAGAGAGTTAACACAAGGCTCTTGGCACCGTCTCACAAGACGTCAGTAAAAACTCATCAGTTTCCAGCTCCTCCAAGGCTCTAAAGCAGCTGCATCCTGTTTATCACCCACAGAATAAATCTTTAGTATGAAAGTCTGGAAAGGGAAACGATTGAGGGCTGGTAATGTTAGCCTCCATTTGAATTTAGATGTGAATTTCACTACAGCTGTTGAAGGGCTGGAATCAGAAAATGGCAGCCCTTCTCCCTGATCAAACACCACATCATAAGCGAGTAGGAGGGGAATGAAAGCGCTGGATAACACCGTGTCAAAACGATTCAGAGCTGTGGGTTTGGCCTTGATGCTTTATGACACACTGCACTACATGTTTGTATACCCACTCCCTTTTAAAGATAACACTAGAAGCTGATCTCACTGTAGATTTTAGGAAAACACAAAGCTTCATCTCTCAAATGTTTTGTGTTAGCTTTTTCTCCTCCTGGTGAGTCATTCTTTTTTTTTTTTTTTTTTTTTTCCCCCACACTGATATCATTTTGTAATGCTGGAGCTTTGCAGTCTTTTTTTGCTTTTGCTTTGAATCCATCAGCTCCGATCAAGCCAGAGCCCATGGCAGCACCACAGCAAATTACTACAAATTAAATCAGCGATGGCTTTGTGGACTAGTCATGAGTTTGCCTTTATTCGTACACACTTGCTGGCGCCAGCCTAAACTGCTGTGTAAAGATGATCAGAGCAGGGAAACCGTCTGGATGGAAGGCTTTATTGCTACACTCCACCACAGCAGGTCTACCACAGACCACTCGTCAACGATGCATAGTAGGGACTCAACAGTAGAAGCTGTAAATAACTCGATTCAGACCAAAAGTTAATCACTGCAGTAATTCATTTAGGCTTTTTAACCAGTTTTACAATTTTTATCGTTTTTTGCATCAAAGGTTTGGATTACAATGTTATTTATGTATAATGATATTGATGCATTATTCGACTGTGATCAAGATACATACTGAGTGTATTTTACAATGATCACAATTTTTGTATTTTACAAAAAATCATCTTGTCATTGCTTTCTTATTTAAAGCAAATCAGGAGATGCTTTTTTAAAATTTCCTTTAACTTAGTATTGCTGTGCTGCAATTTATTCTTTGCAGCCTTCTGAATTAATAATATATTTATATATATGCAGTGTGCAAATATTTTCTGCTATTGAGTAAATTTATTAGTCTTACTCTACATTACTAGGTCTGTACCACAACACACCAACACGTATACAAAATGCTATTTAAAAACATTGGCCAGCGTCCAGCTTTGTGTCATCAACCATTTAATTCTATTACTTGGGTCATGGTACTTCTGTTCACACTTGAACAGAGTTATTTCAGACATTATGTAACTGAAGTGTCAGGAAGTCCGGTACATTGTGTCGGACCAGTTCAGTGCCTGGTGTGTTTCGTGTCTGCGGGTGGAGGCAGGTCAGCAAGCCATCTGTGCTTCACCTGCCCCAAAGTGTCTAGAACTTGGAGGAGCAGCATCTCCCCATTTCCCAACCAAGGACACGTCTCCCAGCCATTTGATCACCAGTTGTGCCTTTTCAGCCCTGCAGCCTTGAGGGACAGGTGTAAATGTAGCTCCAACCTTGACGCACCCACAGAAACCAGCCCTGCTGCTCTTCATTTATTTATCACCCTTCGCTCTGCCTCTCATCTCCTCCTCCTCGCCCTCTTCCATCTCGTCCCCTCCAGGACCAGCTTCATTATTCTTGCTTGCTCTTTTTTCACCCCGCCCCTCCGTTCTTTTAGAGATGTGAATAAAAGTGACAACAGGGGCTGCTGAAATGACAGAATCAGCCTGTCTGTAGGGTCACTTGTCACCTTCCCCTCCCCCGCATGACTTCTCTTGCGCCCCCACCCCACTTCTTTTCGCATTGCCTGCAGCTGCAGCTGGAGCCAAAAAGCACATAATCACGGACCCCATCTAAACTCACCGACCCTAGAAAAATGTTTATAATTTCTCCCCTCACACATTGCACAGAAAGATAAGACTGCTTCCATGGTCATGAGAGTTTGTTTAGTTTTTATTGCCCCCTGGCTAGAAAATTATTTCACTCCAAAATGATTTGTGATTGTCAACCCCCAAAAGACCATTCACTGTGACATTGTTAGTACAGCTTTAAGGAATTGAAAATCCATCACCTTGATGTGGGCACCAGTCGAACTGTCAGTAAAAGAGTGGCTTTAGATTCACAGAAAAAATCTTAAACCTTTCTTTGGACTGATGTATAGTCGATATCTGTAAAATATAAATATTTCAACAGGAACATCAATAGTCTAACCTCCTTGTAGCTGTTGTGCAGTCAGCAGGCGACTAAGGATGGAGGAGTGGTTAATTGAGCCACCAAGAAAAGGGAAAATGAAATCTGTTATTATGGTCGGATGAAACCATTTCAGACAGTCATGGAACAATCCTCTGCATTTTCTAAAGTCTGACTGAGTGAGGCAGTTCCACTACACCACTTCTTTATGCGTATTTTATCAGAAGCCAAATCAATGCTTACTGCCCACACAGATCTCTTTTTCCGTCCTTTTGATTGTGCGAGAGTCTCAGTGTTAAAAATAAGCTCTTTGAAACCAGGAACAGAATCAAGTGGAAAAGCTCACAGGTCGTTTCTTTTAGTTGTCGTTAAATGTTTCTCTGATGATGCAGTATTGCACAAAAGTAGTAATGTTGCAACACGTGATATTTCTCCTGTCTAAGTGACCACTTGTTACAGCAAGTGACCAAAATGATCTGACAGAATGTGATTATCAGCTATGAGGACTGCTTCTGCTTTTCAAATCAGAAAAATCCTGTTACAGCCTATTACTGAATTAGCAGTTTGTGGTGACTGAATCTTGCAGCTGGTCACTGCTGACAATTTCTGGACAAGTACAAATACATGTTTTTGATTACACATTTGCACAGGCTCCACTTTATAAAATAAAGTGACTCTGAGACTGTATAAAACAAGTGGTAAACCCACGTGAGAGAACTGCAACAACTAGAAGCTATAACTTTAGTCAATTATGTAGTAATTAGTTTTAGTTGTGAAATCTGTTGATATTTGATTTAGTGTAGTGCTGAAGCTAAAGCTGTTGGAGTACTTTAATGGAGCACTGTGCACCTGCCCCAACTCATCAAAGGATTCATGTACTGGAAAACCTGAGATAATGAAATTGTCTCTGAACATGAAACTGCTGTCATCCATGATTAAATAAGTGGTGCTAATAATGCATCAGCCAACAGGTGGTGCCATAAAAACAATGAGAAACAACAGCAGTGGTTGTTGTTTGTGTCGCCATGTCAGAGGCTGTGAGTCTGATCTATGACTGCTGTGGGGCAGGAGGTCTATTCCTCAGCCAGCTGCACTGTGCCGTGGCTTATCTCCGGCTGTGTCTTCAGCTGATGGATGACTGAAGCAGGCAGCCGACAGCACTGTGGTGCAAATGAAGGGAGGAAGAAAGAGAAAGAAAGGAGAGGCTAGAGGCCTCCCAGTGGTAGAACACATACCTGAGACACATCGCCCAAGAAAAAACAACACAGGCAGATAAAACACAACATGCCCCCCTTCGTCCCCAGCTGCAAGTTGTGGATTATTTTAAAGTTAGATCAGATTCTTTACGTCATTTGCTACAATGGCGCTTTAGTGTCAACAGTACATTTTATCACCATGATGTTTTAATGCCAACAATGCTTTGTAGGGTTGTTTAGTAACTAAATGGAAAGCAGGATGGGTGTGTACTGGAATTTCCTGTCACCTTTTGTCAGTACAAACGGAAACAGAGGATGTCACAGTGCTTGCCAAAGGTTGGCAGAATATTTTCATGTTTGCTTTTGGGTAAATAAAAAACAGGATTTTTACATGGTCAAGTAGCATTACACTACAGAAAAATATGTTTTGCTTTGTAGAGGTTTATTATTAAGCAGTCTGTCTCTGCTAAAACTTTATAAAATCTAAACATAGATTTTACTTTATCTGTACTGTCGGTGCACAGAGGATGTGGCAAGTCTAGTGTCTGTCAGTGTGGTTTTCCCCTGTCTCCTTCTTCAAGCATGTTGTGATTTCCTCTTTGCACACCGTGGCCAATGTTATTATGAGCTGATATTTCATAACAGACAGTAGTGTTATTTTCCCCTTGGTTTTGGCTAGCTGACTGATTGCCCTCAGCCCTCTGGGTTTATACAGAGCAAGCTCGGAAAGGTCATCTTTTAACAACGAGTCAAGTATAATGACTCCATATTGAGTGAAAGTGGCTTTGTTTGCTGTTGGACGGTCTTGCGTCAGTGTTTTCATGGAATGACATTTAGCAGGAATTATGTTCCATGTGTGAGCGTGCACTCCGGTTGTCATCATGATACCATCTTTGTGCATATGTCCGCATTATCTTAACCAGTTTTACAACTCCCAGCAATCATCTCTCAAGCAGGAAGTGCGCGCACACAACAATGGCCTATTGAATCATTTTTTTCTTGTTCTCCTCCTCCTTTTATACGTCTCCTCTCCAGCCTCACAATAGTGCACTGTAAGGCTGTGAAGGGAAACTTGGGGCGGGTGAAAAGCGCCAGCTCTCTGGAACACACTCGTAGAGAGAAGCCTGTTGTTTCTGCACAGCGGATGGCCATTTGGTAGCACTTCCACCCAGCTCCCCCTCCCTCCTCTCGCTCCCTCTCCCTCTCTCTCTGGCTCCAGCTCTCAGCCCCTCCTCCTCCTCCCTGTGTTGCCTAGCAACGGAGGGTTGGAGCAATCGGAGCAGGGGCAGAGCGATTCAGGGAGCAGATTGGTGGATGATTTATTAGCTGGGCTGGAGAGCAGTGAGCCCAGGCAGCTGAAATGGAGCCTTAAACTGGAGCCGACATGTAGAGAGGGAGGAGGGAGCCAGCGAGAGAAAGAAAAAGGAAGGGAGGAGGGAGGGGGAGAGGAGATGGGGAGCATGCACACAGCTCCTCTATGGAGACCGACAGACATGCTGGGTAAATAGTACAGTTGGGGAACATAATTAAGGTGACATAATTGGGACAGGCAAGGAGAGTATGAGCAGGTCTAATTGATTTTTGTCATAGCAGATCCACAACCTCAGGTAAAGACGCTGCACTCATCACTCTGTGGCTGCTGCAGAGAGTTCAAATGAATCATGACACACAACTTCAGACGAATTCAAACATTTGTGCATCATGCACATTTTTGAAGCTTATATTTCAGTTCTATGTCATCGCCTGTAAAACAAACCCTGTAATGTTGGTCGTCTGAAGCGCTGCAGCGCTGTTCCACCTGTTATGTGTAGCTCAGCTGAAGTTTGAGTGACAGTCCAAATGGTGATCTGCTCTTAACCCTTCAAGTGGCTTGACACGGGTGTCGCATGTGGGTGAGCACTTGTGTTGGAGATGGCTCCATCTACTGGCTAATCAACCGCTACACCTTCAGTCTAATTAATGCAAATTCTGTCTTGTGACAGTGAATGGACGTTTTAGTCCAGCTTGTTGTTCTGATTGTTTAGTCTAGTTTAACTTAAACTTATACTTTTCTGTTTTGTTCATCACAATTACACACCTCACATCACAGAGCTTGAGACTGCTGAGTTTGTTTGTGTAATGAAGGATAAATACACCCAATCACTCCTCTTGTTGAGATTTATATCTCTTGCCTGTAATTTCTCGTCCTGATAGACACTTGTGTTCTGCAGCGGGCTGTGTTACTTTGTGTTATTGTGTAAATCTGGCCTTTGTTCCCCACTGAACCTGAGTATGTAAACAATCTATGGTTACGTAACCTACTATACATGGCATGGAAAATGAAGTCCTGGCACACAGCAGAGGCTCCATGTCAGGTTTTCCTTCTTTCTTGTCTCCTTCTACCATGTCCAAGACCTTTCTCCACACAAATTGTATCAGCCTGCCTCCCCTCTCCGGCTGGCAGCTAGTTGAGTTTGTGTCTCTGTGTGCGTGCTTACCCAAAGCTCTGAATGCATTTAAAGGGCAGCTGCACTGTCCTCTTAAGGAAACAGACAACTTTCATGTAGTTGTTCTAACAAGCAGCGGCTTGGGTTTTTCCTGTGTGGGGGTAGAGACATGAAGCCCGCTTGTGCAGTGTTAGATGATCGAGAACAGACTGAAATGAGCACGGTGCCCAACACGATCATGAAGACTCCACTCCAGGTTTTCCAGCCTGCTGTGAACCAGAGGCTCTCTTGCAGAAAGATCACATGTAAAGCCTTCCCCTTTGTAGTGGAAGAGCAGAGAGTGACAAGCTATTTCTTGCTTACAAAAAAATAAAGGATTAAAAAACGATGTACCATCGGAGACATTGTGGATTTGCCCCCTAATTTTTCCCTTACCTGTGGCTGTGTAGAGATTTGTGTCGTGCTCCCTGAGGAGTTTTCCCTGCTTTTTGCTGGAGTTACTTGGTGGAAACGGTTCGCTGAGATCACTGAGGAACGGGCTCGCCTCTGGAACAAGAAAGTAAATTTGTTGGTTGTCTGCTTCGCTGGTTATGAATGTTTTCAGCCTCCGCGTTTTATGGTTTGCAGTCTGTCGCTCCTAAAGGAGAAGAAATACATTTAGGTTGTTCCCCTTGTTAGTATTTATACTGTTGTTCTGTTGTTTTTGCGCTTATTAAGCTGAGGTAGTATGTTCACATTCAGTTTTCATATCAGATTAAATGGCATTTTAGGAAGTAGCTTTTTCTGCCATGGTACTGTTCATCTCCTTTCCGTCTTGTCAGGGTATATTTGTTGATTTAGCATTTTGACATGTTTTCACTGCTTTTAAAATGTCCAAAATGCACTGACATATATAAATACTGTCCACCACGCACAGTGAGGCTTTTCTTGCTTTTCAACTCTCAAGTTTAGGTTTTGAGTTTGACTTTTCACTTGAGAGATTAACAACATATTTATACCTTGGATTGCAGTGTATTTTTTACTTTAAATTTATTTGTAGTATTTCTATTTTGCCTCCACATGAAAAGACGAGCTTAATCTCAGCGTCTCTCCCTGTCTTGCTTGTCATTTCCTCTCTCGTTTTGCCCTGACATGGCTGTGTTTGCTTCGGAGTTTAAACGGCTACAGAGGTTTCTAGATACACATCAAACCTCTCTAACCGCAGACTAGTGAAATGAAAACAATGTTTTTTTTTGTCGTGGTGTTAGCCAGTAACTTTGTGTGGTTGCAGTTTAGCTGACTTCACAGATACTAACTGATCTTTTTTTTTTCTTCTTCTCTGTCTCTTTCTCTGAAAAATGCAGAAGCGCTTCATTAAAGGGTTGAGACAGTTTGGCAAAAACTTCTTTAGGATCCGGAAAGAGTTGCTGCCCAACAAAGAAACGGTAAGATGATTTATTTCTCTTTATACTGTCGAACTTTTTTCTGTCTCTCTTAGTTTTACAGTACTGCAGCTGAAAGTGAGTCTAAAATAAGGTAGATGTGGTTTCCTTCTTCATCGACAGATTGAGCAGTACAATATTTTCAGTTCATTTTCAGCGTGGCTGGTTTGTAAGCGTGAGGCCTTATTGATAAGAAGTAAGTGCAGCCTGCCAACAACTGTGCTGCAGTTTTATCAGATCTCCATTCAAAGTGGGGGAACGACGCACTTGTTATACCTGGGAAAAGTCTGAATGTGCTTTACAGACAGCCTCTTAAACTTAACAAGTGACATGCTGAACATTAATTAGCACCTTCTGTTAGCAAGTAGTAAACACATTGTGCAGATGTGAGATACTGTGTTTATGGCATCTCGAGTCTAAAGAGGAGTCTGTTTTATCTCACATTTGTGCTAAAGTGTTGTAGTAGCATTACATTTTTTTTCTTACATTTTCACCGACTTTCAGAGTGTTTTATTCTAAAGTGCAGCACAATAGGATTTAAAAACAGGTGGTGCATTTTAACAGTAAACATAGACTCGAAACAACATTACTTTAAAGAAAGTGGTCATCAGTATGTTACTGCTATAATCACAAATACTAACAAAGCACTTTCTTTTAAATGCCCAGTCATTAAGATTTGGCCAAATATAATCAAGATATATTCACATGCATAAATACATAAGTGTAAATGTATTTTTACACTTTATTTTCACTGGTGTCAACAAATCTTCACTGCACTGTATTAAAAAAACATGTCAAGTTAAGTTTTAGTTGGAGGACTTTGTTTACATTTGTGTAGGACTTAAGTATGAAATAATTTTTGTTGCATTGTAAATGTTGTTTCTTGGTAGTTTTAAGGTTTGTTAGTCACTGGCAAAGATTTTGATCGAAGGATAAAGTGATTTGATCTGTCACGCTTTAAGGAACTCTTGTAATTGTGTTATTTATGTACACAAATAGAGGGATGTTCCTCTTGTCTAGTTTCCCTCCTTTGTGTGTGAGCGTAATTATACGCACGCGTCAATGTTTTAACCATCAGTGAACAGCTATGTGACCTGTTTCAGGGTACAAATGGCTAACATGCCTGACAATCATTACCAAGAGACAGCTCTCCGCATTTTACTATAATCCGTCCCTTCTAACAGGACAGACTCTAAGAGCTTGAGAAGTACTTGATTTTTATCTTGACTATATTTGGCGATAAGGGAACCGTGGTGTACATGTTGCTTCCAAATCCTCCACACCTCTGACCTAGCTGTTAAATTTTTCTCATATGTGCATTTTGATTAATAAAACAGTGCAGACCTTGCTGTTTCTGTGAGGTTACTCCTGCTGGAAGTGTGCCAGTATAATACCAACACAGACATCAAAGGAAAATCAGAGGTGTTTGTCATCCTTCCTGCTGCTTCTTTTCTTAGTCTGCTGTGAAATGAGGATACGTCAGCCCTGTTTCTCAACACCTCTACATATCATATGATTTTTTTTCATCTCCTTTTGTGATACATTTTTTATTCCTTAAAACCAATTTGGACCTCTTGAATAAGAGACAGAGTTTCCTCACAGAAGCTTCTGCAATTATTTTTACTGCTCTTGAAATATACGACTAGTCCAGTTGATTGGCTATAAAGGAGGTATTAATGCAGTTTAACCTGGAGGGGGAGTCTACTTGGCAGGAGAGGTAATAGACCTCCTCCAGGATCTAGGCCTGCCACCACCACAGAGGAGAGAAAGATTAATTTTCCCCCTGCAAATGGAAAATAAACTGCCCTTTAAACATATGAAAAGAGAAGAAAATGACAGAGAGCAAGGGGAGGGTAGCAGAGAGGGGAGGAGAAGGGGTAAGGTGGGGTGTTAGCTCAATATAGACACTGAAAAGCCTGGTTTGTCGCACAGGGAGGAAAAAAAATCTTTGCTTATGATTGAACTTGCTTTTGTGTTGTAAGAGTGATCTGAGCGAGTGCCAGTCAATACCCCGAGGAAGGCTCCATTTATTTCTATCTGCTCATTCCCAAATCCTATCTGTGGAACATGAGTGTATCTCAGGATATGTTAGGTCTGTGAAACGGCAAAGATTTTCACGTTATCTCCAGTCACAGACACATATTTCTGGTACTCAACTTGCATGGCGGCCTAAGAAAAAGAAGCACGTTGCAGAAATGTGGATGTTTCTATCCCAAATCTTGTGCGGACCACTGTTGCTGAGCTGAAGTGCAGAGCGTAAAGCCCTGGAGCTCATATCCAGAAGTCCAGCCCAGTGTGTCTTCCTCTCACTGTTCCTCCCGCTAGCCCCTATTAGCCGTGCTGCCCCTGAAGCACCAACACGGCTCAAACAGCCAGTGCCAAGGGTATACACCCTGCGCTGTGTAAACACACCAGGGCTGACTAGCACTCAGGAATGCTTTATATAAAGTCACATAAAGGCCCAGAGGGGGAAGTGGGTGTGTCATTTGACCGTCTGCAACCGACTTTGCAGCCACCATTTCCTTCACTCCAGAGAGGATGTCATAGAACATGATCTGGCTGCTTCTATTGTTTAAACAACTAAATTTGCTGAAATGACAGATCACACATACCTCTGCATCCAATATTGTTACTGGATAGGTTTACATTAAATGTTGTTTTATAGGGTATCAACAGACGGCATTTGCTGAACTGAGCCACAGCTCTGTTTGCTGTGGAGCTGCACACGGAAATAGTTTAAAAAAATATCACATTCCAAACAAATGAGAAGTACACGACTGAGCCCAGAGTATTTAATTGATGGGAAAAGGTACAACAGTTAACTTGCAAATTAAATGTTAATATACAAATGCAGAAAGACAAACAAATTAGCATATATCAGATTATACTGTTTTGTGGCTATTTTCAGTGTTCAGTCACCTGTTTTCTTTTCACTGTGCTTGAAGCACAAAGTGAAAATATGCATCACTGAGTAAAAAACATTACTGCAAAATCAACTCATGCTTAAAATCGTATTCAGCACCGCTTCTGTTTGTGTGTGCGGTGAGAGAGACTGTAAAGTGCATGAAAGCACAAGTAATGTATTTACTTTATACTTACAGATCAGTGTTATGTATTTATAGATCATAAAAATTCACAATAGACTCAGCATATAGATAATCTAATAAACTCAATGAAGCAAACTAAAACAATTTACAGCCACAGAACGAAAGCTTGTGTGTATATTTTTGTCAGTTTAGTTTTCCCTTGAGGCTCCATTTCTGCATCCTGTTGTTTATTCTCTCAAGACCATTCTGCTTCAGTCTCCTTTTAATGTAACAGCCCCTACATTGGCACAGTGTATCTTAGCACTGGACATATTTGTGTAATTCTATTTTAGTGACAATGTGCAAAAATTCATGGGAAACATTTAGATGCAAAAAAAAAAAAAAAAAATCGTTTATTTATATTATGTAATGGAGTCAGCTGGTACTTGTACAGCCATGTAAACTTGCAGGACAAGAATGAAACATTAAACTAATGCACCTAGACATCTTTATGCTGCTGGTTCCTGGTTTGTTTTGGCCTGGAAGTGGAAAAGACAGAAAGGTGCAGTGGCAGAATTTAAGAAAAGCTACCACAGGTGAAGCTGTAGTGTTTGTTCGGTTCATGTTAAAGACACAAGGCAAACAAGTCAAATGCAAAGTAGTTTGATTCTAACAGCCGGGCAGCAGTAGTATAACTTATATATATATATATAAATTTCAGCAGTGTTTGCCTCTTATGATTGTGAGCGATGGCAGAAAAGTGCTGAACCTGTTATAATGTTCAGGGTTGAATCAGTGACCTGAGCTCTGTGTCTGATTGTTAAAACGCTGCTTTGTTTGTGTCAGCAGTGAGATTAACCAGGACGTGATGTGCTTCTTCCAGCATCTTGTTCTCTCTGAGAAAAGAGAGTACTTGTCCCCCCCAGGCCCTGTCATTTACAGGATGGCCAACAGGAGAACAGCGTTCTCAACACAACCTCACAGCAGATGTTTGCCCTGGTACAATCTGTACAAACGTCAAATTGAATTCATTGCCACGTCCTTAGCTCAGCAGCAGAACCTTGGGGATGAGTGTGATTATAAATACTTTGGTTCAAACACTAATTAAACCAGCTACAAACTACAGGGGCCTGGTCCAGTTGGCAGCAGCTGTCAGTGGTGTGACAGAACAGCTTCCGTGTTTGGTAAATGATGTAACTTGTTTAGGCAGCAAAATCGCTGCTGGCTGATGGAAGCTCAACCAGCATGTATTGATGTTCTTTTAGCCGACCACAGGCAATTTAGCGCAGCTGAGTGTAGGCAAAATCTTTTCTCAGCCTAATAGACGGAGCGCAGAGAGCCCAAGCTCCCTGTGTAATTGAGTTCTTTGGTAGGCTTCATGTTGTGGTTTTTGGGGACTAGCTTATCAGCAGAACACGCAGGATCGACCCTCCAGCAAAAAGGCACTGTTACCATCCAATCTGCTTTCACTGGCAAAACCGCTTACAGCAGGAAAAACACGAGTGCTGATTCTTCAGCATGTGCATCCCTGACCTGTGAAAGCAGAGCTTATTCAGTCATTCTCCAGCAGAAAGACTCCACGCAGCAGGGAATGGCTGTCTGTTTAACTGCCTTTTACATTCTCTCTGTTCCAGCCAAGGTCCTTTCACTATTCAGTTGCCGTCATCTGCCGACAAGCTTCGAGGCATCACTGTGCTATAGGTCTATTTTTGAATCTACTACATATATGTGGGTGATACCTTGAATGTTTGACCTCTGGATTTTATTTTACAAACATTAGAAGAGACAATGTGCAGCTTCTGCAATAAACAAAAAAAGATGAATTAAAAGTTACACTGAAACTACTAATACAGAATATTGAAGAGGGAAAAAACACCCTCTAAATAGGACAACACTACAATAATGTGCAATTTTATTAATGTCAGACTATTAGGAATTTATTTTGTAAATTGAAAAACAACTTCTAGCATGTTTTTGGGCATAATTTTCTGTACACTTGAAAGATTAAATGCTTTAATAAGAATTCTGTTTACTCAGCTAAATACTTTTTTCCCACTTCAGAACATGTTAAATGGTCCTGTATGAATCACAGATACGCTTGTGGCCTGTTTAACTGCAAAAGCGTTTACAGTATTACCCCCTGCAGTTACAGTCAGCACAAGGATGATAGAAAAGTCAAGCGCCACTCACTGAAACTATAGACTGTACAGCCTGTCATGGGCGATGACGAATGCCAAGTCCAGGGGTCAAGCACATACATAATTAAGCCCTGGTTTGATTTAGCTCGGGGAAAAGCGCCCCACTTTCACCTCACTGAAATAAATCAGGAAGCAATCCTCTCTTCTATGTCTGCAGCCTGTGAAGGAAGCAGGAGAAGCAGAGGTTCATGCTTCACTAATAGATGTTTACACAACTCACTATCAGCCAACAGAATGCAGAAATCACATGCTCTCTGTGCTCGCTGCTTCCCACATGTGGCTAAACTGTCTTACGTTTTTAGCTCAGACTTATTTGTCGAGAGATTTTTAGGAAGGGTTGTGGTTGGATTCAATGATTGTTCATTGTTATCCTCTGCTGGCTCTTTATTCCTCCCTCTCGGCTCTCCTCCACACTCTGGCCCTCCCTCCCCCTCCTCAGCTCTCCGCTGTTCTCTCCTCCTTCCCCTTCTCTTGCCAGTAACGGCCTTAACCGTTTGGCTTCATGTCAAAGCAGGGGCCTTTTGTGGCTCTGTCACAAATCTGCCAGGAAAAACAGAAACCATCTGTTCAGGCCTGGGCCTGAGAGGGGATGAGGGTGTAAATACATGAGTTTAGCCCTCGCCCTCAGCCCAGCCCGCGCGCTCAGGACCACCGAGCTCAATGGAGGATCCTGCGCTCCCTCCGCCTACCAAAAGGCACTTATACTGTAACCTACAGGGATTCCGTGGTAAAATTTATTAAATCTAAATCTGACAGGTGGAAATAAAATGTAAACGTATGATCACATGAGTTATTATTGTACTTATTATATTTTAGTATATAAGGGGTTAACTTTGTTAACTTTGCCTTATAAAAAGATGATGAAGAAGAATAGACAATTTCTATCATAGTCAAGAATTTAGAGGCTGAGGATGCATTAACCTCTACCATCTGTTGAGAGCAATTATGAAAAAAATAAATTAACAGTATTTTGTAATTAATTTTGCCTCCTCAAAAAATCATTAAATTAAAAATGTATCTGTATATTTAAATGTAGCTGTACGCCAACACAAGACATCTGTATGCTCTTTGCCTTTAAAGGACAAATACTACTGTTTTTTCAGCTGTTTCTCTAAACAGCACAGATTATTTAGTTAATTTCCCTGGGACAGTGCACATTATTAAACATTGCTGTACATGTACCAGAGTTAGCCAAAAGACTATTTTCATCTGTAGTCCATGGACAGATGTTACAAAATCATAAATCATAAAAGTTTAAAAATTATTAATAAAAATTTTGAGAAATAATAAAAGGACACAAAAATATCAACATTCATGAAAGTCACCGCACAAGCCTTGATTGAACTCCACTTTCTGTTTCTCAGCAAAGATGCACATAATCCAGTACCCACTGAATAAAAAATACTTTATTTTTTTAAGTACTTTATACTAGTCGCAACAAGCGACAAGTAGAAATACTTGCATGATGAAACTATTGGTAATTCCTCTGCCACTGCTGAATGTTAAGGTAACATTGCAGTACATCCATTTCACACATATATACTTGTATGTAGACGACCATTTTAAGTGGCAATAGCTGGAATGGAAGCTCTGAGTGTTGTGATAGGAGGGTAAGCCCTTTCCTTGTCGGATAATCCACCGGCCAGAAAGCTCCTGCAGATGGAAGCAGTCTAAAAGGTCTTATAATACCGAGCTTATGTTGTCACTATCTTATGTTCTGCGGAGCGGCAGCACACTCTGTGTACTGCTTTGCAGTGATTTAGTGGACTGAGCAAAAAATTACGGTGTGCAGGCCAGGGCCTATCTAGATTTCTATTTCTAGTATTTCCATGAATTTTAACTGGACACCTAGGAACTGTTTCAGATGCAGGTTCATGGAAGTGTTTCAGGTTTGTTGTTATCTTCATCTTATGAAGAAAAGGCAACATTACCTGGAATCCTCAGTGAACACACACAAACTCGTTGGCTAAACACTCAATCGGGGAGAAGAAACAGAAGGTAATAAAAGTTAGTGTTGCTGTGGGCATATGGCAGCATGACAAAGTGACTTTGATAGAAAAAGGCACAGTCAGTGAGAGAGATTGGACGTATGCGGCTTCAGAGGAACACAATTTGACGTGCAGGCAGGCTCAGAGAGGTAATCTGTCAATCTCCCTTTGACACTAATTTACAGCACAAAGCCTCTCTCAGCCACAGGAATGCAATGTTCATCTTCCACTGCACTTCACTCACGGATATCGTATATAACTCCCTCAGCATCCAGTCTTTCCCGTAATGTCTCAGACATCGGTCTTTTGTCAACGTGACTGTATTCTGAATGAATGAGTGAGTGAGTGAACAATAAAGGCAAACAAAACAAAGACATTTTTTTAATACAGTTTTCAGCTTTTAATGAAGACCCAGGGCACATTTTCCGTCAGCTTCTTTATCAGGAGTAACTTAAAAAACTTTTCAACTCAACAAATGTATTCTGAATTTCTCAAGATGCTTCTTTTGTTTTCTTCTTTCCACTTTCATCCAGCTTTACCAGTTCATCAGTGCACCTGTTAATTCCCTTTCAAAAGCCCATGTTAATGTTTTCATTAGCCCCTGCCTAATGTAATGGTACTTGACACAGTGTAAGTGATGGAGAAGCAGGGTGACCTTTCACTGTGTCTGCCAAGCTGTTGTTGAGACCGTGTAGTTGTCAGCCTGCAGTGAGGAGGCAGAGAGGCACTGCTGAGAACAGTCATTAAGCACAGAGCAAAGCCAGCGCTCGGCACCACTCGACACTTTTGATCTGCACATTTCAATTAGATTTCACATCAGGACGCCTGCCTTCCCTCAGTTAGCACCTGCGCCCTGCCTTCCCAACTGGCCGGCCAGGCTTAAGAGGGCGGCGCACAGGAAACGGGTAGAAAGTTCTCTTCTGTTACTGCCTGAAATAGATGCACACACACGGCAACACAACAGAGGTTTTAGCTGATACAGTAATTATTTATTGCTGTGAGTTTGGACTAGGAACATGTTTTAGTTAAAGAATGTTTCGTAAGTAACAAATAAATCTCCGTCATTGAGGCTGTCTTTGTACTTTTCCTGCTGGTTTGTCTCCAATGAGCTTTGCTATGTTGACGACTACTGCAGATGTGCTCATCTGCAGAAATCTTGAGGTCTAAAAATCTTAGCACAAGCTGTGGGACTTGGGACATGTTAATGCTAAAGCAGTGGCTTTGCCACTACACAGCACAGCACCTTAATTTACCCTGAAATGTGAGAAGGTCTCTTTAAGCTCAGACACCCTCAGTAAATGTTCCCAGCACTGCATTCCCTGATAAGATGGAGTCCTACAGGCACTGGTAGATATGAATTTCCCCTAAGAGCCACATGAAGGGAGATCTTATTAAACTGGCCTAAGACCACTGAGTTGAGCATTTTCTGCCAGTCAAAGCAGCGATTGAGAAACTTTACTTGTTCCTTAATGTCAGACACTCAAACAACTCAGCGATAAAGCAGCCACCACTGGCCAGTTCCTGAACTGTGTCTCCTCAGAGCAAACAACTAGAAACCCACTAGCTTCATGTAGTCTTGTGTTTAGTGAGATAAGAAATTAAAGCTGCAGTTACTTTGAGGTTTCCATTAATACCGGCCTATAATGTTTTGAAATTATTGGCTTTGTTGTTTTCTCTTGTTGTTAAATTGGAGTTGGGTGAAAAGCTTTTTATAGCTATGTAAAAGTGTCCACCGTTTAATCAAATCCTTTCCTGCCATTGTTTGTTTTGATGCATTTTGAAAACGTTTAGCTGTTGCTGTAAAGCTGTTAAAGTATTTCAGAGAGCAATGCGCTGACTAATTTATGTGAAGTTTCTCAGCTGAAGCGCAGAAGGAAAACAATCAATAGCCATTAAACCCTGGGAGCTTTGTTGAACAGCAGTTTAACAGAGCCCAGACAGTACATGGTTACCCTCTGGGCTTTAAAGATTACAGGTGACTTACTGCTCAGCCAACAGTCAAACCGCACCTTGATGAATTTGTTTTGGAGTGATGGACCACTAACAAGTAATGAGTTCATGGTGAGGGAGAAAAGGGAAAGCTCTGCAGGAAACTACATAATTGTCCCTTATTCCTTTTGCCAATTTTCAAGGCTTGTGTATTATGAGAATGTCCAGAAAGCAGCAGTTAATATGCACAGGCTGTCTCAGCAAAGTGCTTTCTGATCCATGATTGCATGTGTTAATGTTTCAGTTGGGTATTGATTTCCTGGCGGCCTTTTGTACACTGGATTTATCCGCCTCGCTCACTGGCAATCGCGCCCCTCCGAATGTTTGATTAAAGTTCAATTGACTCTTCCAGTGAAGGGGCGAGGAGCCATTTCACTCCCTATTTGTAGCGCCAAAGCTCTGCCTGACATGTTCTTTTGTTCCCATTCAAGCTCCTGCCACCCAGCCAGCCACCGATGCACTGATCCTAATATCCCTGCATTCAGTGAGCCTCCTTGCCTAATCCTGGGACAGACAGGGCCACAGCACAAACATGCCCAGCTAACTACAAATCCTGGCATGGATTGACCCACTCCATGGCCTTTCGCTGTGAAATAACGCGCTGACTGCTAATGTGTATCTTTCCGCTTATTTTATTCAACATAGATGCAGATATTTCAAAGCAACTATTTTACTGTTTTTCAAAAACTTTGATAAATGGACCTGATTTCCTTCTAATTCAGTCACCTCTTTAAAGTCAGGTGATGCCTCCCCCTCATTACAAATGCGTGCGTTTGTGTTCTGGTGATATATTTGGACTTTTCAACTCATTTGTTGTGTTTTTCTATTTTAGGGAGAGTTAATTACCTTCTACTACTATTGGAAAAAGACCCCAGAGGCAGCCAGTTGTCGAGCCCACCGCAGACACCGCCGCCAGCCCGTCTTCCGCCGCATCAAGACACGAACTGCTTCAACTCCTGTCAACACTCCCTCTCGCCCCCCCTCCAGCGAGTTTTGTACGTATATATATTTATCCTCATAAGACACAGCAAGAAAGGAAAAAGAGAGGCATGACCTGATATATTCTGCTGTTAGAACAACGTATGTGAAATGTTTTTGTGTGTCTCTCTTGCAGTGGACCTCAGCTCAGCCAGTGAAGATGACTTTGACAGTGAAGACAGTGAACAGGAGCTGAAGGGCTACGCCTGCCGCCACTGTTTCACTACCAGTAAGACACATTTGTTTAGTTTTTTTTTTTTCACACACTCACACCCGTCATACGGACTTGCTTGGTTATTCCTGTCCTGATCAGGATCAGTGTGAGCCTGCACAGCTCAGTGCTGTGTGACAGATGGGCATCAGAAGATGTCGGGACTAATTTGATCAAATCAGACATGAACCCACAAGCTTGTTCACTCTCTCCATCTTATTATCCTTCCCCTCTTTCCACACAGCTGGCTTCCAGTGCCAGGCTCCCTTCTAATCACACTTACATTACTGCCATCACAATAAGGGTGGCTAATTGACTTTAGGTTTGTAGTGTTAACCCACGTAGACCTCGTGTGTATTACTAAAAATTCTACAAATACAGTTTGTAATGGAACATAGAGCTCCTACTCAAAATATTATTTATTTTATTAGATGTGCTTGAGAGCAACGTGAGAGTAACTAAGTACATTGAATCTGTTTTTTTTATATTATTAAGTTGTGATATTATTATTTCTGTGTGGTGTTTGTACTTCTCACCAACTGTGACAATGTGTTGTTTCACAACTGTAAATGGCTTTCCTCAGCCTCCAAGGACTGGCACCACGGGGGCCGGGAGAACATCTTGCTGTGCACAGACTGTCGCATTCACTTCAAGAAGTACGGTGAGCTGCCCCCCATCGAGAAGCCTCTGGACCCGCCGCCATTTATGTTCAAACCTGTCAAAGAGGAAGAGGATGGACTCAGCGGGAAGCATAGCATGAGGACTCGACGGAACCGAGGCTCGGTGCGCACACACACACACTGCTCCCCACCTATCCCTCTATTTTCACCTTCAGGATTCATACCCTCAGTTATCCCCGGAGTAATGCAGAGCCAGGCTACAAAGCAATAAGCTTCTTATCACTAGACAAGTATTGCAGGGAAAGCTCTGACTGGCATTGTTTCAAAAATTTTGGCTTGATAAAAGTATTTAATCAAAAGTTTAGAACTACCTGATGTATGTCATAACATAATAATTTATCTTGACTATGTTTGGTCGTCCACAGATGTCGACTCTTCGCAGTGGTCGTAAGAAGCAGACAGCAAGTCCTGATGGCCGAGCCTCGCCTACCAACGAGGATTTGCGCTCCAGTGGACGTACCTCACCCAGCGCAGCAAGTACCGACAGTACTGACAGCAAGACAGACTCCATGAAGAAGCCAAGCAAGGTAAACACAAAGCAGGCTCATTGAAATCCTCTATTTCTGTGTTCGTATCTCTGTGGAATGTTCTCTAACAACTATCCTGCTTTGACTTCACAGAAGATTAAAGAGGAGGCTCCTTCACCAATGAAGAGTGCCAAACGGCAACGAGAGAAGGGAACTTCCGACACAGAGGAGCCTGAGAGGGCCAGTGCCAAGAAGTCCAAGACACAAGTAAGTCCGTGCTCTGTTTTGTTTGTGTCCCAGTGGAATGCATAGACTTGGTGCATGATGCTCATCTTTCACTCTCCTCTGTCCCTCAGGAGCTGAGTCGACCAGACTCGCCCTCAGAATGCGAGGGTGAAGGGGAGGGAGAGGGCGAGAGCTCTGATGGGCGCAGCATCAACGAGGAGCTTAGTAGCGATCCTAAAGACATAGATCAAGACAACCGCAGCTCTTCACCCAGCATCCCCAGCCCTCGTGACAATGAAAGCGATTCGGACTCCTCTGCTCAACAGCAGCAGCTCCTGCAGAGTCAGCACCCTCCAGTCATCCAGTGTCAGCCAGGCACCTCAGCTGCCTCCACGGCACCACCTCCACCTACATCCTCAGCCCCTTCATTGCCCCCACAGGTCTCCCCCACAGCGGCCTCCGCTACTCTACCTCCCCAGCCTCTGTCCCAGGCAAGCCCAATGTCTCTTATCCAGTCAGGAGCATCCCTCCACCCTCAAAGGCTTCCCTCTCCACATTCACCCATGACTCAGGCTCCTCCTCCAGGCCCCTCAGTCCCACCTCAGTCATTACCCAGCTCACATCACGGACCCATGCCTCCCATGCCTCCTATGCCACATCCACTGCAGCCTGGCCCCTCACACATGCCTCACCCTCACTCCATGCCTCCTCAGGGCTTCCCTGTGGGTCAGACTCAGGTCCCACCCCCCTCAATCTCTGGTCAGTCACAGCAAAGGCCGCACACACCTCCTTCCCAGTCTCAGTCATCTGCTCAGAGTGGAGGCCAGCCTCCCAGAGAGCAGCCCCTGCCCCCTGCTCCAATGTCTATGCCTCACATCAAGCCTCCACCAACCACACCCATCCCCCAGATACCCAACCCACAGTCCCACAAACACCCATCCCACGTTTCTGCACCTCCATTCCCTCAGATGCCTTCAAACCTGCCTCCACCTCCTGCTCTCAAGCCCCTCAGCTCTTTATCCACCCACCATCCTCCATCAGCACATCCACCTCCCCTTCAGCTCATGCCTCAAGGGCAGCAGCTTCAGCCTCCTCCAGCCCAGCCTCCAGTTCTCACTCAGTCCCAGAGCCTCCCACCATCAGCCAGCCACCAGCCTCCTCCAGCTCCTCCACTGCCGCCCTCAGCATCAGCGTCCCACCCCAACGTTCCACCACAGCCACCTTTCTCATCCCATCCTTTCAGTACAGTTCTACCTCCGACGGGCCCTCCCCCACCCCCATCAAACTCTATGCCTGGCTTACAGCCTCCATCTTCCTCTGCTCCATCCTCCTCCATCTCTATGCCACTCCCTGCCTCAGCCCTGCCAGGCCCGCCAGTCCCTCCTGTACACATCAAAGAGGAGCCTGTGGACGAGTCAGAAGAACCAGAGAGCCCTCCACCCCCGCAGAGAAGCCCCTCACCGGAGCCAACTGTTGTCAATACTCCAAGCCATGCCAGCCAGTCAGCACGGTATGTCTACAAACACTGATTTCTACCATACCGCTATCTCTCAAAGAGAAAAACATAAACCTTCACAAGCTGTTATTTATCAGTAGTTGGTTGAGCTGCTTACTGTCTTGTCTGTGGGTGCTGATTAGCTCTCAAACACCTCCAACAACAAAGAGTCTCTTCCTTCAGGTTTTAAAGCTTTGATGTAGGCAACAAATTGAATGTCCTCAGCAAAACAAGCATCCAAGGCCACAATTAGCCTTGAGCTCTGAGGGGCTGATGGCTAGGAATTATCAGGGATGGAGACCGGGGAGATTAATTACAGTGAGATGCGAGTGAACTGAGGCATCTGAATATGAGTATCTGTAGTTGCCTTGTGCTTAAGTGGCTCTCAGACTGCCAATGAATAGCAATGAGAATCTTAATACATACTCAGTGTAGCAGCAAAAGTAAGTGCCAGGAGAGTTTGTTTCCTTTTGAATAATAAACTAGTGTAAGCTAATACAAGCTGTCTCCCATCTAATGGGACGTTAGCATGCCATTCAACATGCAAAATTAAACATGAATATCGTAGCTCTGTTTGTAACAAGTATTAATTTATGAACTAAAATACAATTCAGATTTTTAACAATGTGTATTTTTCTCTACCATGACCATAGGTTCTACAAGCACCTAGACCGGGGTTACAACTCATGTGCTAGGACAGATTTCTACTTCACTCCCCTGGCTTCATCTAAACTGGCCAAGAAACGAGAGGAAGCTCTGGAGAAGGCCAAGAGGGAAGCAGAACAGAAAGCAAGGGAGGAGAAGGAGAGAGAAAGGGAAAGGGAGAAAGAGCGGGAGAGGGAGCGGGAACGAGAAAAGGAAGCAGAGCGAGCTGCGGTGAGTGGTGTTGTTTGTCAGTGTTTAGCTTGGAAGAGGTTACATTTTTTCTCTTTAATTGTACTTAAAACGGTCTTTTCCCCTCACAGAAAGCATCCAGTTCCTCTCATGAAGGCAGAATGGGTGAACCTCAGATGGCCGGCCCTGCCCACATGCGTCCTCCCTTTGACGGCCCCCCCACCACTATTGCAGCTGTGCCTCCGTACATTGGCCCTGACACCCCTGCCCTGCGCACCCTCAGCGAGTACGCCCGACCCCACGTCATGTCCCCCACTAATCGAAACCACCCCTTCTTTGTGTCCCTCAACCCAGCAGACCCGCTGCTGGCGTATCACATGCCCAGCTTGTACAATGCCGACCCAGCCATGCGGGAGCGTGAGCTGCGAGAGCGGGAGATGCGTGAGAGGGAGATTCGGGAGAGGGAGCTAAGGGAAAGGATGAAACCTGGTTTTGAGGTTAAACCTCCAGAGATGGACACACTCCACCCCTCTACAAACCCCATGGAGCACTTTGCCCGGCATGGAGCCATCACGTTGCCCCCCATGGCCGGCCCTCACCCGTTCGCCTCCTTCCATCCGGGTCTGAACCCATTAGAGCGTGAACGGCTAGCCCTCGCTGGGCCCCAGCTGCGGCCAGAAATGAGCTACCCAGAGAGGTTGGCTGCAGAGAGACTCCACGCTGAGAGGATGGCCACAGTGGCCAACGACCCCATCGCCCGTCTACAGATGTTCAATGTTACGCCACACCACCACCAGCACTCGCATATTCACTCCCATCTCCACCTCCACCAGCAAGATCCCCTTCACCAAGGTAAACGAAAGCCCTGCTTGTATCAATAAATGCTGCTGTTTAAATTACACTGTGCAATTGTTGAAACTGTAGTACATTTAAACAGTTTATTCAAAAACATTATGTGGGAAAACTAAATTCCGTTATTCCCTTTGTAAAAAAAATAAAATAAAAATTTGGAAATAGATATTTGAAAATAGCAGATAATAGATCATGTCTGTGTGCAACATTGATGTTGCTGTAATTTATTTTATAAATAACTATTACGATATATTTTTTAAAACAAATTATTAAGAATGTCTTTAATTGCACATTTACCGTTATATACACTTGTTCTTATGCTTTTAGTAAATTAATGTATTGATGTTTTATTGTGTGATATTGGTGTTAATGTAATATGTATATGGAAAGGGAGGTGTATGTTATCGGCACAAGCATAGACAAAAGAGTTGAAAATATAATATATAATATATTTCAGAAATAGTTGAGGATCAGTAATAGTTCCTTGATGAACACCACAGATAACTGTATCCCATTTAATATGCTAGTTAGTATTTTAGTAAAGTGTCATGAAGTACACTAGTACATGGACACTCGAAATATTGATATCGTGTTAAAGAAGAAGCATAAAAGCGAATAGAATGTATGAGGTGATAAACCATTAAATTATCAGATCAGTTATGCTCAGATTAAAGTATTATAGGCTGGTTCAGATTGTTATGTTTTTCATATAAAGTAGAAGTGTGCTGCCTTTTAAATCAAATTGTATGTAAATTGTGTATTGTATGTATTATAATACTTCTCTCATCACTGTAAAGAGTGAACAAAAAGGACCGAGTTAATGTCAGTTCCACTTAAAATCTTGAAATGTTTTCCAGTTAAAATCTAAATTATATGATGTAATACTACACTTCATGTTTGATTATCTCTTCAATGTACCGCTTTGAAATCAGAATCAGATTGGATAAAATGTTATCGTTATGTTAAAGGCAGCAGATGCTGTACAGTGGATAAATATAGTAAAGTGGTCCCTGCACTCTAAAGCCTTGAGAGGAGTAATATATTAAGTTGTATATCATTGATGCAGTAACATGTACTGTCTGTGATGAGTGTACCTTGACCCTAAGACTCTGACACCCAGAAGGTGGTGGTGAATGTCTTGTGTGTCCTCCAGGTTCGGGGGCCCATCCGCTGGCAGTAGATCCCCTGGCAGCTGGACCTCACCTGGCCCGCTTCCCGTACCCGCCCGGCACCATCCCCAACCCTCTCCTCAGCCAGCCGCCACATGAACACGAAATGCTGCGCCACCCAGTCTTCGGTAACGCTCAGCCAATATCAGCACTCATTAACAGTTATATCACATCCATTCTGTGAGTCCAGACTCTGCCAGACTGTCTGATTAAATCTTGTGTTTGTGCCTCCTCCAGGTACTCCATACCCACGGGACCTACCAGGAAGTCTGCCACCGCCCATGTCCGCAGCCCACCAGCTGCAGGCCATGCATGCCCAGTCAGCTGAGCTCCAGAGGTTGGCCATGGAACAGCAGTGGCTCCATGGACATCATCACATGCATGGCGGGCCACTGCCTGGGCAGGAGGACTACTACAGGTCAGATGGGCAACAGATCATTACACAGAGAAATCTTTTGATGTGTGCCTTTGATTTTCCAGATGTTAACTCCTGACATGTTTATGTTTCAGCCGACTGAAGAAGGAGAGTGACAAGCAGCTGTAACCAGCCGGGGGACGCAGCGACTGACAAGTGCAGGACACGGGAAGTTGTTACAGAGTGGTCTCGCAGAGGATCTCCAGGGTCCTCTGAACACATTCAGTTTTGAAGAACGGAACAGGCCCAAGTGGATCGTCTGAGAATTCTTCTGATGTTTTGTTTTTTGTTCCTGTCAAGGACGTTTTTTTGTTTTTTGGGTTTTTTTTTTTTTTTTAATTATTATTATTATTATTTTTCAAGACATTGACTTTCTTTGGTATATAGCCAGTAGTGACAACGTCCTCAAGACTCCTGCATGACAAGCTTCCCCGACGTTTTTTTGTAGGTGCTAGAACAAGACACTGTGCTTATCAACAAAAAAAAAAGACAAGACCGGTCAGGCCGTTCATGGAAAAATAACAAGTGCTATCTTAAAGTCAACATTTATTTTAATACATTGTTGGAGGTTTTTCATAATTTTAAGAGAAGCTACAGCATGGCGTTTTTGAGTCTGTAAATAGTATATATAAACATATAATTATTATTATAATTATTATTATTACTAGGTGTGGACTCCAAACCAAGTCGTTTCAACCTCCAGTATAATTGTTTTGAAGCATTATCCCTTGTTTCAGAGGGGAGCACCATGGCATTATATGAGCAGTTTCTGAGAGTTGCGGTTCAGTTGTGACGTTCCTCTGCCATCGCTGTGTTAGATTTAGTCCCACATACACTATGTAAACCATAAAGCTGTCTCACCCACCGCATCCATTCATCACACACCTTTAACACGCAGCAGGTTGTCAGAATGTGTAAACTCAACGTGTTGAGTTAATGACGTGAAACACTTGAAGAGGTGACACAGCAGTCACCGGGGCTTCTGTGGAGTTCACACTGAAGCCCTGGATTCAAGAAGAAACACTGCACTGAAAGAGTATCCTTTAGCTCCACTCAATTGGCTTTCTACTTCTGCTTAAACACACTCCACAAACACATCTTGTTTTTACATAGATGGATTTTAAATATGATTTTAAACATTTTAACATCAGAAACACAATTGGTTCAACTGAAGAAATATTGAAATTAAAAATATCTCTTAAATTATCAGGACCTGAATTTTAAACCGGAGCCCAAAAGGACTTCAGGATTGTTTTTAATGTGTGAATGGTTGTGAGTCGGTGCTTGTTATGTGGTGTCACCTTTCCTCACCTGGTCCAGTCACCTGTTGTTTGTTGCAGGGCTTATCTGACTGAGTCGTCCTCCAACTAGGTTGTAATAATAATCACTGTGACACTAGATGGGGCCTTCCAACATGTGACCACCAGAAGTAGAGGGTCAATGATTGTGTGTGAGTGTGTGTTTGTGTTTTACTCATATGTGTCTTCACATGCCTTGGTTCCATGGGGATGCACTCGGCCTCCTGGGCCTCAGGACTGGTGTGTTTGTGTGTGCCGCTGACTGTTACTGAGTAGTGTTGACCTGTCATACCAGTGCACATGAGCCCAGGTTGTTTGTTTTTTTCCTCTTGACATGAGTTCTGCATTTGTTCCATGCACTAAGACTGTTTAACCGTCACAGACACACAGAAAACTGTGGCTTCAGAAAAATGTTTGTTTTTTGTTTGTTTGTTTGTTTGTTTTAAAATTTTAACCAAATGAAGAACCTTACAGTTAAAAGTGAACGTATCTTCTCTTGGAGCACTATAATTTCCATTCAGATACTTGCAAACATCATCAAACACATGCTCCCTTTTTGAAAATCCAAAAAAGTGTCTTAAGCCCTGACAACTCCGTCACTCTGTCCTGCCATCTCCCACCGATTCCCGTCTCTCTCCTGGTGGACGTACTCATTAACATCATTATCATCTTTGCCTCGTTTCCTGACGATTCCCTTGCCTTTGACTCCCTCTTTTTGTGTCTCCGAAACCTTTGATGTTAAGTGTTGTCAATGGTTTAGCTTCTTGTTTCAAAGCGGCAATAGCAGAATGTAAATTCTGACTGCTAAGATTTATATATATACTGGTATCTTGAAGCTTATTGTATATATGAGTAGTCGCCATGGGATGACACAATGTAAACAAAAAGTAGAAATAATAAGAAAAATTGTGAGTCCTGTGTTCTCTCCATTTGAGTATTTTGTAATTTTTTTGAAAAATTTGTGGAATTAAAATAAACGACTAAGTTACACCACAGCATTTGCTTTGATCTTTTTCTTCTACGTCCTGATAGGAATCATGTTTATGTGTTTGTAAACACTGTTTTTGTGTGCTGAGGTAGAGCAGAATGCTAAATCCTAGCAGCCACGATACACAATAATCCTGTTTTAGCGGTAAACAATGTAGATTACTCTCTGCTCAGTCCGTCAATAAGCAAAAAGACGTCAGAAGTCTCTTAATTCCCTGTTTTTTACATTTGTGTAATGTAAGTCTCAGCTGAGGTGAGAGGGTCTGTTGTGATCGTACATTTCCTCCAGAATAAGGCAATTTTTTGCTTTACGAGTGAAATATGTTACAGAATAAATCAAGGATTCCTTTTACTTTTTTTTTCCTGTCTTCCATTTTCTCAGCTTCAGAAATACTGAGCTTTAAGAGATCACCGCAGCAGCAGGTAGTGAATCTCAGAGCTGAATATTGCACTGCTATGGTATAATAACATCAAAGCCGGGCTAAGCCAGAAGGAACACCTACTCAGCCTGAGATGCCTTTCTATCACCGGTGCTGGGCTGTCATTTCATCCTGTGTGTGGGGAGTGATAGACCAGCAATCTGTGATGGTGTGCTGCAGCGATGGCTGTCATTTCGAGAGGGAGCTATTATTCTACTGCTGCTCTCTGAAATGATGCCCTGTCCTCGGGAAAATCGAGGTTCCTTGGATGCTCTATCCTGGGGCTGTCATGTGACGGCGCCTTGTGAGAAGGTGCTGCTTGTTGTTGCTTGGCTCGCCTCACCTCCCCATAAGACACAACAAGACGTCAGAGCCGAGCAGTGGCTGGTTGAATAATTCATCCCTCCTCCTCCTTCACACCGGCGATGGAGCGACTGTGACTTGTGTCAACTCAAATCCTTCTCATAATACTGTGTGTACCCCTCAGGCAGGCACACAGGGATACGTAGTCTGGGAAAAAAAAAAAAAAATCTGCGCTCTTTGTCTGAATAGCAATATGTCTTGTGCTGTTCTTGCAGTATTACTGTGTCGGCTGCAGCAGGTCTCAGACATAGAGCCTCCTCATCTCCTCAATCCTCTCGCATCTCTCGCGCTCCGCTGGGCCTGCCTGCTGCAGAGTGGGATGCTCAGTGGCAGACGGTAGCCTACGCACTATTAGTGTGTTCAGATGGAAGGTAGCTCTGCTGTTGCCCTGTAGCCGAGCAGGGCCGTGTTTATCTAAAAATGAGCTGTGTTGACACAGAGCAAACGTGCTGTAATCACATTACTCACTATCTGTATTAGATACACAAGAGACATGATGACCTACTAGTTATTTTATGCGGTTTTCTCCTAAAATGAACCTGTTTGTTAGTTCTATGTGCTCAGAGTAGTAATCAAATCATCATGTTTGCTGTTTGCCCGTATTTTGTGGCTCGCTTCCTCATCTGGAAATGACATTCAGCCATTTACCGAACAGGCAACCTGTGGTTATGTAAAAACTCCACTCAAGGAACCGAGCACAGCTGTAGGAATGTAATGCATGCAAATAAAGGTAATTAAACTAAATAAACCAGCCTCAAATGTGCGCACATGCATTTTATTTAAACCGAGTTCCGTCCCTGCGTTGCAGCAACTAAATATTTATATCAATGAAGCCACCTTCATTTCACAAGGAGAGGTTAAAGCAGGGTTTTGTGTAAAGCGCTGAAGCATTAACTGCACCTGGGAGAGTAAACATTCAGAGTGTGCTTTATGGTAAAGTGCTTAAATTGTCATCTCTTTGTCTTTGTCAGCTGTGGAAACGAACCTGTTGCATCCTGAAAGACGGTTTCTTCAAACCTGCAGATTATTGACCTCTGTCTTTTTACTACTTCACCTTTCCTCCCCATCAAACATCACGATTGGCTTCATCTGCTTGCGGCGTGGGGGTATGTGAAGTCTAATCTGATTTTAAAGACGAAGGGTCTTTTTGCTTTGGCACGTTGACAACAGATGAAGAGACCTGCCAGGAAATTTCCTCTGGTCAGGAGATCCCCTTTGTCAAACATGTCAGAGTTTTCCTACAGAATGAGAAAACACATTACACCTGTTCTTTATGTGACAGTGATGATGAAAGGAAACTAATCGCTTCACTTCACAGTTTAAGGTATTTATCTTGAGTATTTCTCTTTTATACTCTAGAAATGTTGTACTTTTATCTATAACATTAAACTATCATATTCTAAAATATAAAAACACTTCTACCACATTTCAAAAGTATTAAGGGAATTCCTTTAGTTACATTATTTGTTAAGGTCTAGTTACTAGTTACTTGTCAAATTCCAATTACATGCAAAACATACGATCATCTCATTAAATGCTTATGATACAATATTATATTAGTTCAATCTATGAAAACATCCAAATGCTTTTTTTTAAACTAAGACATTTTTATTTAACTTTAGCACAAGGTAAAGGTCTAAATACTTTCCCCACATTAGTATTTGGTTTGGGCAGCATTTGTGGATTAAGGTGGAGTTCTCAATATAAACTCCAGTACAAGCATTTTGGAAGAGGAAATAAGTGGAGAAGGGGGATTTCACAGCAGAGCTAAATACCACAGCCTAACATTTCATGTCCAGGAGTCGGCTGCCATTTTGAACAACCCCAGTGTTCAGTTCCTGCATGTGTACTGTAATGACTTCCCCAGTGTGTGTGTGCCTATATCACTTTATCTTTCTGTTTGCATTGCTGCCTGCTGTGTTTGAGGCCTGAGCTGCAGCTCTCATGCTTCTAATGATATCCTGCTCTCACATTCCTGTCATAGCCGATGTGGATTCCCCCTTGTCCGCACCAGCAGATCGACTCGGTGCAGCCACTGGCCCGGCCCGAGCATTCCTCACCCGCTCCCTACACAGACAAACGCCCACAGAAGGCCTCGCTGACGCCTGCCGCAAACCTCACACACACACACGTACACACACACACACGTACACACACACACACACACACACTCCTTCTCCCTTCTGTCTCTATTGTCTTGAGTTAGATTTCAAGGGAGCAGGCTGTAGCCAAAGTTGGAGGAACTCTGTGTTCAATAAAGCGTGCCAGGTTTGGTTCCTCGCTGGCAGAGGACAGACAATGCAAGGCTCACATGCTAGACTTCCAGGCTCCTCTTTAATGTGTTGTCATAAAACATGCAGCTGGCAGCGACTTAACGTTCGCTGGGACTCTGTGCTGCTGCAGCACACTGAGCCCTGGGTATTGCCCTTCTAACCGTCCTCGGACATGTTTCTTGCTGCAGCGTCTGTGCATTGTCAGAGTCACATAGACCTGACATTTCAACTCCTTCACAGCAACGCGTTTCACTTCACCCAGTGGAAAAGCTGAAAGAATAAGTAGACTGCTGGGCCTACACTCTGCAGAAATGTCCTCTACTGTCACCTCAAACTACTGGTACAGTGGACGGACTCTGGTTCTTTTGGCAGTGCACTCCTCCAGATTTATTTTTCAGATGAAAATAAGTCTTCAGGCTGTCATCTGTTTACTTCTCCTCTGCTTACAGAGAGGAGAAACCCAGAACACATTTAGGAAACAGTCTGCATACTGCCATGTGGCTAACCCCTAACCCTTTTAATGTGAAGTCATGTGGATTTCATAACTTTTCATAACTCAAAAACAGATTTGTTTTAGCAAACAAATTCTGTAAGCACTTAAATCAGAAAGTATATAATAAATCCCAAACCAACTTAAACAGACTAAACTTCGGGAGGGTCTCTGATATTTGAACTTTATTCCATCAATAGCATGTGACTGTACCGCTCATTTGTTGCATCTGGTACTTGTTCTTACAACATCAGTGGGTTTTTATTATTTCATTATTGATTAAACATTCACTCCCAATAGAGGATAAGGAAAAATTCAGGTCACTATAGTTTCTCAGATCCTAGTGAAAAAAAGAGCAAAAGAGCAACTGAGCTAGAAAAAAACGTAATTTAATTTAAATCTATTGGTTGATCAAGCCGTTTCAACAATAATTCACAATAATGACGACAGTCTATGTTGAGGTCGACAGTGTCATTGACAGTGTGGCATGGTGTGGTGTGGGTCAGCAGCTTCACACAGTTTCCCATCATGCAGATAACCCAGCTTCGACCCTGGCCTGTCACACTTTCTGGGGTTGCTTTATAAAGCCTGCCTGTCTCATGGTAGCAACTGCAGTAAAGCTAAATAAATCACAGCCAGTAAATGGCTTCGACTCCTCAGCAATTTCCTCAGCTATCATCAGTCTGTGGGCCAGGACTGATAGTATGCTGTCAGTCCCCTGCTACCTTGGAGTAACCCAGCACTGGTTTTCTCTCCAGTGTTGGGACGGGTCAGCCTTGCCCCCTGTTGTTCTGAGGACTGGGACAGCAAAGGAGGAGGTGGACTGTAGGGCAACCAGAGACTTCGAGGTGCAACGGAGGCTGCCATGCAGTGGCTTGGGGGCAGCAGAGACAGGGACACCCTGACCTTGTGTTTGTGTAATAGATGGTGATAGATGGCATTGCCGGAGTGTTCACCCGCTGTGCTGTGCGACTGTCCACTTGCCCTGACACAGATGGATTGCCCTTTGTTTTTACCCTCACCTCCGCTGTGTAATTAATCTTCAGTGCTGGTCCATGCAGCAGAGTGCTCTGCGACTGTGGGCTGCTGCCCGATAAACTCACTAGCGGGCGGGTGGAGGTAGCTTCCACGGACAAGCACCACCTAGGAGATGACAAAGGGAGATGTTTGAATGCATGCTGCTGCAGGCCCACTCTCTCACCTTGATTATCAAAAGAAGAGGTAGTGAGCACAATATTTGTCCCTGCTCCAGAGTCCAATTTATCTTAGATGAAAATAGCATCTCTGGGAAAATTCAGCTGTAATAGACCCTCTCCAGCACCACGGCCATCACATATTTTACAACAAGGCCTGATTTCTCTCCACCCAGTGCTTTAGCACGTTTTCTGCTCCATTTCACAGGATAATAAGGCTCTGGGCTAAAACAGCTTAAAGCAAATGAACATATCTGTGTTTCTATTTTTCATTTGTGTTTAACAGATCTCAAACCACTGAAGTCTAGTTTCACAGTATTTCAATTACTGCATGTAACGGTTGCATATACTCAGTTATATTTTTATGACTTGTTAGTTCTTATAAAAACTATCTGAATGAATTATTTCCTATGTAGGTAGCCTGTCTCACTTGCAGTGTTCAGTGTAGCTGTCTGCTTAGCTGTACTATAAAACTGCTTGTGTGTAAATAGAAAGACAAGAAGAAGCAGTAAATGGTTGACGTCTCTATAACGATACAAAAAATGTGGCAACATTTGAACATCCGGAGGTTTGTTGGCAGTGTTTGTGACTCGAGTATAAAATCCTCCTTCGGGTGCAGTAGTGGGCTGCTAATCAGAGGCTGTAGTTAAGCTCCTGGTTGTGAAGCTTTTCACCAGCTGAGAGCAGTGATGTTATGGACAAACCGATGTCTCGTCGAGAGGGAGGTGTGAAGCAAATCCAAACAAATCACTGAGCCTTGAAATGAGTCAAACAGAGACCAAATACAAGAGGTATCGGCTGTTTATAAAGACGCGAAAGCTTTTATAAAGCTGTGCTTTTACACGGTGCAGAGGGAGAGGTCAGTTTAATGAGATGATGTGAAGGCTGGAAATGAATAGTGTTATGATATATCCTGCAGCACTGAAAATAGAAGCACTGGGAGCCATTGAGCTCTAGAGCCTGAGGTGCAGGACTGGAGAGCAAACAGGCAGAGTATTAGTTCACTAAATGATGCAGGATGGATGCTGGATAATCAGCACGCTGCTCGTAAACTCTCCATTAAAGGCACCTTGTGGAATAGACTAACTGCATATTCTTTAGTCTACACTACGAGACTTTACTTTCCAGACAACCATCTCATCATAGGATCTAAACAACAAACAGAAATTAGAGTAATCGGCAAGAATCTGAAATTTTATTTGATGACCAGACTCTGAATAAAACCGTTCACTACTGCAAACAGGTCCCGCACACGAGCGCTCTCTTCACCATTATCTGTGTTCATGTTGAACATTTTTCTGGAGCAGCCCCTGGGGTTATGGTGGAGCAGTGCATGGTTTAGTCGAATCCTCCTCCCTCCCTGTAAGCCCTCTACTCCGGTGGCTGGCTGCAGATTTAATGGGCTTAGCAGCTGTTGAGGAAAAGCAGTGAGGGCTTGTGGCATATGCTCTGGTTAGAACAAAGAGCAGCAAACACACCACATGAGCTACGAGTGCCTGAGCCGAATGCAGCGCTGCCACAGGCGCTGCAGTGAACCATTAAACACTTTTACAGCCTGTTTTCATTCAGTTTATTTGATTGACTTTTTGTTAATGCACTGTTCTGGGATTTGTGCAGCGTTATGAGTGGTTTTTGATCATTTCCCACAGATCTATGGACAAGCTTTAAGAAGTGTTTACATTCAGGTGTTTATCTTAATGTTTCAAGACAGCGTTTACTTTATCTTTCCATTATGAGGTTTTACACCAGCCGTTTACGCTGCTAATTCATGAAATGACAGCAGAGGATGGGGTTTTCAAAGGTTCTTTAAAAGGCACTTGACAAGGCTGCCCTCTTCAGGGAGTATTGTAACCCATCCAACACATCTGCTTTCAATGGGTTTCATGGAGCTTTTTGGATAGAAGGTGGTGCAGAGAGTCCTCTAGTGGAGATACTAATAAATGGCTCAATGTGGAAAAGTTGATGTGTTATTTAATACAACATGTAAATGAATAGAGATGCGTACAAACATGACATTATAAAATTTCTATTCAAAAACAAGAAAGCTGAATTTATTTTTTACAAGCTGGTGACAAATGAACTGCTGTTAGGCACCTGGAGCATTTTCATTTGATCGGGCACACTGCTGCCTCCAAGTGTGGTCAGATTATTAGCTGAAAACTAATTACCAGTAGGTTCCCTTTCATTATTACTCTGCTGTTGGTTCTGCATACAGTGACAAGAAAAAGGATGTGAAGCTGTCTTTGTTGAGAACAACTATAAAAACCTCATAGTGCTAGTGGAAAAAGTATGTGATGACTAGTTAATTTTGGCAACAATAACCTCAACCAGGTCCACCAAAGTACAGTAGAGGAAACATCATGATTTGGGCCTGCTTTTCTGCATCAGGACCTGCCCAGCTGGAATGGATTGGAGGGGGAAATAAATTCCTAAGTGTGTCAAACAATTCTTTCGGATAATGTGAGAATGTCAGTATGTCAGCTGAAACTCTTTACAAGTCGAGTGATGCAACAGTACAATGGACCAAAACAACAAAACAAGTTTACAACTAAATGACTTCAGAAAAACAAAATCCAGAGTGGCCAAGTCAGAGCCCAGACCTCAAACCCAATAGCGGCGCAATGAAATAACTTTAAGAGAGCCACACAACCAAACAATATGACAGAGCTAAAGCAGTTCTGCAAGAAGAACGGTCTAAAATTCCTCCTGAAAAAAGTGCAGGCCTGATCCACAGCTAGGAAGTGCCTGGTTGATGTTATTGTTGCCAAGGGGAGGTCAACCAGTCATTCCAAGGGTTCACATACTTTTTCCACTATGACTTTGAGGTTTTTACGGTTGTTCTCACATCATATTTGTTATCAGATCACATTTTATGACAAATTAATGCAGAAAACCTTGAAATTCCAATAGGTTCACGTACTGTTTCTTGACAGTGTATAATATAGTATTTTCTGTGCATATAGCAATCTGATCATACGGTATAGCCCTGCACAGCGTGGTTACTCCTACAATTACCAGCTTTTAGGGATACACACGTGCTCGTGTAAGTTTTTCTGCAGTTTGCGCAGTTGCTCTGTGCATACAGTACACGAGCTTCAACAGGCTGCATGTGTAAACAGTGATAAGGTGGTGTTTGTGCAGTGTGAGTGTGCCTGTGTGTGTTTTGCTGGGTTTCCTAACTGTTAGCAAACACGCTGTGGTGCCATGTTCTCCCACTCACTGCTGACAGAAACAACTCGGTGACTGTGTGGGAGTGAAGTGTGGCAGGTTTTCTAACTGTCTTTGCTCATAACAGCAGCTACCGTCTAATGTCTCTAAATCAAGAAGCTGCTCTTCGTGTGTTTGTGTGTGTAGGTGTGTATAAATAAAAGTAGGTAGTAGAAGCAGTCTGTGGCACTATCGACTTGCCTTCATTAAAGCAAAAGATGTCATTGCACTAGCTGTGCTGCAGGGAGGCAGGCGTCTTTAAACAAACTAAATGGGTTTCAGTGGAACAAACTCAAATGGTAAACAACACTTGACATTGCGAAAGAGCGATAAGAGAAGGCAGTCTGTGAAAGGGAAGGAAGGAAAACGAGACCGAGTGAGAGGTCACGGGAATGAACGAAGGCTTATCAAGTGTAATCTCCACCAGTGTTGCTTGTCAGTCTCATCATAGATGACCTTGTCTCGAGCGGTGCTATAAGCGTGACCCTCTGTCCCGACTTGGCTGAGCTGAGTGGAGCCGTCACACTCTGTTTGTCTGTGAGCCTCTCGCCCCCACACCAGCCAACCAGCAACACCGGCTTTGTGTACGCCTCACTTACTTCACAGTGTAACAACATGAAGAGCAGCTAAAGAGAAATAGGTTACATCGAAAAACAGTGTCTCAGAAGAAGAGAAGACGCAGTCATTCTACGTTGCTCATTTATTGTGCTCCAGTGTTGTATGACACAGACGTGCAGTATTTGGTGATTACCACTAAAGTAACTGTGGTTAAATGTTAAGAAATGATTGAATAACAAAGAAGCAATTTGTTTTTGTAGGCTAAATAACTAAACTACAGACAAAACAAAAATATTAATAGTATGATTTAGCCAATAGTTTAAAAGCTAAGGTCAGCAATAGTCTATAATTTTCCTATTGTTGTGCAACGACTGGAAGTGTAGCATTTGAGGAGAGACTAGAGACAAATAGCATGAATAGCAAGAACACACAAAAAGATATGTGAGGTTGACCCAAAATAGACTAAACGTCATTGTGTTCATGGTAATGAAGGAACATTTCACCCAGCGCGGGGGGGGTGTGGGTTATTGATTAAAATATGAAATATCACCAGATTTATCCTTTTACTGCATTCCTACAAGACATGAAAGGAGAAGACAGATCAATGGGCCTACAGTAAAACACTCAAACACCATCGACAGAGTTCTGATGACGAGTGAAAACATACTGACAAAATGAGAGAAATTAAATTATTAATATGAAATCCTCTGGTGTTTTATTAGAAAAAATACTGTATGTGTGTTTCTAAACACAAGTTTTAGTCCTCTAATGAGAGCCTACTTTAAACTCACTCAGGCTACTGACATCTGGCTTCATGGTGGAATAAATTCAGCATTTACATTTTATAGCTTAAATAATAAGATATCAGTGAGTGAATAGATTTTGCAGGTGCCACAGGCTCGCTAATCATTCTGCAGCCAGCTGTTGTATTTATATATGTATATATATATATATATATAAATATAGTATGTATTCTGACCTGGTGTCAGTGGTTGGTGGCCAGCAGATGGTGCACCATGTCATTTAACAAGGCAGCTAACAGTCGTTTCAACACCAGTGACACAGCAGACAAACAACACTAGCACTTCTGCTGTTGAAGTGTATGCTGATTACTGCACATCAACAGGATTAACATGCATTTTATTTTAGTTTTCAGCTCTAAACAAGTATAGTATTGAGGCCTTTACTGGAAGTACTAGAGCACCAGTCAAATCAACTGAGAACATCCAGCACTGAGCTCTGTAGGAAAGGCTGTCAGGCTTCAGCCAATTTTGTATTTCTCTGCTGTTTGAGTGTTGTTTGTGCAGCTTTGGCAGCCATGTCTGTGTGTGACTGTACTCTATCTGGCGTCTGAGAAATTATGTTTTTCGAATGGGGGATAAACTGTGCAAAAGTGTGCAAATTACTTTAACAAAGCAGGGACAATAGAGGAAAATCCTCCTAAACTTTTATAGGCCATGTATTCCAAGAATTATTTTCTGTCCCCTATTTCATGTTGGATTTTTTTCTCATGTTTTATTTCACAGTCCTCCAATAAATAGGCAAAATAGTCCTCCAATAACTCTCACCACCATGCATCCAATAATACCCTGTGGAGTGGACAAGAGTTTGTAGACTGGTACCTACAGCTGTAGCTGAATCTGGACAAAAAGAGTAATACAATTGGAAAAGGGACCTGTGCACAGAATGAGCATTTTTCCTTTTAATATTTAAACTGAATAGACTTTAATGAACTTTTATTGGACCATTCACCACTTTCAATGTAGCATTAAAGTAGTTTCCTGCTTGAGACTCAAACCGGAAACGGATAACTTTACCTTCACATTAAAAGCAATTTCCTCATTTGTCTAAGGGAAACTACAAGATCCTTGAGCTATAACATATTTTGAGCAAATAAATTACACCTGTATCACACCCTCGCCCTTTTGTATGTCCATATAATTTGTCTGAATAGCAGACTTGAATCCCATGATAACGACATTTGACATGGTGTATTTTACATTGAAAGGTAACCGGGTAGATATCCTTTCACTAATTAAACTGAGTTAGTTAAATTATCACCTGCACAGTCAATTACAACAGGTAAAAAGACAGCTCCCGTTTCAAGGACTCGAGTAAGGAAGCAAGTAAGCTAACCAAGACTTTTCACTGAGAAATTAGTAGAATAAATTAATAATCATAAATAACCGTTCAGTTAGATACAACGGCAATAAGGGAAATTACCGTTCAGTCAACTCCATGTTAGCTACAGTAGCTACAGCTAACTGGTTTCCACCTACCGTTAACTACTTTGGACTGAATTATAGAAATATATCAAAACTGAACTACAGCGTTTTCACCATATACTTAAAGTAAAAAAAAGTAAAGCAACCACATAAAGTTATAGTATGATCGTCATCAACATATTAGGCATTAACTGTGTTATTTTAGCTAACGCTAACATTAGCACTTAGCAGCGTCCTTCAAAACAAACAACCCAATTAAAAAACGTCTTGATGCCATTATATATAATATTTAGGTTAGCTACATGAAAATATTACAACAGACCTAGGATGTTTTTTTTTTAAAATAAAAAACAACAACAACTATTTACTACCTCATGTTTAGCTACATTAAAATTAATGTCAGCCTTGCAAGAAACATCCCCTCCAGGGGTTCTAATATTTAATATTTAGTCCAGTAAGGGTAGACTAAATATTAAAAACATAACAGAATACACTTCAACCCCAGGAATAAAGTACAATTTCCTAAACAAATACTTCTCAGAATTGTTTTTACAGACATTTATGACTGCTGGACAGCTGTTGTGATTGCTGACTGCTGATGTGCCCTGATGTCAGAGGAAAAGTTGAAGCTCACAGAAGTACAGAAACCTAGAGATGGTTATTTCCATCATCCCCTGTTCATATTTAACAGAACAGACATGTTGCTTTTATTTTTTTATGTAACATTTTTATAATGAATAGAACAAATGATACAAAATATTAAATTATTTTTGGAAATCATGACACTGCATCCTCCAGCTTAAAGACTAGGGGGACCATCCACGTTTATATAAGTGGTTTATTAGGTTTTGATCACCCGTGATGGTATGGTGATTAGTGCGGCATAAATAACTCGCCTGACTGCGAAAGCATGGTTGAACAATGTATTTAGGTTTCAACATGTTTCAACAGGTGACGCCTTTTTCAAGGCCTTGCTTATTGCATCAACACTTTACCACGCCACACTTTGTAGTATACAATTTTGAGGTGATTGCTGCAGTCAATTTATTTTTGTAGCTCTCAATGAGACTCATAGGCGCTCTCTTGTTGATTAAACTGCTCCTGTTCTCGCAGGTGAACCCTTCTCACTTCCACCCTTAATGGAAAATGGAGATCAGGACGCATAGCACGCCCCATCAGACGGTTCCAGTGTTTTCCTATCATTCATTCTGGTTGTCTGTAGTCACTGGAATTAAACAGGACAATGCTCTGAAAATGATCCTGTTCACAGGTAATACCATTTCTATCTCACATTTTGTCAGTGCTCATATGAATTTTCTTCACCTACCTCATAGACACAGAAACATGAGGTTGTGCTTGGTGACTGCACAAAATTATATTTCTAATAATGATTTTTTTCAGCTTTTCAAAATTATTTTAGTATTGTTTAAAAAAGTCAACTTATCCAGAGGCTCAGCAAGAGATGAGCAAACCATCTGAACTTGTTGCTGTTCTATTCTCCCATGTTTTGGGAGACAGTTTTGACATACTATGTCTACATCTTACAAATAAGGGCAAGAAATAACTTCTTGTTTGTCCCAAGCATCCTATGGATTCATATTATAGTCAATATATATTTTTCTGTATTTGAAGTAAGGGCTTTATGAATAGTTCTAACAGTATTCTCGCTGCATTTATCATTGAGAATTGATGGAATTATGAGTGGAATTAAAGCTGCATCAGCTGCGTCAGCTAGAAAGTGACAAATCTGTTTCTCACCACAAGATGGAGCTGTAATCTCATTTATGTTAGTGTTGTGTTAGAGTTTATTACATCTCAGTGGAAAGAACCAGGAAGCAGTCAAGTCAGGGTTGTAGTAGACAGTAGGTGGTGCTAGCGATTTTCAGGTTGGAAAAAATCCTAACAGCATCATTAAACATCTCAGAAAAAAATAAGCAAGCAAATCTTAGATACTTGAAATGTTCCTGTTTTGTTTGTGTGATTGTTGTTATTGTGTGTTTTGTCATCACCTCCATTATCAGTGTGCTTCATAATATATTGAAGCTGCATTATTAAGTGAGATTATCAAGGACCAAAATTCAAACTTGTGCTCTGATCAACAGTTGGTTTCAGTTATCCACCTATTATCAATTCAATCCAAACACAGCATAGTTCATTTCAATCAATCCTGCACTTCATCTTGACCCCCTTTTTTTAAACCTATTGTTTGAATTGAATCTTATTATAAGTGAATATGTTATTTTCATACAATTACATGTGGTCACAACTAAACAAGTATACTGTACTTGTTTCAGTCAAAGTGTAGCAGGCTTCCATTGATGTTCAGCTGTGAATTTTAATATGGTTACACCATAGTCATGACTCTGCCAAATCAGAAAGTATCTTTACTGTGCTTAGTGAGGACTACAGTAATTTCCACAAACACTGGACTGTAGGAGGAGGATGAGGTGGAATGAGTGTGTATGTGTGCTTGTGCATGTTTATATGTGACACTATATGTACACTATAATGACGTATTTGCCCTTTCACCTCTCACAAAGCTGCTTCAGGCATCACTCCCAGTTTGCACTGGTTCCAGTGGGAGGAAACACCAGGCAGGTGTACATCAGAATCTAGATGGCTGTCATAAGGTACAGTGCGCTAGATTTTGTTATTGTTATTTATTGTATAGACACTTTGTCTTTTTTTTTATCACATACAAGTTCAGCCTGTTTAACCTGTTTATTTACCTGACTGTTGTGAAGAGTATAGTTTTGTAAGGGAAAGATACAAGAAGAGAGGAACCAAGGAAATAGTTTGTTGTTTTTTGTCTTTTCCTCTGAACCGTCATCTGCCGCAACGTCTGTTTCTGATGATGGTGGCTTAGCTGTGGATCAGCTGTCAGTCTGACTATGTGCTTACTTTTGTTGGATTGGAAATTATATTTGTCCAAATTATAATAGAAAAAGCACAGTCACCAAAATACAATAGAATTAAATGGAAACATTTGCTTATTTATTAAAAATTGCTTCTTTATTTTTACTGTCCACAGTGTCTCATTAATTTAAACTTGAATACTCACGATTTTAATGACACATTTAGTTATTATTTGCCTTACATTCATTTGTTTTATGTTTTTTTAATTCATCCTTAATCCAAATTATATAAATTTAAAGAAATGTATTATAAGCACTGTTTTACATTGGTTCTGTTGTAATGTTATAACTGTATTTCACTATAAAACCGTACTGGTGTTGTGATGCGGTTTCAGATTAGCGCGATCTCCTGCAGTCAGTCACCAATAGGTTTCCAATAATAGGGCGTGACTGCCTGGTAAAAGACTTGGATGTAGGATGGTCCGGTGTATCCTCGCTTATCTCTCCTTAAACATCGTTCCTTGCTCCTCGCTCCTCGCTCCTTAAAATGAAATAGGAGGCTTTGGGGTGTCCTTCAAGATGGTAGAGTGGAATAACTTCCGGGGCGAGCGAGAATTGAGGAACGATTGGTTGAGGGAATTGGGATGTACCCTTAGTTACCAGGCTTATTATCAGTTAGCATGGCTTAATTCACTTAATTATGCTTGTGATGATCCAGTTGAAGTTGTTAAAGAAGAAGAAATCTTTATGAACCTATTTGATGCTTGGCATGCTTAAAGTTGCGTTATCCTTATCCTTATCCTCCTTTTTCTTTATCTATTTTTCATATTCATCATAGTTGACTTTATTTTGTGTGGCTAAATGTCTGGACATTGTGAAGTGGTCATTCATTTTGTTGTATTTGCGTCTGGAAGGTCCTGGAAATTGTGGTCTTTGCTCTAGTTTTAATTTTTCATCTAGTTTTAATTTTTAAACGGTGTGTAATTTTATTGGATTAAGGTGTGACAGCAGCTCACTGCAACTCTGTCTTTTCCAAAAGCACTTTGAGCAGGAATTTAATTACACTTGGCTCCCCATACAGGATCAGAACCAAATGACAGACCAAGTATTAATATCTACAAAGTCCTGTGCTCCCAGTAAATGTTTAAGAAGTAAAACTAACAAAATAAAGTAAAAAAAATATCATATAATATAATATAATGAAGTGAAATAACTTCAACTACTTCAGTATATTGTATACGTTGCTTTTCATGTGGCACTGTGACACGGTAAACCACCACTACAAGGGACATTCAACCACCTTATATCTAAAATAACACCACTAGTGCTAACCAGGCCTGCAATAATGATCTGTCATGTGATTAATAATGGTATTGTTACAGGAAGACTTGTCTTTTGCCTAAATACATATTACATAAAACTGAGGACAATGACTATCAGTGTTTTCCAGTATTTCCCCAACTAGGTATGTATGACTGAGAATGGGACATCTGTAGGTGTGGGTGTCGCTAATAAAGATGTCTATACTTTTGTATACGTGTTCTAATGTAATTCTAGCTTAGCTTAGCTTAGCTCTTTTTTATGTTAGCGTATACATGCAGCCATATATTGCAGTGTGTAAACAAGCCTGTACTTTGTGTTGTGGGTGATGTTGGCTTCCTGAGGCTGATCACCACCCTCTTCCCAGTGTCTTGTTTTTGCCCGTCTCTCCGCCTGTGTGGAAGTTGTGTGGGCACCCTCTGGATTGCCTCACCGCCGAAGCATGCCGGACCCTGTTATCCAGCTATCCATCTGTGTTATTGATTTTTTTCCCTCTTTGTAGAGTTTCATCTTTCCTCCACTTTTCTGTAGAGCGATGGAGAGGGAGGGAGTGCGAGAGAGAAAGGAGGGGCAGGCATGGGGGCAGAGTAGAGATCTGAGAGCTAGTAGAAGAGGGGGGGATGAGGGTTGGAGCGTTGGAGGAGCGGAGCAGCAGTGGGGCTTCTGAGGGTAGGGGTGTAAGAGGTTGGGGGGCACTCAGCCCGGGCTATGGATGAGCAGAGAGAGAGAGGGGCACTCTTGAAGTGTTGGAGCTTTTTTCTCTCTCACCATTTCTCTCCATTCTCATGGGATCGCCTCCATCCCCCCCTCCTCCTTTTCTCCTTCCTCCTCCATCCTGCTCCAAGGCGCCTCTGGTACACACGCTCCACTTGCACCCCCCCGCCCCCCCTCCTCCTCTGCCTCTTGCTCCGTCCGCCTGCCTGCCGTCTCTCCTTCCCGGGGGGTTTGGGCAGTGCTGGCGGCGCAGCCGTGATTTGCAGGAGATTTGTCTAAGTGAGAAGCAATTAGTGCGCCTAAGCACTGCTAATGTATGCATGCCGGGGCCACTGCCGCCGCCCCTCCTGCTTGGTGGTGCCAGGGCCTGGCTCGGCCTGAGCACCTTTGGAGAAATCTCTCTGTTTCCACTTTCTCTTTTCATCTGGAGCTGTCATCTTTCTCTCACTCCCCTTCAGATGGCCTAATCTTCCCTGATTTTATGAGCACAATAATTAGTTGACCAGTGCTGGTTGTGTTATTCTTCACTTTATTGCAAAATTTCAAACATGTATAACTGTATATTTCACTCTCCTTAATCTGGAAACATCTCTACAAGGTCCCAGGGCCGGGGTTGTCAACTTAAAGTTCATTGCAGCTGATGGGGTGACTTCTGTCCCTCAACATCTCCCACATAAGTTTCCATTGAAGATTTGAAGGAGGCTTCAGTAAGCCTGGAAATTTAAGTCAGAGAGCAATGGTGAGTGGTAGCATAATTTGAGTGCAGTAAACCATCCACACTAAAGTATACACTCAAATGAACACACACCACAAACACACATGCACAGTGGAACAGAGGTGGGTGGCAGGATTCCCTTTGAAACCTGCGGTGTAGAAAGACTTGTTTGCAGGCAACCGTGCATAAGGGGCGTTCTGCATAGTGTGACTCCCCAGCTACTTGAAGATGAACTTTGCCCTTTTCTACACATTTGCTCTCTCTTACTCAGACGAAAACAAGATTAACTTTAACAAGATCATCTGTGTGCCGCGCTGACTGCCTTCCAAGCAGGAGCCTACATGGACCGTGGGTGGTTTTGGAGCAAGGCAATCGTTAATTAAAGATAGCCTAATTACTGGCGCTTCTTAGTCTGGCTTTTGTGGCACTGATAAGAGGATAATCCTAGAGAGAAAGGCGGAGATCGAAGTGGTCCCTGGTAGACCAGGCCTCCTGCTTTACTGGGCCAGAAGAAAATGCACCCCCACCTTCCAACCCTCCGTCTTGTCTTTGCTTCTTTAAAGAGAGGGACTAGCATCCAGAGAGTATAGAATATTCAAGCAGACTGCACTTCAGCAGCAGGAAGCCTACATAAAAGACTCGAAGACATTAGGCATTGCTTGTTAGGCAGAGGGTTTTTGAGGCCTTTTTTTAAAGCTGCATCCACAGGTTCAGTTGAAGTTGATGGTGTGTTGTAACATAACACTGATTCTTTTTTTTTATCCCTGCATGGGAATTCTCTGCTTTTTCCCTCTGTGAGAAAGCCTTGAGTACAGGTTCAGCTTTATAGATTTATCACCACAACATGTTGGGATTTAGTGCCTTGATCAAACACACTTCAGCAGGGTGGATATCCGCTCTAGGTGCTTGTTTGTGGCTGTATCATCAAAATCATTTTAGTTTATTCACTGTAGCATTCCCTCATTCCAGAAACACAAACACACATGCACACACTTGTGCTGCCATGTAAATTATCACAATTACAGTCCACCACACTCACATGACTGCAAGGTTGCATGACCTGACTATCATTCACATGTCTCTAACCCATATTTTGTCATGGGGGGTTAGCCATTAGCACTTGCTGGGCTGTTCCCATATGCTGGGCCTCCACAGATCTATAATTCAAGAGTGGCAGATGTCCCTGTGCATTATTCATGAGTGCCGTTCCATGCCGGGCTAGCAAGCGAGCCAGCGGCAGAACCATCACAAGGTGCTCGCATGTAGAGGTCTCTTCCATGTTGACCTGCAAGTGCACCTTTCCTGCAACTCCTTCCAGCAAATGGGTTACAGTAAGCTTTTCAGAGATTGAGAGTTGCAGTCTAAGAGAACAGATAGCATCATACATGCCATGGTGATGGTCTTCTGGTCAGTTCAGCAGTTTTAATACCGTTTTTCAACAGTTTTAATAATTTCTCATAGAAAACCTTTTTTTAAAGGGACTGTTTTTACATTTTAACTCACTAGTTTAGTTGTTTAATGTCTTCTGTGGCTTTGTCAATCTGAGCACACTTTCTATGCTAGGGACAAAAGTTAGGAAACCTTTTTTAGTTTTTAAGGTATCTTTCAGTGAGATTTCTGCTGCTAACTAGTATATTAGAGATGAATGGAATTTTAATTATTTTGGTCAAATAAAACACAAGCTATCTTCTTGGCTGAACACACCTAGGTGAGAATACTGGTTCTTCTATAAATTAGAATTAAAAGTTAAAATATTTTATCCTGCGCACAGGGTTGTGTACTGTAGTTTGGAATATTCTGGGTGCTTTAGATCTGAAGATGAGGTCAGATTTTCTGTGTGTGTGCTCACGAATGCATCTACACAGTAAATCACACCTACATACCTGGAGTAGACAGCAATGTTGTGTGCCGATATCCTCAAAGACTGGGAGATAAAACACACACATACACACAAGCACACAAGATCACAAGCCGCCCCCAGCGCCAAGCCTGGCCGGCGCTGAACCGGCAACTTGATATCTCCTCCGGAGCCCAGTGGAGGGGGAGAGTGGGTGTGGGAGAGAGGCTTCCATAAAGTCTGTCCCGCCGGTCGGCCGTAACCTGAGCTCCCAGCAGACAGCCGTGGTGCCGCAGTCAAGCACGGAGGAGTATGTGTGTATGTGTGAGTGTGTTTTGAGATGAGATGGGTGACATGCTGCCACATGCTTGTTACCGCGCTTGGGATCGGGCTTCTTTTCTTGTGTATATTTAAGACACACACACACACACACACACCAACACAACACAACTTGACTTTCTGTCATTCCCCTAACTTTAACCATGAATCTCTTAAAGTACAATAAAATAATACAAATAAAAATAATTTCCATGAAGTGTTAATACATTGATTGCTTTTTTTTACTACTATGCTTTCCCTGAAATTGATGCAGGTGATAAGATGATGGGACCTTTGTCACTAAGTCATTGAGCTTTTCCTTCCGTCAGGCTTCACACTTTTCTCCAATATCTCCTCCCTCTTCACTGTCTGTCAGCTTCCAACGTGACCGTCATCCAAAACATCTAAGACGTCAGTGTGCAGAAAACTGCCGTCAGCTGCCATACTGCTTGCTGCTGTTGCCAGGGCGCTGCCCTTTACGGATGTGAGAGCAGCATTTGTGTGGTTTGGGAGTGGGATTGGAGGAGGAGGAGGATGGGTGGGGCAGGGGTTGATCGAGCTTGTCTCTGGGCTGGCAGAGGGACAGGAGCCCCTTGTGTGGTTGCAGTGGGTGAGGAGGTTAACTGAGCCACAGCAGAGCCAAGACGCTGCCTGGGATATTGACAGGTTGGAACCTGAGGGCTCCTGCAGGATAGGAACACACTGCCAGAGGCTTGGTTACCACCACCGCCTGCCTGTCTTGGAGGAAGGGAGGGGTGTAAGAAGGAGAGTGGGATGAAGGGAGGAGTAGGAGGGAAAGGCAAGACTGTGAGATTTCTTTCTCCACAATAATATAAATAGAAAAAGTGGCTCATGAGAAGGTCATGACATAAGTGATTAGTTTTGAATGAAATTTGTACCACAAAAACACAACTGGATCATATCACCATAAAGTCAATAACAACAGTTTTGAGTTAAGACAGTGAAAGCAATGCAAAATAGTGTAAAACAGGGTCTATTTTTATGTATAGCAGCATAATTAATAGTTTTAAGTTTGGGATTCGTTGTAGTTCTATCATTTCTGCCGAGCTCCACCTTGCTGCTTTCACCCAGTAAGGATCCAAGTATATAGTTTGTGAGTTCAGGGTCATTTTCCATGGTAACGGTGGACGAGGTCAGGAGGTGATTGGCTTAGCTGAGGAGGGCGCTGGCGGCTGTTTGTTGATTCTCTGATAGGGGTGACCTACCCCTGACCTCCACACAAATCAATACAGCCTCCTTAAACTTTCATTTGTCCTCGTTTGCTCACGCTCAACCCCCAGTTGGGAGCAATTAATGTGGGGATTTTTGAGTCTTAAAAACCCCCACAGTTTTTAGCCTAAATTGAATTTGGATAGAGGGATGGATTATTATTATTTACTGGTTTAGCGAAATGCTAAGTAATTTTTTTTAAATTTTAACTTTAAGAAGAGATTTGTAGATATTATATCATATATATTATTATTGTAGATATTTTGTGTTTCCAGCATACCACAAGTAAAGTTTGATGTTATCTAGCCTGGCCTTTGTATTAAAGTTAATGTATATGAAGTTGGTAAATTTCCAGTCACACCATGATTTCAGAGAATACTCTTGGTATTGTGTTTATAGAGAATCTACGTGGTGCAGGGAGTCCCTCCGACGCAGGAAACCCTTTGAGAAGCTCCTTCCTGTCTCTTCACCTCCTCTTCATTGCACTTTTGTTTCTTTCTCTCCTCTCACCCCCTCATTCTCACTTTCACTATCTGTAATCCCCGGTGAAGCCTACAAGGTTACTCCTCTGCAGAACAGCAGGGATGTGTGGGCTCATGTTTTTTGTTGTCTTTTTTTTTCTTGGGTACCTTTCGTATACATTTCTCCATTCTGGGTTCACCCTTTTCCACTCCCCCGCACAGGGAATCACCTCACTAAAAAGCATTGGGGTTGATTTAGTAGGTAGTTGCACTGAAATTTTAAAGACTTCCACAGTAAGAATGACATTACATGCTGTGCTGTTAGTTCCCAAAACTGGCAGGTCAAAATACAGTGTGTCCCTCAGAGCGTCTTTATTACCATGTATTATGCTCAGTTTTCAGTTCTTTATTTCTATTTCGAAATAGATGTCAGGAATATGCCTTAGTACAATTCAGGTGTGAAATGTGGGTAAACAGCAGACATTGTCAGCTCAATGCTGTACATAGCTACTGTCAGCACTGAGGCCAGTTCAGCACATTCTCTTACTGGATTAGTCGTATGATAAAAACAAATGTTTGTATCCTGTACAAAATACCATTTTTACAATGTGCAATTTGTCAAAAAGTACAAAACTTAATGTAAAGATAAATTATTGGACACACTCTGACCTTAGTTTTTATGCCTGGTTGAGTAAGAGCAGTTCACTATTTTTTAATGTAGTCTAAGTATGAGATGAAAAAGTGTAATAAATAAGCACATAAGAGTAGCCTCCATAGTTACCTGTATTGCACATTTAGTGGAGAAAATTACTATTACTACTATTTTTGAAAAGCAATGTGTTACTTTAAAACTACTTTTATTATTATTATTTATTTGATCAAACTTCTTAAATAAAAACCTAACCAAACACAGCAGACAGTGGAGGAAAAGGCCTAATAAATATCTACATTTTTCAAATTCTTTAAAACACTTGCTGTATTTTTTCACAAAAGAGTGGAAAATATAAAGTGCTACAAAAATAACTTATAAAACTAATATATAATATGTCAGTAACCAACTGTATTGTTAAAGTGAGAAGAACAACCGATATTTTAATAAGCCCTTTGGGGAAACTCGTGTAGAAAGGCATTCCCCTTAAAGTGCCAAGGGACACTTCAACATGTGGCCAGAAATTGGGGGGGATCCAGAATTCAAACCACCAACCCTGGGGTTTGTACACGACTGTGCTACTAACTGATCCGCGGTCTCCAGTAAATTTGGTAGATTCTTATTTTCTCTACTGTCTGACCTCAACGTGCCTTCCATAGGTAAGAGACCTATAAGCTGATAATAAAATCAAAACATGTAAAATCACTTCTCAGGCACATCAAAATAACATCTTTGAGTGATTTTCATCTAGTTTTATTAAATGTATGTTTTGTTTTCTTTTTTTTTTCCCTCAGTCTTCTTGAATGGTCTGTTTATTCACATCTCAGTACATACTGTGATTAGATAGATATGGTCATTCATTAAGGCTACTGATCTTCCATTTCTTTTTTACTACCTAGTATAACCTGTTGAAGCTGCTGAAGTACACTTCCTCTTTGCTAGAGCATTGATACATGGAAATGGTTGCTGTTTTGCTTATCAAACAAATTGGTGTTCATGAATTGAGTTTCAGTCACTTATCTGTTAAATAGATATGTGATGGGATCATAACAGACATTTAGATATTTTGAAATGTCAGATCATTAGTGCAACTGTGGTTAGTATGGCACTACCCACTTGTCTTGTTCTTTTAAAATCTCTTACAAACTGTGTGGGGCCTCTGAGAAGCTAATCCTAAACTGCACTGTGGTATGAATAAATATAAAAACACAACCTCAACCTACTGTTTTAGCATTTATTACACAAGTGGTTGATTGTGTGCTTTGGGTGTGTGTGAGTTATACTATATTATCGCCAGAGATTTTGGCTGTCGTGGCGCTGGGAGGGCTGTGTCGTGGCTGTGGCTGCGTGGATTAGCAGCACAGGAAACGCGTCAAAGTGCTGAGATCTAACTAGAACCAGATGTTTGAGGCTACTGGCTGGGGGATTCTCACCGTGGAACAAGAGCGTCAGAAAGGGGAAGTTTGCTTCCTCTTGACTATTGCTGTTCTTCTTTGTATCTCTGAATTCTTTGTCTTTGGTTGTTTCCTTCTTTCTCTGTGTGAAAACTACCTGACGTATCAGTAGTTTGAAGTTAAGGCAGCTTAAAGACAACACAGCAGGGTATTAATAAAACAGCCACAAGGAAGGGAAATTTATATTTTATTTATTTTTGTCCTTCTGCACGTCCTGCGTAGTCATACATAAAGTATCTTATGTGGAAACCAGATAAGATTCAAAGATGATAAACTATGATATACAAAACAAATAAAATAAGCAATTTAAGAGTCGCTGTGTGTGTGTTGGTGTAGTTTGACTAGAAAATAACTAATCTCACACAGCTTTACTGATACAACCGAGCCTACTCTACTATCTCTCCTTTCACTGCCCCATCTCTTTGAAGCTCTCTATAGTGGGAGATGGAGTTGGCCTGCTTTCTATGCCTGGGAGCATTGCCTGCCCTCCTCCGCTTCACTGCCCCCTGACTTTCTCTCACATATACCGTACAGACACACACATGTGCATGTAAGCACACATGCACACACGCACACACACACACACACACACACACACACACACACACACACACACACACACAGACATACACTTAACTTATTCACTCATGCACAACAATCCTGCATGGCACGTGCACACACGATGACCCATACACTGCGGATGCTCCAAGTGTATGACTCCAGCTGAGCCTCTAGTCTACCCAGGGCTGCTGAAGCCATGCCTCAATCTTACTACAGTCTCTTTGCCATTGGCAGATCCTCTAACACAGGCCACTGTGTGACAGCAACAACAGACAGCCTCCTGAGGTGACAAGTGTTCCATAATATCAACTTCCAACTGATATTAAAAAAGAAAAAAAAAGAAACGAACAAACAACAACGACTTGTGTGGCACTGTGTAACAGGATGTTTACAGAAGATTATAAACATTGACTACAATGTGTTAAGAGTGCGCTTGTATGCGAAGATGCATGTCTATCAGTGGCACTAAGATAAATACTCCCATCAATGTTTGGTTGGAGCTGTTTTCTTTTCCTTCATGCTTGGAGTTGAATTGGCACAGCCTGAAGGTTCTGGATAGTTCTGGGTGAGAGCGGCTTTCAGCAGGCTGTAAGTCTTATCATCACCACACACACACGCACACACGCACACTGTCCCCTCTGACCCAGGCCGTTTCCTGCCCCTGGCTGATCTATTGGGTGATGCCTGCCCTGTGACTGTAGAGAAAGAGAGAAAAAGAGGAGGAGAGTGAGTGTATGTGTGGTGTGCGTGTATGTGTGCTTGCGGCCTGTCCCAGCAAATCGATATCCGTCTCGTATCCGTGAGCTGTGCCTGACCCCTGGTCGACCTTGCTCAGCATTGGCGGTTGGAGTTCGTTTTTTGTTGGGGTTTGAAAACGTGAGAGGCACATCGAGTTTTACCCCCTCGCTAATAGAGGTCTCGGGCCACGGAGGAGTGTGAAAAGTCCTGACTTAAATGTGCCAGTCTGAGGAGGCAGCAACAGTATATCTGAGAAATGGTGAAATAACAGGAAATACTTGGCGTAGTTTCCGATGATTTTACAGTTGGTCCAAGTATAGTTCAAAGTATTACCCCAGAGATTAGTCCAACATGATTATAAAATAGCAGCAACGTATCTCCATGGAGAAATTGTGGTTTTAAAGCTAACAGTAGAATCATTGTTATCTCTATTGTATTTTCAGGAAATTGTAGAAAAAAGTTTACCTCAGTTTTCACATTACACTTTTTATGGATGACCCTGTTGTGCACGTGGCAGATATTCTAAAAGCCTTTCGGATAGTGTGTGTGTATGCGCGCGCGGATGTGCATACGTGTGCATGTGCCTGTATGTGTGAGACCAGCAGAGAACTTGCCTTGACGTTAGTGTGCTAGTTGGGCTCAGCCTTGCGTGTTGTTGGTGTGTGCTGATAGAGGCTCCAGCTCCCGGGCTGAGCGGGGCTGCGGGTGCTTGCTGCCGCCGGCACTAATTGAACCCTGCCGCTAAGGTAAGGGAGGGAGGAGGAGGCTGTCAGCAAGGGAAAGAAAAGGGGGAAAAAAAGGAAGAAAAAAATAGCATGGTGAGGGCGAAGTGCCCCTGGGGGGTTGGGTCCCTGCCTGCCTGCCTGTCTTTCGCTCTCCAGCTCCTTCCCCCCTCCCCGTCTAAATAGCCGTGCCGGCGCTCCAGGGCTTCCTGCGCCTTATCTGCTGATAATTGGGCACTGGAGCTCCACAGCTCGCTTATGAAATATAGATTCCTGACGGAGGGGATGGATGGGGGGAAGGAGGTAAGGTGGTGGAGGGAGTGTGCAAGCAGAGAAAAGCCCCTGGTCGTATCAGAGAGCGTGGAGCCTTGTGGGCTCTGCAGTGTTGCTCTGGCTCGTTTAGCAAACACAGCCCCAATAGTTAGGGTGAAGGCCTCTGTGCTGAGCAGCTCACACTGTCATAGACAATTGAAAAACAATGCTTTGCTCCAATTGTTCGTTGCACCCACAGGGTTCAAAGAGCTATAAATTGCGTGGGTGAATGCTTTTGTGTAGTTTGTCACAGAGCATGAGAAATCTAAGCAATTTCAAACATGTAGAGGAGAATCACCCTATATGTAACACAATATTCACTGCTCTATAGTTCCAGCTCACGGTGTCTTACTGAGAGTTTTTGCATATTTATTGCAAATTCTGCATTTTTGTGGTTATGGTGTCATTTAAGCACACCCTGATGAAGGTATGCTATTATGAAATTCAGTATCCCTGTGTGTATGAATGAAAGAGGATGTTATTTTCCTGTAGCAAGTCCAGGATGCTGTGTGCAGTCTCATGGGGGAGTATTATTGGTTCACAACATGGAGACCAAATCCCAGAAAGCGAAGAGTGGGGAATACTCTGTGGGTGCTCAACACAACATGGATCTCTCTTCATTATTCAACATTACTTTTTATTACTCACTGGCTTTGAGCAATGCTGTTCATTTAGAATTTAATTCCAAAACAGTAATCTGATCTTTTTTTCTATTTTTCAATTACAAAATAAATGTTTCTATTTTTATAAGCAAATGTCCGCGCTCAGCTGTCCTGTCTTAGTTCAGTGGCAGTGAATATGTCTGAATGTCTCATTTTGCATAACCTCACTAACTAATGTAATGCATCAGTTTAACAGCGCTAGATTCAACAGCGCAGAGTGTATTGCATAAAAATGTTTATGCAACTTGTGTATGTCTTGTTGTCTGGCTAATCATGCTGTCCTTAAATTCATTACACACTCGCACACACATGTACACACAGTTCTATGCATGTCCCAATTAGCTAGTGAGCGTTTGGGTCAATGAATAGAGAGCTACCTGCTTGACTGAGGTAGGTGGACTTGGGGATTGCATGGGTTTCTGCAGCTATATGGTCTTAGAATGTAGTAGGTTACGTATGTTGTAGCAACAATCTCATGACGTTCTCTCATACTCATAGGGCATGTTGCACACTTTTTGTTTTGAGGCAGTCAGAAAAACAATGGGCTGGACTAAATCAATCTTAAAAGTCATTCCCCTTTGTAGCCCCACCTGTGTATTTCACATTATTTTTTCAACAATTGAAACTCGCATCTAAATTGTGGCCAAAAGTCAGAAAACTGTATACCCTGAGTAACAGCTCCAACATCATATTGACCAAAGTTACCACAGGAGCCAACACAATAACTCACTTGTTACATGTTTTCATTCCAAACCACCTTTATTTACGGGACACAAATACTACTTCTAGGTTATGCATTGATCTTGGCATGAACACACTGGGCTCCCATTTCATTTCTCTTTGACCACCGGGGCCCTATTGGTCAATAGCAATTGCAATTCCCTGCACTATGGGCCAGACAAATTCATTTCAATTACAATTAGCATAGAGGCCCAGTGGCTGATTTATTGCCTTGTTTTCCTTCCAGTGTGTTCCCCCGTGCATTAATCACTGGCCTGTGTGATCCTCCAGGCAGCCGCCTTGCCGTGCATTCCTGGATCCCTTTCCCTACTCTTTTCCTCCCCAACTCCTGTCCTCATTCCCTTTGACCACAGGGAAGAGTGGGTGTCCTTAACTCACACCTGACACAGACCAGGGAGCAGGACTGCACTTAACTCAGTGTTTGGGCGTCTGATTGGTACTCATTTATTCTATTGAATGAGCAGATGATCCTAGGGAAAATGCATGAAAGATTGTAGTTTCCTTCACATATATATATATATTTATCATAACAACACCATAATGAGCTTGGTACAGTATAATTTGATTTTCTTGAATTTGATACAGATGAATGCAGAATTTAAAATGTTCCCAGTCCTTGCAAACACACATGCAGGACACACACCTACATAAATACATAAATAAAATCCCATGCTGTCACCTGACTTGGTAAATAACATCAGGTTGAACATGCCATTACATATTTATGGCCTCTGGTCATGTTCTTCAGCCCAGAATGCAGTCTTGGAAGTCGTCTGTCTTGACTAGGAAATTATGTCAGTCGACAAACACTCATCCTTGAGTTGACATTTGGTTACCATCAGGCTGGGATTAACAGGCCTGTTTTGGATAGTCTGGAAACTGTTTGGGATAGTGCAGTGTCTTTCCACTCCTGTGCTGCGTCTGAGGTTGACTCATCCAGGGCTAGACATTTCCACTCGGGCAACGTACCAATCTCTGGTGGCCACACAGTCTTGTTTATATCACCCTGTCCGCGGCCTTCTGGATCTGGAAGCGGCTTGCTTGCTTCCAGCATCTGTCCCCTTCCCTGCTCCTTCAACCTTTGACTGGGAGGGGGGGGGAGTAGTGACCAATGCAGTGGTGACTCTGTGGACTCAGTGGGCCAATAAAAACAGACAGCAGTGTGCTGCTCTGGGCAGACTAAACATCTATTCAGACAACATCCTGACTGGAGCTTCTCTGATGATTGGGTGGTGTGCAAGCATGTCCATCTACACGTACCTGCATAAAAGCGGATTCCACTATGTCCAGTTAAATGGAAGGAAATGTTTTTTTTTTTTCTTTGATTGTGTTCGTAGACCCAGACTATCCCGCACGCTCAGGTTGACTGTAACATTTCAGGCAGTTTTATCTTCATTGCATTCACACCATGTGAGAATGGGAAAAACTACCATTATTCCAATGTAGGAACTTTCATACTTTCATACTAATGTAATAAATAAAAAAAAAGATTTGTAGTCACTTGTAGTAGTTCATAGTTAAAGAAAAGTTTCAAGTGAACAGTGCAAAGTTTATTTTTAATTGACCTAACTGTAATAATGTCCATCTAATATCACATTCAGTTGGGATGTAACATCCAATATTTGCATAGTGGAAGAGATGGCAGATTCTAGCTTTTGATACTGTTTCCCTGAAATGATCAGTAAAGCTGATGTTAATGGTTTCCTCACCCATACTGATCCACAAAGGTCTTTTTATTAAAAAGAAAAACAAAAAGCAAAAATATCTAAAAAAAACAAAACAAAATAAGCTGTCTGGTTAAAACTCACTAAAAATTCACAAAAATTCCTCTTATGCTAAAAAAAGTTTTCCTTTATGGTTTATTTTTGGTCTGTAAAACGCTTATTACAGTGGATATACAAGTCTAGTTTTATATCATATTGTATATCATGTTGTATATAAGCTCCATGATCAAGTATGATGGAGCTGAAAATGGATTGCACTGCCATTGGCAGCCAAACAGAGTTTCTGACTGATCCCTCCAAGATAAAACTCCATCCAGCTTATGTTTTATGGCCAAAAGCAGTAAATGGAGAAACCCCTGACTGACAGTTTGCTGTGACAAGAAGTGCAGACTGAGTGTGAAAGTCTTATTTGGAAACTTTTTATTATTTTCCACTTAACCCTTAGGACATGTAAGACTATACAGAACTTTTAGGCAATAAAGGTAAAGCAAGGAAGCTCTCAAAAATAATTCCATGAATAGTTTTATGTATCACCTAACCTCATGTGTAAGCGGTACACAGAACAAGCCAAATCACATCAACGTTGTTACCATGCCTTGTCTTTAAAACAGCACCAGTTCTACAAAGCAGACTTGTGCATCATTATTAAAGTTACATTACATGTCGGTGAAGCTGTTCCAAGAAGTTAGGAGAACTTGCCACAGTTATTCTGTGGATTTAGGCTACACCAGTTCCTTCCTGAGATCTGTAGAAACCTCAACATCTGTTGGACATTTTATTCTTGTGGCTGAAGATGCTTCTTTTTGACTCTGATTTGGGTCACTGTATTGAGCTGATCAGATGCCTTGTTCATGCTATTGTGTGATGGATACAAATGTAAACATTGTATGGATACATATTACTAGATATACAGTATTTGTTTTTATGCAGAGGTTGCTCCAACTACTGGTTACAACACATGTGAGACAGTGTCTCAGCAAGGTGTAAGTATTTATGATCCTCTTCCTCTTGGACACAAAGCCTGAGCCACCTAGTTCTTTTGGATTTGGTTGCCAGATGCATCAGGTTGTTCAGATTTTACTTTATTTTTCAGTTTCAGTTTCTTGACGTTTCAGGTGCTGTTGACATTTCTTTTCACAGGAAGAACTTCTTACATGTGTGTCTTCTTGTTAAGCAGTACCAAGCTTTTTCAACTGCTTTCTTCATGCGGTACGTTTTCATCCTGGGAGGTGTTTATTCAACTGACCTCAACACGACCTCTTATTTAACACCTGGTTGCTGAGTGAGGAGGTTCAGTCTCTCCCTCTTCCACACAGGAAGTTAGGATTCCCTGTCTACAAACAACATAGGAATCTGTAGGGTAAGCAGAGAAAAGAGGGAGACAGAGTTAAGTCTCCCAATCCTCAAACAACAGAGGAAGCTGTCGGATAAGTAGAGGAGAAATTGAGTGAGAAAAATGGATGTTGCCTCTCCTGCTTTTGAAGTATTTATGAGGATCTTCCACTAACTCTGAACTTCCCTCTCACACACTTGAATACCAGTCAAAGTAGAATTTACCTTACTGACTAAAGCTTTAGGGTATTCATATTTTGATAAGATAAGAGAAGAGTAGCGAAAAATTGACCCATGAAATGAGTGTGGGGTTTTTCTCTCATTCAGGGTGTCTTGCCAAAATTGTCAGAATAACTCTTATATTGAAACAGCAATGCTCCTCGCAGTATAAGATATGATAGAGTAAAATTCATTGTTATTGTCCACCTTTTAACTTTTCTACATATTTTATCAGCTGGTCATATGTTCATATGTCTTCATACATTTATCCGTCCAATCCGAGTTCTATAAAACCTTTTCCTTTCTGCTTCTTTCAGCCACACATTCTCATTCACAAACATGTAAACATGTAGACAGGCACTAGTGTACAGACACACACACACACACACGCACAGAAAAAGCTATCCAGATATCCAGAGAGGGAGTATTGGGTTTTCTTCAGGAAGTGTGGCTCCTCCAAAGCTCTGGTCAGATGAAAGGCGTAGAGCTGTATCGATCGGCACAGAGCAGGGGGTGGTGGAGCGAGTGCTGTTTGTGTGCTCGTGTGTGTGTGTGTGTGTGTGTGTGTGTGTGTGTGTGTGTGTGTGTGTGTGTGTGTGTGTGTGTGTGTGTGTGTGTGTGTGTGTGTGTACTGGTAGGGGTTGGTGGGGGGGCAGAGCCTGTGGTGTGTCTGCCTGATGCAGGGCTGCCAGCCAGGCGAGGAGCAAAAGGCCAGAGGGTATTGGTAGGGGGTGGGATGAGAGAGGAGGGCAGTGAGTTGTCGCTGTGGCCCTGTGGCTCCACCGTAACCCTCTGACCCCTGTGGAAATGTACATCACATACACACAAACATGCACACAAGACCAGCACCAGTCTGCTGTTGTTGATGAGAGCTGTCAGAGAATGAAACAACATTGCTACAAGTAAGAGAGAGAGAGAGCTGACAAACATATACGAAGTAGTATACGAAACATTTGTAATCAGTTACATCTATCATTACAGCTATCAATTTCAGTACTGCTTCAGATATAATATATTGCCTAATTTCATAAATATTTTTTACAACTAAATTTATAAAACGTTATCTAATTTTATCTCAATGCAAGAGTCTGTACAACAGCTTACTGTAGCTTGAACAGAATACTTTACAAAATTAGGATTTTAAATCAGAGCTATGTACGATAAACTAGATTATGAATCTGTCTACACTTTCCGTTTTAACTTGACAGTTCAGAACGCTCTGTGCAGTGAACACCTTCTTACCTGTACCAACAAACCCCTGAGGTTAAACACCTAGTCCTAGTTACTTTTAAATGGTCTAAGGATTTGTTTTAAGTAGAGCTGTCCTAAGACAATCTGGAGGCCAGTATTGGCACAGATCTTGGCATGTTTTAAAGGTTTGGCATCAGCTAAAATGACGCCAATTCATATCCCATCCTTTCTCTGCTGAACTCTTTGTTTTGTCCATCTCAGCCTGCTCATGTTGCAGTGCTACTTTCCTTCTCAGTGTGAATGTCATAAATAATTTGAACACACTGGCGAGTGACTCAGACACGGAGGTTGGCAAACTCTGATTCTATTTATCATTGGCAAATATACAAAACATTAAGTTAACAGTGTCAAACTTTTAGCTAGTGCTAAAGTTGCACTTACTGGTTAAAAGAACAAACGTTTTACACCAATTCTGTCTAGAGCTGCTTTAATATTCTTTCCAAGATTTTGTTTTGTTCATGGGATTTGACCACTGTGTAGTTTTTTCCAGCTTATCCTCTTTTTCAGTGAGGTTATTGTGGCCAATCCATTCTTAAAAGTGATGTCTTGTGCTCTGTGAACAGCTTTTTCACAACTTCTCACAATTAGATTGTCCTCTTGGAATATGCCTGGAAAAACCTGATCTTTCAGTATATTTAGGTAGTCAGCTGACCTCACTGTGTTCATAGTAATTATCCAATGGAAGAATCCACCTTCTTTTTTTTTTTTTTTTAGGCATTGCATTTTCTGATCTGATTGATTCTGTAGTTTTTGTGTTTTGTCAAATGTCTGTTCTATCAAGATGTGTTTTCCCCCTAGCTACCTTAACATAATCCTAATCTTGACCAAAAAATCCACTGGAGTCATTTGAGGATCATGTTGTGTCAGTTTCAGAAATGGCATTCTCAGAACATGATAATATTTTTTAACCAGTGCCTCCAGTATATTGATCCAGATCTCTAATGTGTCAGATTAATCAACATTTATTTATTGCGTTATGTATAAAATAGAGGATAAGACTAGAAACATTTTGACTTGTGGTATGGCGTTTAAGTAAAAGAATTTTTTTTATAAAATTACTCTATTTTCTCATTTTCAGCAAAAAATAGTAAACTTGTTTGTCATTTCCAATTTTCTCTTTCCCGAACATCAAACCTACAGGTACACTAATGAAACTACGTAAGACAAAAAACAAACAAATAAAAAAAAAATCCCTGATGAATGTAGAATGAAGAGTCACTCTTCCTCTACGCATTAGATAGTGTTACCATGGACACACTGTAAATAAACCATTTTCTGGATGACTGTTCAAAGAAATTAAAGTTTATTAGGTGACAGGCCATTATTTACATCTCAAAATTGTTATGTGAGCAGATACTCCCTTATACTACTACGGTTAACTCTTGTCCTACCGGAAACAACATGTGTCAAACAAACCACACGGTTTGGGAGCCTTTAGAGCCCGAGGTCAGTTTTAGCTTTGTACACTTAAGTTTGTGTTTGACACTTAATGGAAAAGATCTAGAAAGAGACAAATATAAAGCTGTGGCACGTATAAATATCATCATCATCACCAGATTAATTTGAACCAACACAGGACCTTATGTGGACTGACAAGGCTGGGTGTGCCCGACCCTCTGAGCTTTGTGCCCCAGGGGAGAGATCGGCCAGGGCGGCTTGCTAATTGAAATGTGTTGGCGACTCATCGACGTCTCGACTCCAGTTTCAGGGCTATTTCGAACCACAGTGCTGATTGCTGGTTTCACATCACACAGGGAGAAAATCAATAATAGCTGTGAGAGCTAGGGTTTATGCTTTGCAAGTAGACATTAATGCTTTGCAGAGGATGGATTGATAGTTATCATTTGTCACTTTCTGTCTGCAGATCAACCTGAACTGTAGATTATCTAAATTCCTGAGAGTGATGGGTAATATCGCTTGTGAGTTTCCAAAAAAATTTCAGTTTCAGTGTCCAGAGCTGTTCATGGGGTATCCGGGCCAAATGGCTATTTGACTTTCTTCAATTTTCCTCCTTTCCTTTTCTTTTTTATTTGCATGTTTTTATATACTCCACTAAGCACAATAGGGGTCTCATTATGGAAAAATGGCTGATGTGATTTACTAGAACTTTGCTTGTGCTTTCAGCACTGTACAGTTCAGTGGGCTAAAACTTTCACCATTTTTAAAGGCATCACTGTGCCTATAGATGATTTGTTCCACTGTAGTTTGGTGGCTACTACTTTTTAATACCATGAAATTCCTTAAAATGTTAAGTTTGGCTCTTACCACTTAGATCCTCTGTTATACTGTTACACATTTAACTTAAGTTCTCCACAACAAAGTCTGTCTTTGATTGCTGTGATTGCAGTAATGGCCATTGTTTTGATCTCTTGTTGGATTTCAGCAGTCTAATTTGGTATTAAGTTATGGTCATATACGGCACTGCCCATATCAGTAAGTTCTGTTCTTATTGTATTGTTTGAAATCACTAAGTTTGATCTCTTGAAGGCTAATGTAGCCTACTATCTGGGCTTTGGCTGTTGGTGCTGCTACCCTTCAAACACAGAGTGAGCCCTTTGAAAAATGGATTGCGGAAGAGATAAGAAATAATTTATGTTCCTATCACTGCCTCGCACAAATATGGTGGGGAATACTGTGCCAATAACTCCCACAAACTCAGAAAGGCACGCTATCTTTTACTGCACAAATTATTAACGGCGCTGGGGAGGAAGGGGGAGACACTGTGCTCTTTTTTTCTAGATAGACCTGGCTCATTGCTTGTTGAAGCTTTGAGTTCACCACAGCGCTTTATAATAAAAGATAAGAACTCTGAAAATAGAAAATGTGTTTAAATATGAAAACTATTTTAACTAATTTCCATCATCACCATAGTATGACGGGAACATTTATTTAGACAGTGAAGTGTGTGTGTGTGTGTGTGCGCATGTGTTTGTGTGTGAACAGGGAATAGAATAAAGAGGGGAGGGAGTCCAAAGGGGAGTGTTGAAGGAGGATACTCGGGGTCGGGTGTCCGCTCGCCTCTGTCGGCTGGCGTTGACAGCTACAGACGCTGGTCTAAAATGAGAATCCTCTTGGGCCGCCTGCCTGCCCATCCAGCAAGAAAATAAATCCCATGTGGAAGAGCCGCTGTGTGGGATCACAGACAGCCGCCTGACCCCCCAGATCCGCCAGGGGAGGCCAAGGGCGCCGGCACGACAGCATAAACCCCCCTCAGCCCCCTCCAGGGTCTAATGTTACTCTGCCTGCTTGCCAACTCTGAAATTCTGGAGCTACAGGACTGTGTTGGTCCCATACTTATTCAGTTTTAAACCAGTTTTCTGGTTAGCTTTTGTGTTTGGGTGAAGGTTTAGCTTAAGGCTTAGGTTATACCACAGAAATAGCACAGAGGTCTCTCCGACCTTACAAGGCCTTTCACTGTTAAAACTGTTTTGAAACATAAAACCAAGGAGAAATTTAACTTTAACCGTATTGAACAGGCACTTGTGCAGTTGCTGATGTTCAGATACTACATAAGAACACCGCCTGCTAAGCAATTAGAGACACATATTGGGAATAAAAAGTTTTGAAATACGATGTGGTATTTAGGACTACCACCAGATGGAGGGTGTTGAATTGCCAAAATTAGTGCTTTCCAAAGATTCAGCACTCTGATCCACATTTTTCCCCTCTAATGTGGGATGTTTCTCCATGTCTGATAACACAGCACACTCAAAGCCCCTGAAACAATTTCTGATATTAAATTCCACAAATTCCAGCTTTGGAGAGCTAAACTCCCTCCAGGATCCCTCAGAAGTTTCATGTCTAGATAAAATGAGAACGAGTCAGTAAAGGTAGCACCATTTTATAGGAACAAATAGACTTAATGAGTGTTACTTGCTACACAGAAGAATGACCTGAAGCAAAAGGTGTTTTGCTTTTACTACTCCACTTTTATCAAATAGCACAGAAATGGGGTATAAAGAGCAGAGAAAGATAATATAGAATTAAAATCAAGATGGTTTCCAGCGGCAGTTAGCGATGTGATATTTAGATCATGGACCGGATATTTGATACCAATTGAGTCATTTCTGTCAAAAGGCCACTATGTACTGGCATTACATTAATTTTGTCTACGTTGGAAGCCGTGAGAGGCACAAGTAGAAGGCAGAAGTAGAAATGTAGAGGTGGAGTTTGTGTCCTACACAACCATAAAAAATGTTTAGGCGCCTAAACCTAGCATCAGTAGTCTGAGTGAAGAAGCTGTGCCTTTATAATTAGACTTTGCCTTGAATCGTTTACACCTGTTGACTCTGAGATTTATGGATTACGTGACACTATTTATGGAAGAAGATCTTTAGCTTATTTAATGTACAAAATTAAATCCCACTCATCCTCATTTTCTAGTTTGCGTCGCTCCACTGCTGGAGGTAGATGATAAAATATACGTTGACTGGCCCTTGGTGTTAGGATCCTTTTTAAATGGTGAATCAGAAACACAAAAGTCCACCTACAGAAAACGTGTCTGGACTTTTTGGCTTTTAAGTCCACAGACTTTTATTTATTTTTATTTATTTTCATTTGTTACTGACTGGGTTCCGTTTCCAGTTGTTTAGTGAAACACCTAAAGCAACTTTAACTCCCATTGCTGTGCTGGTCATTTCTTATACTTCTATGGAGAAATTGGACAGGACGAGATTTGAAAAGGATTTCCAAAGAAATTCATACTCTCCTTTAAATAGTTAATTACTCTGGCGGTGTCTGGATGTGGATGAGGGGAGAGACGGAGACGCTTCTTTCTGTCTTCCTGTCTTTTTTCCAGTAGGGGCAGACCTATATATTTTGCAGATCATGTCTGAAAGGCTGGCTCCAAGCGCTAGGGGTGGGCTCTCGCTCTCTGATGGTTTTCCAGTGAGTATTTGTCAGGTCAGACTGTGCACCGCCCGGCGGTCTCCGCTCCTCTCCCCGGGTTATTTATTACCTCTCTCCCCCGCCGGCAGCGCTGCGGCTCTGGGGCCGCTGCCAACAACGGTGCAGAGGCGGGGGCCGCATAAGGGGGGTTCCAGTGGGACGATGAGAGGACTGAAAGGACGTGTTATGCATGTTGAGGATGGACAGATATTGTCCCTCATTACATGCAAGAAACTGTTTTAGACGTACTCAGCATCTCAGGTGGCTGGCAGACTGGACTGATCTCAGTAATGCTAGGATTTAAATTCTGTGTGTTTTTAACTAGTAAACATAGGTCAATGTCATTGAACCATTAGATTAAACTGGTGAGTGTACGGGAAAATAATTGCCAACTGTTTTAATAAAAGATTTATTTATTTATCAATGAAACTGCCAAACAAGCAAGTACTAGCTTTTCAAATGGAAAGCTTTGCTCCATCTAATATTTGTGTAAAACAAATACCTTTGATTTTAATTCGAGACTGTGACCTTGGAATCTGAATTATTATGATTTTTTTTACAATTAATAGAATTGATAATCAATTAATTCATTCATTAAGTGTGCTGCATACGATTAATCATTATCAGTGTCACTGAGGTTTATGAACAGTTGTGGACAGTTTTTACCGTGTGTGTGTGTGTGTGTGTGTGTGTGTGTGTGTGTGTGTGTGCGCGCGCATATAACATTAACAGACAAATGAAGACACATATTACAGTGCAAAAATTCATTTCAGGATTTTCTATCAGTGATATTATATTATTTATTACATTTCTTACCTTCATCAGTGTAAATGTGTCTCTGTATGATCTAACATTAACAACAAATTAGAAGAGACCAGGTCATCACTTGTCTCAGTATATTGTCCCACTTGTAGAAACAAATCCATCATGATTGAATTATGTTTTGTTCCTTGTTAGTATGTTACTTTTTTGTTGTGGATATTACGGCTATGAAATAAGCCAGTTCCTCCCTGTAAAATGTTGATGGTTTTGGTGTCACATGCTCACAATCCAAGAGATGAGCTTTTGTATCGTACACTCACCAGATGAATCACACAGAGAAACTGTAAGAGGGGGAGACACCAGGGTCTCCATCAAGAGTGACTTTTGTCATTGCATTTTGACTGAGACACTTCCCATAATGTCACTTGACTGAGATAAGTCATTCTGCTACTTCTGCAGCTCTTCACCTGTATATTTGAAACCACTAGCTGAAAGCAGAGAATTAACTTCTGTGGAAGTTGTTTGTTTCTTAGAAAGTCTTTAATGATAATTACTGACTGAAGCAGTCCACAAACGACAACACTTCACTATCACTTCATCATAAAATAAAAAGGAATTCGAATTTCAGATTATCACAGTATGAGGTGGTCTTTTTCATCATAGTCTTACATGTTGCTGTGGAAAATAAAACATGTCTATTAAAAAAACATTAAGTTATTTTAAATACTACAAATCACATTTAATATCACACCTGCATTTTCAAAATGTGTTTGCTTGGTCTAAAAGTCTTTAAGAACATAGTAGCAATAGTTAGAAGTAACTGGATATTTGTAAAAGCTGTATATCTGTTTACAGTAATATTGTTGTATTTTCTATTTCACTGTAAATTTATGAGCTCTAAATGTAGGGGTGGGTATTTTTCTGTGGGCCCTTTCACATTCACATAGTAAAAGTAATATGCAAGAAAAGGTTATGTAGAAAGGTTATGCAAGGTTTCCACATCACATCAAACATTTGTTTAAAAAGAAAAAAAAGGCTGATGGAAAAATCTGCTCAGTTAACACGAATCCGTTTTTGAAGATGTGAAAGCTGAAGTGTCGTCACTGCACAAGTTTGGGGAACCCCTCCGTGATGAGACACCGAAATGAGTCATGATCAAGGATGGTGAGTGGGCGTACGAGTGGGCATGGGTGTCCCCTTTATGACTGGTTTCATCAGGGCTCTCCCGGTGGTGCAACCTCCAGTGCCCACGCACGCATTAGCGAGGTTTCCATCGAGACATTTCGATGCGGTGAGAGCTGGTTTGATAAGGAGACAATGAAAGAACTTCTCATCTAAAATGTAGTGTTCCACTTCCTAGAAGCGGCTGTGTAAACATACGCCATAAATGTCAACAGATCATGATTTATGTCAGTGCTGCTGTTCGGTGTAATCGCCAACATGTGGGAAGTGACATTGTTGTTTAGTTGAAAAACTTTACCTTTCGATTTCATTTTTGCAGCCGTATTTGCTGTAAAGGTAACGGTAGCTTTTGGTGACGTCAGATCAGTTTGTTTTTCAAACTGTGAATGTAAAATATGTTTTGGATTCCTTCTGATTCACAAACCCACTAATTCCATTACATTCCCTTCTGACAGGGCAGCTCCTCGCCAAAAAGAGAAATGTAAGTGTTACGGTCCGTCATCATGTCAGGCGAGGTAACAGGCAAGTGTTTTTGTAAATGTCTGCCGTGCATTTGCCTGTCTGCTCCTGGCTGTAGGCATAAAACCAGTTCTGGCCAGGCTGTGGTCTCTGGCCTTCCCGTGCACCGCTTCCGCCTGCGGTGTGGCGTGCCTCCTTCCTGTGTGTGTCAGAGGCAGTTTGGCCTGATTTATAGGCCCCTGACACACAGCGCTTTGGACCCCACCTCTGCTGCTGGAATGGCTATTCCATGTGTTGGTGGTGGATCCACCTGGGTGGTTCTCCACTGATGGGGGTCAGATGTGGTCCTGCTCAGGAGCTCAGGGGAACATGCCCTGCAGACAGTGTGGAGAGAAACTGCTCTCGAAAAATGTGGAGTGAAGCCAGTTTTCACTTAAAGCAACAAGCTTACAGCAGTAGTTCCACTTGATGAGTTAGTAATCCAAAATTAAATCAAGATACAACTCAAAGAGCAGGAATAAAGATTAAGTTTTGGTCAGTGTAAAACTTAAAATATGGTAAAAAAGTACAACTTTATTAAAGATTATATTTAGATTTAGGCTAAAACCAAGAAATCATTGGTTAAGATGAAATTGATTCTAAGGTTTTGTTTTGCTTTTTATTGGAAACTGCCATCATTTAGTACTCGGGTATTAATAGATAAAGAGTCGTTTCCACCAACCTATTCATATTTTTCTATTTTGCTATATCAAGGTTAAACATGGGGAGGAGTTGAACTCATCGTGACATGCATATTTACAGCTGCAGCAGGTGAGTAGTTTTGCTTGGTTGGAGTAGATGGTGTCACTGTAGGTGAAGTGTAACTATTAAATGGTTGAATTTTGACATGAGGGGAATATGAAACACACACACACACGCTGTGGGCTGTCAGATGAATCTATTGGCCTGATGTCTGTGATCCAAGCCATCTCTTTGCGTTCAATACTGAAGGTCTGATTTATGGTTGCTGATTTGAAATGATCATCATTTTTTTGGACATTGTACATAGAAACTGTTGGCCTAAAGGTGAATGCCTGATTTGGGGCTAATTAGAAATTTGCCTCTTTCAATGGGGAACTTACACAAGAAGAAACGGATAAATGCCAAAAGCCTGGTTCAGGAAGAAGCTTTGCAGTTTTATAATATCAGAATATCTTTGTACACCTCAAATACATGAATATAAGAGCTGTCTTCTCGCCTTGCAGATTCAGTTGCATGGGTGAAGTGAAATGACTATTCACTTCCTCATGCAAACCAACGACTGTTACTTCATTGAAGCTCTGCAGCGCCGTCCCTCGCAGTCCCCCCTATTCTCAGTGGCTCTCGCCGAGGCTCCGCTGTTTAAATGGGCCAAGTTAAGAAGCGTCGGAGAGTGCAAATCTTGTTTGGTCTGGGTCTGTGAACTTCAGCGTGACTTCAACGACATACACAGGGGTTAAAAACAACTCTTTCCAAAAGTTTTAACTGTATTAATGTTGCGCAAATACGACTGAGGAACATCAAGTCAGATTTACTTGCAGGCAGTGTTTCTGATTATTGCCATATGCCACATTTGTTTAAGTAACAAGAGAAATTGAGTTACTATTATCATTGTCTTATCACTGCCGTTATTGGCTGGGAAATTGTAATGTGGTCACGTAAACCCCCCCACAGCTGTATCGATTTGATTTAACTTTAAAATATAGTTTTGCGAAATTTCGCCTCCACTTGGTGAATATTGAAAAAAAATCTCTTATTTTCCATTTGCCCGAAAGCAAAAAAAAAAAGAGACGACGCATAGACTGCGACTGATAATGATCTCTGTAGCTAACATAATGTCCGGGCTCAGATCTACCCAGCATGTCAGGTATTAACAGAGCGAGTGTGATTAAATGTGGGAGGTAGGACCTGTGAGGCTGGCGGAGAGCGCTGCTGCCGCTGCGAGCTGGAAACTACTGAATGGGAATCTATCCGGCAACTTCACCAGACCGCTGTCTCTCGGCGACACGGGGGCTCTGCGTAAAACCAAGCGGCGCGTCTCCAAGTCTGGGTCAGCCCAACTCGCAGACGGAGAGGACGCTCAAGTTGGATCGGGCGAGCAGTTTTTCACTTGGTACCGGCGCTCGGCTCTCACTAACATGCCTGCCATCAAAAAGGAGAGGCTGGATGGAGACGACATGGCATTGACCGCGTTCAACCAGTCCGAATACTTGGCCCCTTTAAATGCCACCGCTATCCCCGTGGTGACCCCGCACCCGCCGCCCTACGACCACATTTTCGCCCATCACCGCGCGTACTTGGGGCTCCACGACTCGGCGCTGCATCACCAACATCTCCACCATCACACAGACGATTTAATGCTGGAGAGGTTCTCCTCTATCCCCGACTTTCAGCCCTTCTTCGACAACGGGGAGCCGTGCATCGAGGTGGAGTGCGGCGAAAACAAGGCTTTGCTTTATATCAATAAACTGTGTCAAGGTAGTAAGGGACCCTCAATTAAATACAGGGGTGAGTGGCTCACCCCTAATGAGTTCCAGTTTGTCAGTGGACGAGAGACTGCCAAAGATTGGAAACGGAGTATTAGACACAAAGGTAAGAACAAACGCCACTGTCCTCACGGTTCGTGTGTAGAAAGGGACACCTTAACATGAATTAAACACTTTTTAGATAACGTTTATTCCGGGTACAAACTTGGATCCTACGGTCCGTTGCTGAGTTTTGGAGTGAAAGGGTTACATCAGTCAGTGCGTAAGGAGACGGATGAGAAAAGGCGCATATACTCCACGTACCCTCCGAGGCTTTGACAGAGAGTTTGGGCTGCGATCGTACACCAGACCGGGGCATTTGGAGTAGACTGCACCGGGACTGAGGTGAAAAAGTTAGACATAGATATTGAGTTTGTGCCCTTTGCTGTATTTTTCTTCATTATGCGATGTGTCGTTCCGTTAAGTGTGGGTGCACTTGTGCATGGGTGTTGACACTTCAACGCATCGCATGTTAGGTTTGGAGGAGACTTTTAGAGAAATTGCGTTTTGTTTTCCCAGTTCATCATCAGAATCAGAGCTAATCGGATCATTCTGCAACCAGTTCACATTTTAAGCCGAATACCCGCTTTTATCGACGTGTTTTGGAGCATTTGCAGGAGAACAACCTCGGCAGCGTCACCACACTGATATTGTTCCGGTATTTTATGTTTACATTTATAGGACAATATTTTAATGTAGTAATTATCGCGGCGCGCGCACGCTCTCGCCACACACACACACACACACACACACACACACACTCACACTCACGCACACACACATATTAGGTTACTCAGGCAGAATTGACAGGAGTTAGGATGTGTGTGGGGGGGGTGGGTGTTGCCCCCAGGTCAAAAATGATAGCCTAATAGTTTAATATACCAGTTCCTATAGACAGATGACAGGAGGCTCATGTCTCTCTGAATCACCACCGTGGACAATGGGTAGAATTTAAACTTGAAACTGAGAAATGTAGAGAGATGAGCCAAGTTGGTCTGCAGGTAACTGAATAACTCCTTTAATTAAATACTGTGTTTATCGGTTGGTTTGAAAATTCTGAGTCTCGAGATGCAGCGCAGGAGAAAATGGCTCATTGTGAAGCAGTTGTGACAGTGAACTGGCTGGAGAGTGTGGTGGGTACAGTACATATTCACTCAAGTCTCTTGTTTTATTTTTCAGGGAAAAGTCTCAAGACTCTTATGTCCAAAGGAATCTTACAGGTGCATCCTCCAATCTGTGATTGTCCTGGTTGTCGAATTTCATCTCCAGTGGTAAGAATATTTAATCTTCTGTCATTCTGGACTTATACTGCTGCTACTTCCTTCTCTGCATGTAGTGTCAGTATGATAATTAGAAGAAGCTAATTAGGAGTTTCTATTTGGCTTGAGGACAACTTTTTTGCACTGGACATGTAAGGTTAAACAATTAAGGGTTAATAACTGGTGGTTAAGAATAATCTTCAGTGAAGGTTATAACTTACACAACGGATGCAAACCAAGTTGGTAGATGAATCGATATGATACAAATATTTGTGTTGAACCAGTAGATATGGTCAGATATTGTTATTGTAAACTCAAAAATTTAGATTTTTAAACAATGCAGATTCTCTACCTACGTGGTTCCACCAACACAAGTGAATTTGATTTCTATGGCACAAAACCATAAAGTTGTCTGTACAGACCTTCCTTACTGTTTCATTTCTAATTTCTAAACCATATCACCGGCTTGAAGTTTAGCATTTGTTTAGCAGGACTAAGCATACTGATATTTTTAATGTGGTATTAGTGCAGTCACCCAGCTCTACATGCATGAAGCTGTGGGTGACTGTGTGAGTGTATATTGGAGCATTGTCTTTCTTTGTAACCTTGATAGTGAAGCCCCTACAGGCACACATGTCAACTTTGATGGTAATTTTTCGCAGCATGAATATCAAATCCACTTTCAGCCTTTCACGGGCTCAGTATCAAACAGCTTTTTATTCAGAGGCATTGAGCTGTTCAGTATGGCTGCTTGACGTCTGGTGTCATTGGTTGGGCTCTTCTGTACCATTGAATCAGTTTCCTCACCTGGCTGTTGAACTTTTGTTTGCCTAGTGCTTCCCTCAGGGCTCGGCCAGTGGCACGATGCCAAACTTTGAGGCCTTGCAGGTGTGTCACGATTACGGCATCACCACTCTCTGTCTATGTGCGTGTGTGCCTGTGTGTGAGCTTTGAGCGGGCACACTGCCGGCTCACCGTCGCCAAATCTGTTCACACAGGTGCTGCGGGTTGTGAGTGTGTGTGTGTGTTTTTTATCACCACAGAGCGCATCTGTCGTCGCTCCCAAGCACTAATCTTGAGGGAAGGGTGTAAGAGGCTTAGCGAGCTACTGAGCGTGGCTACTGCTGATTATTGTGTGCGAGGCACGCAAGGCAAAGGCGGTTTTGATAAGCCGGAGGTGTTTGAGTGATACAGGTAAACTGGTGACATTTTTCACATCCATGAATGAAGACCTGTACCCTAACACATAGGGTTCAGCCAAAACGAATTACCTGAGGGAGGTAGAGGGCAGAGAAAAGAGATAGTAGAAATGCTCATGTCTTATTTTTTAGAGAAGGATTTGAGTATATGAGCATGTTTGCTTACGCTTGAGCTCATTACAGATATCAGAATGATTGGATTCTGGCTTGCTAGGGCTTGTACAGTTCCACTTCAATTAAAGCAGTGACGGAGTAAAACTTTTTTTCATTGACGTAAGCAGGCATAAGAGAGCCTTAAGATTGTTGTTGTATTCTTTTTCCCTGTCTCGCTCTCTCCCTTGTCTGATGGTGAAGCCTGAAGTCTAAGCCACCAAGTGAATACCACTGTGACACACATCCACACATATAGGCAAAGTATGTTGGCAGTTCCATGCGAGGCGGTGAGGGTTCGACAGAGGAGGCAAGGCAGCAGGACTTGTATGGCCTGTACTGGCGTCTCTCTCTCCCTCTACTGACTTCCCTCAGGGCATGGCAGCCAGCACTCACTGATGAGCTCGCTCTCTCACACTCACTCTTACAGACACACACACACACACACACACACTGTATGACTGCCTACTGACACAAATGACCTCATGCAGACATTTATTTTGAAAGTTTGACGGCTGAACTTTGAGTGATCTTGTTTTGCTATAGGCATGAGGCAAGTGATCATAAAACAGTGCAGCAGCTGGTGGGAAGACGTTTCACCTGCCTGCTCAGAACTCTTGGAAGTTAATTTGCTGCATCGGCTCGGGCACAAGCTGTTTATGCCAACATAACAAAAACTGTAGTGTTGTGACATGCAACAATATGTTGATAAGGATGTTTTTTTACACTCTGAAATTAAATTAGTTTATGATTTATACACTGTTGACTATGAGCTGTTAACGTATATTACCTTTACATTTGCTCCTATTTTTTGACAGCCTTTAGTTGTTCTTAAAGGTGCCTTTTGTAGACTTTATTTTTCATACATATAATACTTGTGACTCTGGCTGCACATTGAAGTTTATTCTTAGCTCTGTATGTTTGTGTTACTGTCTGAACACACTTGTTTTAGTTTGGACCTTTATGCGTGCATATCTGTGATTATTTGTACAATGGGATGACTGGTTGACTTGCTGTGTGTGCATGTATGTGTTTGTGCGTGCATGTGTCTCCTCCCGGGAGAGCTCAGCTTCCTCTGCTCTGTTATTTCAGCGGAACTGGCGGAGGCTGGGAGGAAATTGCACTCCCCTCCTTCGGCTCGTAAAGACCTCCTCCAATCAAGGGCTCTTCTTACAAAGTAGAATTAAACGCACACACACTCTCTCATCTATGCACAAATACAGGCATGCACACTTTGCATGTAACTTATAGTGTATCTCATTACAGTTTCATAATTTCATTTCCAATAGGGCTAATAGGGAAAGATAATAAAAATAAAAATTAAATTAAAATGCGCCATATTGAGTGGAGTATTAAAATCTGAGCTGTTCTATGCTGGAGTTGGCTTCGTAGATCAGCTACCTACTGTATGCTACTTCTGTTGTTGTCATGTGTGTTTGTGCCCGTGCTTGCGTGCATGTTGCTGAGGCTATGTTGCTATGGTAACACTGGAATCGGCCATTGGCCCAGAAGTATGCAGAACTGTGATCATGTTGATCGTCTTTGTGCACTTTTTGTGTCTCTCTCTCTCTGTTGGACAAATTACAAATGAAGTCGGCCTCTAATGACCTGTTTGTTTACCATGGGTCTTTATCCTACTGATCACTATCAGTGTGAAAGTGTGTCAGACATAGAGAAATACAGTTAAGAGTGGGATACAAGCACACATATGAAAGCAACCTCATGCCATCGTTTTATTAATCATTCAGTTAAAATATGTATTGCAAATTAGATAGCAGCTGCCACTATTGCACATGCAATTTTTGTAGTGCATTTGAAGGAGGAGGTCTGAACTGTGTCGAACTTTAAATTAGGTTCTACTGATTGTCTGAATCTAATTTTACTCTTGTAGACACTAAAACAACAGAAAACATAAGTTTAATTTACCAACCACAACGTGCTTCCACTTCCCCTATTTCCCTCACTAAACCCACCCCCCGACCTCCGCTCTCTGAGGGGGGGGGGCGGTGGTGGTGCAGTTGTTACCTGTCCATAAAGCACCCCTGTGGCGCCCTTGGTGGGCCTATCCAAACACAGAGAGAGAGAATAGGGGAGGAGGAAGGAGAGAGAGAGACAAGAGGGAAAGAGGAGAGCAAGAGGTGCACTGAAACGCTTGACTGCACCGCCACTGACCTCCCAGCGCCGCTTCAGACCACCCCCCCACCCCCAGCCTCCGCTCATCCCCTCCACCTCACCGACTCTCGCCCTCTGTGCGCTTCACCCCCTTCCCCCCACTGCTCCGCCAATCCCCCCCCCTTGCCCTGTGCCGCTCCACTGGGCTGCAACTGCCCGCTCGGCTCAGCGCGTGGGGGCCGAGAGTGCAGGAGAGAATGAGCGTGTATGTCTGTGTGTTTGTGGGGAGGTGGGGGACTTGGTCGCATGCCTGTCCGCCCTACAGTGCTTTCTCACTTTTTTTTTTTTCTTTCTTTCTTTCACACGGCCTTGAACAACTAAGTGCTAAAGTCTTCACATAAAGTATGCACACACATCTAGAGTTGGATCAGGTTATTTTGCCCTGTACATTTGTACATAAAGATTTTCACTTGATAATGTTAATGGCTGATCTGGTGGTAACATCTGTTCTTGCCAATATTGTGTATGTCTACTTATGTGCTAATAATTTAATTATAATCACATTAGGCAAATATAAGGCCTGTCATTTCTTTCCGTAGCCTGCACATATAGTGCACATTTGGCACTGTTTTGGTCCTGAACATGCACCAGAAAGGTCATAGGGTACAGTGGAAGCAAACTAGTGTTTCTATAAACAAAGCTTGTTATGGCTGGTGATGAAGAAAAAGAAAAAACATAAAAATAATTTTAGGATGAAGGCAAAAAAACAGCTTGCATAACTTACATCAGAAGTAAAGGCAATTGTATTAAGGTGTTCTGTGAATTCATCAAAGCAATAAAAATCTTGTTTCGTGCAGCTGGCACCTACAAATTAGGATAAATATTATGCTAACTATCATGAAACACATCATTCAAACTTTATTATTGGGTTTCTGGGAAAATCAGGTTAGTCAGAACCATTTGAACACTCAATATATTCAATATATTTTAATCAAACTATTACTTAAATCTGATTATTCACAGTAATCAAGTTATAGCTTTTAATGTTCGCATGATAAGCAATCTAAATATATAGCTAATCACCTGTCGTATTTGCACCTGTGAAAATGTCAAGAGGCTTTCTCTGTGGGTGAGTCAGAGATAAGGAGGTGAGACTAAAAGTTAAGAATGTGTCATTTGTATTTTGTGATGAACTAGATCTCAAGCTCATGCAAACACAGCAGACAAATTGTTTGTTTTGGCCTTGTTTCAGAGCTTTTATGTGAGCGTGGTAATGACCACTTCAACCCCCCGGTGTACGCTCGCTCATTTTTTTCCCCCTCTCCTTCTCTGTCGTCTCCTCATTCCCCCTCCCCCTTTCTCCTAGTGCCCGCGCCAAGACGGCCTGCCATCCTGCCTCCTCACACACACACATATATACACACATGCTGCGAGGTAACGGCAGACAGGCGCGTGACTCATTAGGCATTCGTCCCCCAGGGGGATCGCTGGGGGGGCGCGTGCAAGGGAGAGAGAGCACCGCAGCTGCAGGAATGTCACGGGCGGCTACCGCTGTGTGTGCGTGTTTGTGTGTGTGGGTGTGGGCTCACTAATGCTGGTTGGAGCCAGCGGCAGGGCACTGCACCTTTCAGGAAATAACACAGGGAGAAAGAAAAAACACACTTATTAGTCCACTTTGCCAACAAGAGCTCATTTAAAAGTCTAGAATAAATTTGGACAGAAATAATCAGGGTTTATAATTTTTGCTTGAATTGAAACTCCTTTACTGGCCAGCGTGTCCTGTAGCTGTGAAATTAACCTGTAATGTTTTCCACTACAACAGCATTTTGTTGCTTTTAAACCAAACCATTGCTCATAGATTTATAAATTCAGGACACCACCCAAATGACTTATAGCAATATATAGGCTAAATGTATGCATTTTTAGCTCACAATGACCACACTAAAATGGTGTGGATTGACAACTGTGTGGATGTGCAGGTTAATATTTGGAAATGAATATACCAATCAATTCAGTTCATTGTCATTATTTCGTAACAACATCTTCCAATAATAAGGAAACTTGCGAACTTGAGAAAAAACGGAGGCAAAAAGAATACAGTAATTTTAAGTAAGGTATACATTTATTGACAGAAAATTAGTAATGCAGACATTTGTTGTGAGAGGCAAGATATTTCTCTGTACAGGTAATGAACTGGCCCACTAGCCTGAACAACTGTTGCTGACTCTAACTAGATTTGTGATGAAGAGGTCACTTTAGTTAATTCATAAGTCATTCTGATTGTATCACTGTGGGTGATGTAAACAGACTGCATGGGCTTAGCTTGATTTCACTGTTCAAGAAGGTAGATTATTTACATCTCATATCTGTCCTGCTATTTCCTTTTAGTATTAGAAGTCATTCATTATTTTTAGTTTAAGTTCTATTTCTATTATTGGCCTAACAGCATATTGTGTCTAATGCAGAATTCATGTCTTATATTAATACGTGAACGTGAATCAAGATGTGTCTTTATGGGGAGGGTTTCTGGATGTTGTGCATTCCTAAAACCATTTCAACTTTCTGTCTACATTGTTTAATAAGTTGGTCAGTGTTCCCAAATGCATACATGTATGTTCATGTGTTTTTTTTTTCTTCTTTTGTGTGTGTGTTAATGTGAAGCACAGATATATTTCTTGGCTGCCTCACTTTCAGACAAAGTGTGGGAGGCGATATTCATAGAGGTGCTTTTAGTGGGACTTTTATGAGATACTTTTTTCCATGGCTGAAAGGAGGTTGACCACACACAGTAAGGTTGCCTCAGCTCTGTGCACTGGCTTGTGTGTTTGTACGTGCACATACAAGCCTGAGCGTTCATGCGCCCTTCCTTTGAGCGCCCCTATGTGGGCTGCCAGGGGTGTGTTTTGCTTCATGTTTTGTTTTGGAGAGCCCTCCCCCGTGCTGCGGAAGTGTTGCCGGAAGAAGTGGGAGCTCACCCCCAGTTCTGCGTCAGTGCCACTAAAGAAAGGATCGGGGCTTTCCGGGAGGAGAGAAGAGGGAGGCAGGGAGGGGGAAAGGAAGGGGGGCTGTCAGCCTGGGTATGTCACGGCCATGTGGGTGGTTGTCTACACACACACAGCCACAGTCACGATTGCTCGTAGACAAACTATTCTTGTATACACTGTATTGCTGGCATGCTCCAAGTAGAATCCCCCGCTTTGCAGGGGAATTCTAAGGACAGGAACAGGTGTGTGTGTGAGTGGTTCACATGTATCTATCTATGTGTAGGGAGGTGTAGGTGGTGAGGGAGTTGCGCATGTGAATGTGTACAGTATGCTTTTTCTAATGATGTGGCGAGAGCAATAAGGATACTTGGCAATGGAGGATTTGTATTTTACAGATGTGTGTCTGACAGATGTAACTAAGGGTTACATCCATGGGCGGGTGTTGTTCTGTTTGATGTTCTGTTTGCCTCCTCTAATGCTTTGTTAGAGCTTCAGCATTAACATCCAGGCCTTGCGTCTAAGTATCAGCAGTATCAGAAAGTAATCAACTGTCCTCAAACGTTTGAGCAGAACTTGTAGAAAGCTTCCATGGGAAAGAAGAAAGAAGGAAGAACCTCTTTGTTGGCAAGGCACGAAAAAAGAGAGAAGGAAGAGAAATGTGCAGAACTCTGTGGCCTGCTCATCCTGGGGGAGGTTTTTCATCTTTCTCTGTCCCCCCCCAACTCTTTTTAATGTCTGCCATTTGAGAAACTCCAGAGGGTCTGCACCTGTTTGCCTTTTGGCTAGCAGCCCCCAAATCCCTCCTCCTGCCCCCGCCTGCCACTCATGTTGCCGCACCTCCTGGGATAGTAGGAGCGAGGGAAGGAGGGAGCAGAGAGGAGTGGTGGAGAACAGGATTGCGTGTGGTGGAAGGGATAGCTGGAGGGCTTAAAGGCGTCCGGGAGTAAGAGTAGAGATGTAGGCACAGAGAGAGAGAGAGAGAGAGAAGTATAGTTTCAAATCCAAATCCGTTCTCCCACACTGGACAGACCCTGCTTCTGTGGAGTTTTCTTTCATGTTTTGACTCACCACATTCTCTTTTATTTCTGTATTTTCTCATACTTTTTCTCTGCTCTCTCCTGTACAAACCCACATCCGCTCTCCTTCTGTTTGCTGTTAACTTTTCCCCTTAACTTGCTGTTCCCTTGCTCTTCTCCAGTTTCCTCCCCAAGCTCAGTCTCTTCTACTCTTTCCATCTCTCGCTGCTCCTGTCTCTACTCCTCTCTCCCCCCTCCTTCCGTCTTCTCTGTGATAGGACCGTGTTAATCTGCAGTGACCTCTTCAGGTCACATTAAAGGTCGCCAAGCTTCACTTCCTATTGCCCCAAGGGCCACAATCAACTTTTTATCCCTTCTTTTCTCTGCTTATTCCTGGTATCTTTGGAAAATGAAACCAATAATGTACCACTTTAGTTGTACCCCATCAGTTTGGTTTTAAAGTAGAAAATATTATAAAAGTGTTGCTGATTGGTGCTGAAACAACTTGTGCGAAAAAGAAGTTCTTTCAGTACTGCAGATATATGCTGTCAGAGAGTATTCAGTGATTTTCATGTCACTCTTGCATCATAATTTATTCAAGAGTAGATGCAACTTGGTATGTGGCTGGAGCCTGAGTGCCAGTCCTACACATTAGTCTTGGTCTTAGTTTGTTATTGTTGCTACTAAACTAGTTTTTGCTGAAAGATTGTGAATTATTTTAGCATTTGATTAATAAAATAATTTCATGCAGTGGCTTCTAACTATTTTTATGAGTCAGATGATCTGACACCAGATGTTAGATGTTAATAATTTTTTTTGGTGTTTAACCATGATTGTTGATTTATCCAATAAATCATTTAGCTCAAAAAAAGATAAACAAGACAGTTTTTTTCAGGGGACAGTACCCTGATTGCACCATGTTTATGTCTAGGATTAGTAAATCCTGTTCTTTAAGTGTCTTTTTTTGTGCCTTGTTGTGCAGAACCGGGGCCGCTTGGCTGAGAAACGCACTATCCCCCTCCCCCCCAATCGGGTTCCCAAGAAGGAGCTGGCCTCCATCTTCAGTAGTGACGACAGTGAAGGCAGCGAGCGGGCCAGTGGGGACAATGCCCACATCAAGCAGGAGGACGAGCTGCATTATAGTATCATGAGAAAGAGGTGAGGCTCCCACTGTGTAAAACCAGTGGAATTTTGATTCCATGTCCTTCTTATAAATATATATACTTTTATTAACTTACATTTTCTTTTTGTGTGAATGACATATATGTGTTGTATCCTTATTGTGCCTGAAAAAAATGCATTAAGTTTGGAAGTGAAATTAACAACATGTCATGCTAAACTCTAACGTGTCACTTTTGTTAAATAATTAACAGTGATAACTCACTTTTTTTAGTTTGTTCCTTGTTTGCTTCTCTTCATATTCTGTCTAAAAGCAGATGCATTTTTTAATGACACCTCAAATGTGTATGTACTGTAGTATTTTCATCAAAAGTGATTTTTAGGATAATTTAGAGTTGCTAAAGGCTAATTTTGAGACTATTAGACAAAGAGCTGTATTTCAAAAATACTTATGGCTTTTGCTTTTGAAGGACTAATGGAAGGATGTGCGCTTAGCTCTGAAAGTGTTAATTGGTTTGTTGCTTTGCATTTTGTTGCTGCTGCCAAGTTTCAGTGTATCTGTCTTGACTTGATTTTGAAAGACTGAGTCACCTGAGTCACCACTGTCTGCTTTTTACCATCCTGTGCTGTGCTTGGGAACAGTTTGATCCTAGTGTGTTTTATGGAGATGAAGACATGCACTATGTCTTCATGTAACATTATTGCACTTTTTCAGTTTAAGAACCTTTGAAATTATGAATTAACTATTCTATAACTAATCACTTTCATTTTGCATCTGTTCTTTCTTCTCAGTTATCACTTTGAAAGAATGTTGGAATGACATAAGTGAAAAACACACTTTAAGTAGCAGCAAATGCTAAAAACATTTCAGCAGTAGTAAATATACATGGTCTTTTGATTCTCACCTAATGAACATACAGTATTTTCATCCCTTCATCAACAGTAAAGGCAAACATAAACATAAATGTTTTGTTTCAATATTGTCTCGTCTTGTCTGTTATTATTTAAGAACTATTATTATAAAACAAAATAATATCACAAGTATCAAGAATTTCAACATTTTAGGAAATTTTATTGTTTTATTCATAAAATTAATCAGTAAATGGCTTACTAATTGTTAAAAGTGACATTTTCCACAATAATAGATGGAGAAGAGTGCTCGGAAGTTGCCATAAATATGAGCTACATGCACTAAAAGCCTGTTTCGATTCAAGTGAATAGTCTTGTTTACATATTTATACATGCAAACACAAATATTCAATGTTACAGTAAGTTCACCTCATTACGATAAATCAAATCGACTCAGAACACTGATTCATTGAGTCATACAAGCTCTCTACTTAAGAACAAAACTAAACTAAATTCAGAAAATTTAATTCTTTATCTGTTGCTTCACAGTTTGTACACGGAGGACCATGTGAATTGAGAGAAATAAAGAGATTTTTAATCTGAAACAAACATTACATCAGTCTGTGAATATTTGATATATACATACACAGATTTGTCTTATTCAGAAATCAGACAGGCTGTGGAAAGATATAAAGCAGAAGCTGTTCATTGATTAACCTCAGAAAGTCCCCAGCTGCATTATAAGCAGCTTGTGCAACCTCATTACCGGAGGGGATGTTTTTCATGTCTTGAGACTTGCGTGTGACATGGCGGACAGCACAGCAACCGTGAAGCTTTAAATGGATCCACTAACCTCATTTAAGAGGGCTTCCCCTCCCCCTGACACTTGTGCCGCTGGCGTGTTAAGATGATAATGAATTTAAAGAACACTTATGACTAATATTTCAGGCTTTTACCCTTTGAAAGGCGACGGACTCGCTGGAGCCACAGCTCCGGTCTGTCCTGGGCATCCATCTCAGCCCTGCTTTATTCCCCATTGTGGGTCTGGACGAACGGGATAATGGGATGTCCAATCACGGAAATGTGATTTCCATTGACCGCAGCTTCATAAGTGAGTCGTAGAAGGGTCTTGACAAATTGGATTTGGCCAATGGCTGTGAAAAATACAGGGCCTCCGTGTACATGTATGAGTGTATCTGTGCTGTCTCATCCACACATCATCAGGGCTGGCGGCAGCACCATGTCACACCCAACCTGCCTACTGTAACTGCCCTTTAATCTGCATAGGCACATTGAAGCAGCCTTTGTCAGTGTTACATGAAGAAGTACTTTAGAATTTATGCTCCACTCAGCACATAATTGAAAATGTTGAATTCCACTTTGTGTAACATTTCAGAGTAGATTGTTTAGTGTTGAAGTCTCCGGCTTTACAGACAACTAGTTTACTTGGTGCTTCATATATCTGTGCTTGTCTTGGTGTTACCTTGATAATAGTGCTGCAGATAATGTATCAGACTTTGATTAATTAACACTGATACATGGATTTCATTTTATGGACTAGATATTTGATGGCAGTAACTTGGGATTGTAGTGTCTTATTGAAGGGCAAAACAAAGCTCACCTTAGTGTTTGTTTTAGTTGGCTGTAGATAACAAGGCTTTGATTGAAAAGTGCTGACTGAGACTCTGTGTAATTACCCAGCAACCACTGTGGATTTTAAGTTACACCCACTGACATTTGCCTTACAGCCTGTGCCCTGTAGAGAGAAAAAAAATCCACCATACCCATTATTAGCCTTTACCAAAACAAAGACTGTTTCTCTGACAGATTTAACCATGCAGGCCATTTTATTCTTCACTACTTGCATATACAAATACATTTATTGCAGACTAAGTAGATTAAGTAGAAAGAGGCAGTCTGCTAGAACCCACCTGTTTTCATAAATGAGGGGGCCAAAACATTAGAAAGACCCTAATATAAAACCTATAGTAGAATTAGCACCTCTGTGGCAGTTTGAGCAGAAACTGAGAAATTATAACCTTGTAGAAGTAGAATTCAAGTAGAATTCACAGGAGAGCTGCTGTATTGGATTGCATTAGATTGTACAGGTGTTGTGTGTATATTTTTTTATAGGCCACATTCTAGTCTTGAACTGGTGTCTGCTTGTGATTTTTTTTTTTTTTTACTCCACTGAATGTTGTGATTCTGTGATAATGTCCTGTTGTGGGTTGATGCTAATAAAAGATGTTTATTAAAGTTGGATGCAAAGTCAACATTCATGGACTTGCACGCTTTTTTTTTTTGTTTGTTTTTTTAAGTTTCTCTCCCTCTGTTTCAAAGCATCTTATCACGGAGAAGTGTTTGTTAATGGGGATGCTGTACTTCTATACACCAACCATAGAGAAATATTCTCGTGCTGAATTAGCTACTGTATGTCTATTGCATTTGACATTATGTCCTCTAGCTTTATTGAACAACTGTGTCATTGCCGTATGCCAGTAAGGGGTCACGGACAGTGTGAAATTACTGGAAATGGCTCTCCCCTAAAGCACTAATTAGTGAGCTTCGAGGTTTTATAGCTTTCTAGAGGAGCTTTCCGCTTCAAGAATTTTTGGCTTGTTTACATGCGTTTACCATGGCAACAGAGTCACAGCAATTTAGTAGTTGATTGGGCGTTGGCTAACATCAAGACCTTCATTGTTTTCGCAAAGAACAGTATTTTGTCTTTTTTAGTCTTTTAACTTCCTCTCAAAAGACAAGATGGTCAACAGTGTTCCAGCTATTTAGTCTGAGATTTGGCGTTGACTTGTAGCATTAGATTCATCATTTTCACATGTAAAGAAACCAATGTTTTCTATCTAGTTTGTGCTGTCGTACAGTTTGTTCAAATCAGCTGGAGATAATAACAGCTTTGGCCTTTCACGCTGTATCTATACTACAACGGTGTACTGTTTAAAAGTTCAAAAGGATTACATCAGACACTCAATATAACAGATAAGTTTCTTTTTCAGTCTAAATATTCTCTGTAACTGATAAAGAATTTATTTCTGAATTAAAGAGAGAACAGAGAAATTAAAGATAGTAGCTCATAAAGTTTAAGCCTGAGGAAAAATGATCAGTAAATCCAGCAGCATGTGCAAGACTCAGTGCAGGAGAATCTAAATGAAACATGGTGGTGGACTTAACATATATTCTTTTTTTCATTGTACTTTTCTTTCCTCCCTTGGCTCCCTTATCGACCTCATGTCAGCCTGTACTGCAGAGGAACAACAAGGAGAAGTGAAGCCCAAGTGAAGCCAGGCTGCTCTTACTTATTTATGTATCTATTTCTAGATTTATTCATTACCCCCTGTGCTTGCAGGATTCCCATTTGTGGGTTGCCCTTCGATCCAGCTGTGAGCAGGATGATAATTGCGTTTCCGTTACTCACAGGAATCAGATAAAACATAAGAAATTTACAGTATATGGAACAGACTCATATTCCTGCTTTGTATTCTATAGGTAAAAATACTTGCATCATACTGTATATTTTTCTTTGGCAATATCTGACAAACTTTACCCATTCCCTCTTTTTCTTAGCATTTTGCCTAAGTCCATACCTTGCTATGATGGGGTTGTTGAATATTACATATTGCCTGGTAGTATTTGAATGTTGCTGTGGGCCACCTGTGCAGATTGGAGTGTGATGTGTATTCAGGTTGCCTTGAGAGCAGAGCTGTGTAAGCTACACAGTAAGCCTGCAAGCACCAGATGTTACACAGCGACCTCGCTCTCTTTTCTTCCCTCTCTTTCTCTCTCTCTCTCCCACTCTCCTGTTCCATGCCTCCACCTTCACATCCCTGCTGACTGTCTGTCAGCACTTTCCCAGTGGTGGTGTGAGACATGGCGTCAGGGTGCCTGGGCTGCCAGCTTGTGCCAGCTCACACTGTGACCTCCAGCCCTGCCACCTCAGCTCCACGTGCCAATGCCACAGCAGGCCACTACTGGGCATTTATACTGAGTTGACTCGCTGTGCCAGGAGAATAATCTTTTCATGTTGTTTGAACAATTTTGAATGCTAAAGCCTATTGTAATAGGCTTTACTATAAAATTAAAAATGAGCACAGCCTTTTCATCACAACAGAAATGGCTCAAGCAAATGATCTGGCATAAAAAATTCATAATCTTTTACAGGAATACTGGCCAATTAATATCAATTTCATTTAATTTTGTATTGAACAATTAGTAAACCTTTCAATTACTGTAGTTTTTTAAATTGATTCGAAGCTTATTAGTAGTAATAAAGTAGTAGGGGACTAAGTGGAAAAAGACACAAGCTGTATAAATTATGACTAGTTGTCACCTGAAATCTGTCAGGAGGTATGAGAAGGTTTCAGTATCAAAACATTTTTGTTTTCTTAATTTATCAAATATTTCTTCACCCAGTAAAATATTCTTTAGACAATACTTGCGCTTTCGGTAAATATCTTAATTTACCACAGAGCCACTGATAAATTTAGCATATTTTGACATTTAATGGTAAAAAAAAGTCTTGACATGATCAGTACAGGAACTCGGGAATTGTATAGGCACCAACTCAGAAATTTCCAATTGATACCCATCCTTAGCAGGAATTTAATTATTTTATTAGAGATTGTGATATCATCTCAGTAATGCTGGACACTAGTAGTATCCATGACAGTCTTTAAGTATTAACAAATATTATCCCAATGTCTGGGTCAGTATGTCTGTCCTGTGGCCGGGGATGAAGGGGTGGTATTGACCAGTTTAGGGATGAGCTGTGGATGAGATGATTGTCTCCGGCATGCACCTGGGTGATAAGAAGGCGGCTCATGTCCTTCTGAGCTGTCAGGCTCAACAGCTACAATATAACCCCCCTCCATCCTTTCGTAGGCTCCGTCCTTCCCACATCACCCTGGCCTTAGGAGCTCCTTAGGGAGCGCTGACTCAGGTGACTGGGTTTTAAACACCGTCCCCACCCCCCTCTCCATCTTCCAGAGCTTGAGTATGACCTTGCCTCCACCAACATAAAGAGAGGGGGAGGAGGAGGGGGTTGAGGGAGGGCAGAGGTGGGTGAGGATAGGGCTAGGCCCTCATTAGCCCAAGCTGGGGCAGGACAGATCAGGAAAAGTGCACTAATTACCCCGCTAACAATGTCCTTGCCATTCGTGGCTTAGAGTGGCTGCATTGCCATGGGATAATAACCCCATCACCTCTCTGAGAAGTTCAGGATGGCATTATTATGATCACTTTAAATAATGGGCAGAGTGTGGTGTTCTAATCGAGCTAGGTGATTGATGGATTTGGCAGCAGTTTCTCACAGTAAGTGTACTGCAGTGTGTCTGATGTGTGGTTTGTTGGAGTCACTGGTTGATGCAGATACATTATTATATGACTTCAGGCACAATTCAAAAACCTTTCCTGGATCTCATTTTCTGTTTGAAGCAAACTATTGGGCTCTCAGATTCAGATAGCTACTAATTTTAGCAAGTTAAACTCTAAAAAAGAAGTCTATCATTAGTCTAAAAAGTTTGCAGTCACAGTCCAATCAAGCGTCTACTTGCTTAGCAACTGGTGGTGACTGTTTTGTCTGAAACTGTTGTTTGAGTCATTGGTTCTCTGTGACTGAAAGGTGACTGGTGAAGCCAGCACGGCCAGCATTAGGCTGGCCTGTGCTCCCCTTCATCTTTTCTGTTAGCGTGTGGAAAACAGCTTGGCGACTGACAGCCTGACATTACAGCAGGAGCCTGTAATCATGGGACTGTAAAAACCCAAATCCAGCAGCCACAAACAGTGTGGCCTCGTCATAGTGGTGGCAGCTAAGAACCATTCACCGCTTCTGTCCCCTAAACTGTGCTTGCCGTGTCATACCAGACCCCCTTCATGGATGATTCTGCTTTCAATAAAGTTGCCAGTTAAACATATAAATAAAATTCCTGCTGACACAAGTAGATGCTGATATCATCAAACTGGCATGTCTAAATACTGCATGTTTAATGTTTTTGTTTTTCTGGGCAAACTGATGGTGTACATGGTCTTTACTCTTCTTTGCTTTGGAACACTCCATGTCATAGTCATTTAACAGTTAATGATATTTAGAGCATAAACTATAAAATATTCAACCCTGTGTCTCTCTTACCACACAATGTGCTTGCCATTACACTGTGACTATACTCGTACTGCATGGCTGTTGTGCTCCCCTCAAACACTAAGCACCTATTTCCCATCATTATGGCATTTAATGCGATCAGGATGGTAATCAGATTGCCAATGAAATACCTCTATGACACAGTTGTCTTGGTCCACTGTTGTGGGGAGGTTAGAAAGGCGGCTGGTAGAGCATTTGGAAGGGCGGAGGAGCTACATCCAGATCTAGGCATAATCTTTAAACCCTCCTCCTGCTCCTCCTTGGGATGCTGAAGGGCAGGACAGGGAGACCCTTGTGGGCAGCTCTGTGTTAAAGGACCACCTGTTGAAGTATAGATATGACAGACAAGACAAGAAAATTTGAATGTTTTTATTTTCTTATTGCTAGTGTCATGTACTGCAGATGATGTTGTTTTATAAATATTATATTCCACAACCCGTTCAAGATTTGATTGATATGTTGTTTTATCTTAAATATTCATCATCTGTCTTTTAACATTATTTAATTAGCATGTTCCTCAAAAACAGCTGTAATTGGCTGCAATTTAGAAAAGCCATAATCGAGTTATAAGCAGCTAAACTACTTACGAGTTGCGAATATGGTTGTTAATACATCTTAGGGTGGAAGATGAGCAGGGATGAGACTGAAAAGTGCTGGATGCAGTAGTCTGTCAGAGTGTATTACACACCTCAGAGCTAAAAGCTAGTTGACAGGACAGCCACTTGTAGCTGCTGAGTCTTTGTGGAGGTATGCATTTCAGAGAGGGCAGGTCTGTCTTCATAGAGGATTTGGTAAGTAGTGTGTGAAATAGTACGGATTTAGGTATCGTAGCTTTGTCACATTGGCTTGTGTTTTGTGTTTGGGACAGGTTTTAAATGTGTTTATCATCTGTGTGTGTGTTACAGTCGTGACAGTGACCTTTCTACAATCATCTCCAACCTTCACCACACCAGACAGCACGGCATGCCTGAGGGCCAGCCAGCCTCTGACCGCAACACCAGTACTGGACACACAGGTAAGACCCTCAGTCAGATGTGTGTGAGATCGTCTCAAAAGTTTGACAATTTTTGTGTTTACAGTAGTGGCAAAGTATACAATGTCTTCTTTCTTTGTCTTTTCTTTCTTCTTTCTTATGCTCCTTCTTTACACCAACGCTGATAATAAATCTGCCTTTACATCTCCTGTAACGTATGTAAATGTTCCATTACCCATTTAATTTACTCTAATTTGTGTGATTGGGGGAATTTACCATAAGCTTATTACTCGTTCCTGAAGGTCGCTCTCAAGTTGATTACTTAATGGTCTTCCCACATTCTCTGCTGCACTCCAGGATTTTTGTTAAACCCCCTGTTTTAAATTACCTCTGAATAAATAGCTTTGTTTGCCATTAATCCAGTTTCATGTGAGCAGAGGAACCATGGTGTTTGTGCGCTAAGCTAAGAGCTTTCTTACATCTTACAGACAGAACACAGACAGCATTTAATCACAACTATTTGTCAAGTAGCCTATATGAGGATATTCTACAGCCATCAAAGACATATGGTTTAACATATGGTAAACAGTCTCTGTGCATATCAGCATTCAGCGATCAACTTACTTTAGAGGACGTTTATGCCACACTGGGCTAGTTTTACCCATTTTTAATACATTTGTGCAGTTTACTATATCCCAACAAAGTAAGACTGACAGAAACAAGACTACACTAGCAAAGCTTTACAATCAACCCAAGACAGACATTTCATGTTATAATTTTATTAAACTGTGAATTTACAGTATCTTTCAGTATTGTTTCAGGTTAAAACAAAGTGCTTCTTTGTAAATGCACTCCACACTAGACGTTTTTTGTAATATCTGTGCTGACTTTGGCATACAAGAAACTTAGGTACTGATCCTCACAGTCTAAAACAAATACATTTAACCCTAAATAAAGAATTTGTTGCTTTTTATCAGTGAAGACCATACCTTTTGCCCACCATTGCCCGGTATTCGACCCTATCCCTTCTTATCCCATTAACACAGTAAGTGGCACAATCATCCCAGACCAACACCTCTATACCCGCTCTCTGTGTGCACATCTCCTCTGTCTGCCAGATTAATTGTCCATACGGTGCCTGTGATATCAGGCAGGGTGGGAGGAAGGTGCAGGGGATTAGACTGCTCAACAGCCACCCCAGTCGGTGTCTTAGACTGTAGTTTGGGACAGATTTCCACCCAAATACCAGCCTAATCATCTGCTAAACATAATGGAGACATGAGAGCCCTAAGTAGTTGTCTTAATGGAAGAAGACAAGAGGGAATGGTGGTGTTTGGGGGATGATGATTGGGGGGATGGGGGGTGAACACAGTGTGGGCTACGCCAGAGGGGTCCAAGACCCTAAAATCTGTCCGTTTGAGCGTTAAAGGGAGATTTAACAGGCTGCCTAAGCGGCTCACTCCGTGTCTGTAAACAAGTCCAATCCGATCAGCCACTGGCTCTAATTCGGTCTGCTAGTGAAATTAGATGCACACACATTCACAAATACACAATTACACAAAAAATTACAAGTAGCTATACAGATGTGTGCCCACACAAACTCAATACAAGTTCAGATTTGCATCCAAATACATAGGTGGGTGTAATGTCTATTAAGTTTTAGAGCAGGGGATTATTTGACTTACAGCAGAGATGGATGAGATGGTAAATGTAGCTTGCTGTCTATGGTATTGTGTTTACTCTGTTCTGCCAGTTGAATCTCCCAATGAACTGTGGAGGGAGAAAATTAGAGAGACGGGGAGTAAGACAGGAAGGAAATTAAGAAAAAGGAAAAATTTGCAACTGAGAGACACAGAGATGCAGAGATGAGAGAAACATTTGGAAATACAGGAAAGAGAGATGAATGAGTGTGGTGTTGGTATCGGGGGAGGACAGGCGGCAGCTATGGCGGCGTACAGCTAAATGTGTTTGTGTGTGTATGTGAGTGTGTGTGTGTGTGGGACATGAGGAAAGGGGAGCAGGCTTGCTGGGTCGTCTCTGCGCCGGAGTGGGCCGTTAATTAAATCTGAGGGACAGACAGGAGGGCTGCCTCCCTCCTTCTGTCTTCTTCATTCCTCCTTCCGTCCCTCATTCGCTCTCTCACTCTCCTGCCACTGGCTATTCGGAGGCTCTGTGAGAGGTGGAGAAGAAGGGTGGGGGGAGCAGGGGCGCCGACGCTGAGAGTCTGGCTGCCTGTGGAGACTGTAAACCGTGGCTCTGCGGTCAGACTGGAGCCTCAAACAGGCAGATAAGGTGTTTTTGGACCGCCAATCTCTCTCTCCTCTGCTCTCTGCACTCAGACTCCCAGAGGCAGTTACAGCCTGTCGCTGTGTGTGGTTGGGGGTTGTAGCAGTGGTTTGGGGCTTGAGCGCATTCGTGTGTGTGTGTGTGTTTGTGCACCTTTGCGTGTGTGGTTTTAAATGCCTGGTTTTAGATGTTTGCTTGCGTGTGAATCTGCAGCCCAGAGAGTTTGTGTAAGATTTTGTTTTTCAAACTGATTGTGAGGATTACTTCAAAAGTATTACCACCTAGTTATTACATGATTAGCATAGAAAGGAAATTCTAAACAAAAGTAAACACTTCAGGATTTTGATATTAGCTCTGTTATACTGAAGCAAAAAGGGAAATGTAGATTGCAAATATTTAAAAAACATCCCACTGCTCAAAAGGGATTTAATTGTATTGTCAGAATGAGTTCTTGGGGTTTTAGTGTATAAAAACATGCTTACGCTTTGTCTGTCAATAGATGAAATTCACAGATGACAAAAAGAAAATAAAAATTTTCTGCCATTCAAGGCAATTAAAAGAAACTAAACAAAAGTTTCAACCCAGAAAGTTCTTGCTCGTGTGTTATATGTGACAGCTTTAGTGGCTTTTTTTTCCACTAGAGATTTTGTGTGTTGGCTGTTTTTTTGCATTTAATTTCACAAAGGTCACTTAATATTAACAACTGCCAGCTCTTTTTTGTCTCCTCACGTTTTAATTTATTTTTTTTACTGATTGGTTAAACTAGTTATGTCTTTTATTTCTGATGAAATACGAGACTCAAATAGAATCACATGTCCCTCAGCACTGTTACATTTTCAGCTCTGACATTAGTGATCTGATAAAAATTGTGTTACTTGTATTACTGTGTACACTTTGTGTTACTTGTACACTTTGATTATACAGTGTATACATAGAATTTCAGGACAATTTCTAAGGCTGTCTAGCATATTACTGGTGTCCATTTCACTAAAATTTGATTATGCTTTTAAAACTTTAATTGCCTTTAATTACTTGTTTTGATAGGAATATTAATGTGCATACTCTGGCATGAACAGTTGCCTAGCAACAGCCAGTGTAGCCCGCTGAACGCAGACTTGACAGACTGAAAGATATGACGAGAAAAGATTTCATTAAGGAATGGCAGAAGACACTAGATGATTAAAGAAAGAAGTTTGGTTATTCGGAATTTCCTTATTGGAAATTAAAGATTTCTTTGTGTGATGCAAATCTTGTTCAGGCTAGAAATACCTGTCTGCTCTGAGAGGTTTCTATCTACTTATTTTCTTATAATATTTTTTTATAAACACTTCAACTAAATTGTTTTATGTTTTATAAGATATTCATCCCATTACCATTAAAATAAAGTAAAAAGTATTTTTTCTTTTTGTCTAGTAAGTATCATAATATCGACTATCCTACTGTTACTACTAATGGAAACTTGTCACCACCTGTGCACCCAGCTGTACCTAACAGAAGCATTTAGAACAACAAAAACAAAAGCTTGCATGAGCAGCATGCAGGTTTTATTTTCAGTGTTACATAAGTATACTGCATTGCAAAAGGGACTTGGGACATGTCTCATATTTTCACTTTAAGCTCACATATGCAATATTTTAGTCATATATTGTACCCTCCAACCTACTCTTCCCATGGCTTTACTTCTTCTTTAACTGTGTTTTTCTCGTCATCTTTCTTAATTTGTCCCTCCCTGCTAGGAAGAAAGAACAAGACAAACTATGGAGCAGTGTTACCCTCTGTGTACATTTGTACGTGTTAGCAGTGGTGCATCCTTTCCTCAGCTTAAACAGAAGCACCCCTCTCCCCATCTCCATCACCCACCCTCATTCCACCCCCATCCTCCTCTCTCTCTCCTAGCTGCATCGGCCCGTAAGCCAATCAATGGCAGGGCTTTCAGGGCCGGCGGAGGCCCCGGTGCACGGAGGGGGGATCAATAAGTTATTAGCACCATTCTGTCAGCTGTAATGTGGAGATTGATCGGGAGGCTGCGGCTGGCGGCCCACCCCATGTCCCCGTCTGTCACTACCCCCCTCTCTCCGCCCAATCTCCCCCCCCCCCCCAGCCTGATAAAGATGACAGATTAACAGAGTAAGAGAGGAATTAAGGAGTCTGGCTGTCTGGGCTGTCACCACACTCCATGGGATGGAGAGAGGTGGAAGAGAGGAAATCGGAGAGAAAGAGGAATGCTCCCTCTGCCTGATGGTTCACTCTGATGGTATCACATGAAGGAGAAGTGGTTTAGGTCCTGCTGTTTTCTTTTTCTCTGTCTGTTCCTCTGTTCTTATCCCTCTTTTCTCTCTGGGAGGAAGGGCACATAGTGAAGAGGTTAACTAGCAACAAGGAGCCGAGCTTGAATATGGTGTGTTTAGTTTGACGACTTAAAAAAGTTAGTGTGGACGGAGTTTTCCAGATATGACAAAAGAAAGGAAATATTATAGCTGTTGATGCTGTTTGCACTTCATTCTTGCACTCTTTTGGCAGTTATAATAACAGCCTTAAGCTAAAAATGAACTTCTGGTCCCATAACTGCTAATTCCTCAGCAATATTAACAAACAGGTGATAGGGAAAAGCCTGGTTAGCAAACTTGACTGTAATCAGTGTTAGTAGGAGTAAAAGGGTTAGCATAGATGCTAGTTGAGCTCAGGGTTTGGCATTAAAAGGGAGCGCCGGTGCTCTAAGAAGCCCCATTTAATTGGCTTTAAAAGCTTTCCACCCTCAAATCTCTGGCCCTCAGGCACTTGCTCGGGAGACGCAGTGTCTTGAGTTAGGTCGGCTCAAGAGACGACTCAAGTGTGTGCGTTTGATCATGAGTGGCTCTGGGTGTGGGTTTAAGCATGTGTGTGTGTGTGTGTGTGTGTGTGTGTTTGGTAGAAGATGGGGTTTAGCTAATGGGGTTTCTTTCTCGCTTTGTTAATATTCCACTAATAGGATAGATGGAGACCTTTAGTTTTGCTTTTTGAAAGGACCGGTGAAAGAAGTGTACTGAGCATGATTTAAAAATGAGAAGAAAAACAGAATGAGTGATCATAAAGGAGATGAGAGAAAAAGTAGAAATTGTGAAAGACTATAAATGTGTGTGCTTGTGTGTGTGTGTGCGTGCACTTGTCCATTAGTGTTCCCCTTTCCCCACTGTCTCTTTAGGGTGGTACAGGGAGTGGATCTCCTCAGGACCTGAGAGGCAACATCAAACAGTGGATCATTAGTGAACCTCCTCCCACTCCCTCTCTCTCCCTTTCTTGTTTGCTGACTTGCCCTCTCATCAACACCAGGGCTCCTTGAGCAGACCAACAAAATCCTCCCATCTAAATCATTTCCCTCCCTGTGTATCTGTGTCTTGTAATAGACAAGAGAGCACATATGTTTGATAATAGGTTAAGAATTAAAGGTCAGATTCCACTTTGTTGAAGATGGAAATGACCACATTTTTTTTATTTTTACCCTCTGTTCATTGTTTCTCCATACTGTTTACACATGCTGTGCAAATGATGAAAAATTGCTTTGTTGAAAAAGGAACCATTCTCCTTGAGGGAGAAAAAAGCAGTCCCCCCATCCCTAAAAATACTCACAGAGAAGTGAGAGAGAAAGCAAGAAAAAAAAAGAGAAAGAAAGGAAGCAGTTGCTGCTGTGGCTTGGCTGTCTGTGATGAGGAAGAAACTGAGTTAGAGAAAAGGCAGCGGTGCATGCGATAGAAATAGAGAGAGAAAGAAAGACAGAGGGAGAGAGAGAGCAATGACAAACGACTTTTCCCTTCCTGTGGGTGCTGTGTGCGATGTGCTCTGCATCCCCTCCTTCTCTGATTAGGGCCGTATTGATTTGAGGTGTGTTAGTGGGGGGTGGAGGTGGGAGGATAGGGTGGGAAGGAAGAGCAGGATGAGAGGGAAGGAAAGGAAGAGGAGGAGGCAGTAGGGGGTGCTGTAATTGTACACTAGATGCTCCACTTTGGTGGCAGGGGAGAAGGTAGGGGAGAACAGGGAGAAAGAGGATGAGGATGAGGAGGCATGGAGAGTGTTAATGGGAGGAGAGAGAAGTCCTGATGGGAGGAGGGTTCAAACACACCTAGAGGAAAAGAGAGAGAAGCCAACAGATGGACAAAGGAGACAGAAAGATCAGAAGTGTATTTATGAAGGGAGAAATAAGAGAGGGAAGTAGCTGTCGTGGAGGTACAAACACTAAAAATATACACATGACATGGACATAATGTAGACTGAGAGCAGGCTCCCGTTAGTTCAGAGACTTTTGTGGCAACATCTGGAAACAGAGAAGAGAATAGAGAGAAAGAGAGAGAGGAAGGACAGTGATAACACTTGCGGACAGATTGGCGGAAAGAGATGTTGGAGGAGGCACAGAGAGACAGAGCCATCCTCCCTCCCTCAAATAGACAAAGATGCGCACATGTGAATGAGCTGGGCAGATCTGTCATTCATGGAGGTGCAGCCCCCCCTCATCTCTGACAGAACAGGCACATCTCCAGAAGCTCATCACTTGCATCACTCCGTTTCTCTCTCTTTCTCTACCTATCCTCTTTTATTCCTTTTTGGCTCCTTTTCACTCGCTCTCTTTTAACTCTATTTCCAAAGCAGCCAGCATGTATGCAGGTAGACGCAGAGTAGAAATCGCAACCTTTACTTTGGTCTTTATTTATTGACTACTGTTGATGTCTTTGTGTGTGTGTGTGTGTGTGTATTTACAGATGATCTTCTAAGCAAGAAAAGAAGTTTCTCACCCAACAACATCAGTGATTGCCCCTCTGACAGCAAGAAGTCCCGTAGCGTATCCCCCAAAGGTAAGACAGGCAGTGCATTTGCATGCTGGGACATTACACATGTTGTTTGGGCTTGCATTATCTGAAAGGAAATGAGTGAAGATTCTATGAAAGAAGACAGGATGGCTGATTGTTTAAGTGGATGAGGAAGGATCAAAGCTGCAGAGTGAAGAAGAGGAAGAAATGAGGCGTATTGATTTAGCTGCTGGTGGTCAGCATGTTAGGGTTAGTGATGGGAATAAACACAAACACAGACACACAACCACACACACACACACAGAAACACATTGCCATACACGTGCAAAAACAGACTCCTTTTCTCACATAATTGAAGACACACTTCCAGGCCATCTCTCTATTAACTCATTCCTCCCTCTTGTGCCTTCACAGTTGGATATAGACATTCATAGAGTTAGAGGAAGTGAGTAAAAGGTCAGTAAACCTAAATTACCAAAGCATAGTATTTTCTCTCCAACCACTAATGATATGGAGCCACTAAGATGGTTTTAGTATTATCTGATGAGCTTTGTCTTTAAAATTCTGCTACCACCCCAATAATAATGATTTTTGTAGAAATTGGGATATTGGTTATAGTGAGATGTAGAAAACACTCGCTAGGCAGTGTCTTAATTATTCATGTAAATTTTTAGCAGAGGTAGCACCAATGAAAACAGATTTGAGTGAACTGACCGTTGAACAGGATATGGATGGCTGATATATCAGGTTTACAGACACGCAACATTTACAGTATAGAATCTAAATAATATGTCAGATGTTATCCCCTTTAGTTTATTGGTTGACTTATAGCATGCACACTTCATTGCTACATTTTAATTAGCTCTTTATTTGATATAAAATCATATAAATGAGTCTTGACAAGGTGCACACATTGGGAAGTCAATGATGCCCGCCTGTAACACTGCTATCAGGTCACTAACCTGTATTATTCATATCTCCCTCATGTGGTGTGTAACCAGGCACCCGGCATGGAGCCGGCATGTCCATGGGGCCTGTCTCTCTGAGCTCCTGAAGAAGACTTACTGACTGATGCATTATACAGCAGAAAAAACCAAAGGCAGCTCACTACACACCTAGCCTTGTCTCTGCAGACACACAGTTCAGGACCACATGCAAGCTAAACAACATCCACAGCACACACACGTATGACAATAGCTCTAATTATCTCACACATTAATAAAATCTTGTTTTCTAATGGTTTGTAAAATAAAATTAGATGCAGAAGCGTGTTTGTGTAAGAGCATTTGGAGGTCAGATTGAATTGTGTAGAGCACAGCGTGAACTCTGAGTTGACTTTTGCCCTCTGGGTGACCTTTGATCGACAGCAGCCCTGCCTGGAGCCTCCTACTTGTTGTCTGTTTAGAGAAGCACTCGTTCCTGGCCATGACTGTCTTACTTAGACAAATTCCAGCTTCTGAAAGATACATGGCTGTTTGCGTCTGTGTGTAACTATTTGCACATAGTTTGTGTACTCAGGTTTGGCTTCTTTTAAGGCAAATGGGGCTTGTGTATTTTTATTTTGACTTTGTGTTCTTGTGATTTTCAGAGAGAGAGTATGTTTGGCAATGTTTGACCCCTGCAGAGGCCTTATATATACTCTTTGTTTGCTGTGTTTTTGCACAAGGGAAACAAAGTGTTGGTGTGTGCAGCCTGCTGTCCAGAGAAGTGTATTTAAGCTATATCAGAACACTGCTAATCCTGTGTCTTAACCTTGGGCTCTGTCCACACCCAAATCCTGAATCTACACCTATGTGTAGTTTGTTATCTATGCATGTTACATCGTCTTGCCCCCGGGTTTGGCAACAAACTATCAATTAATGACTAAGGCAGGTGGAGAAATAGATTCAGAGCAAGACTGAGAGGGTAGTGTATGGATGGAGCTAGAGTGATTGGATGCTGCTGTGTAAATGATGTCTGTTTTTTTTTTTTTTTTTTTAGTTGCAAAGTCGGCACCCCCTGCTGTGTTTAGAGAGTGAGAAAACTTTAGACAGGCATAGACTAGTTGTGCGCACAGAAAAACACACACCTTGGTGGATTAGTTGAAGCTTGGCGGTGGAGACAGAGATGTTTGCGTGCCCCCCGTCACACCACCTCCGCTCCTCAGCACAACTCCTGTTCGCCTGCCCGGGGCCAGGCTCAGGTTTCAATAAGAAGGAGGGTGGTAAAAATAACCCCTGCTCTCCTCTCCTGCTCCCTCCTCCTCCTTATCTCTTTCTCCCTCTTCAAACTCCCTAACCACCTCCCCGATCCCCCCCACCACCCTTACCTTAGATCATGTTACCATTGACAGATAGAGGGAGGAGGGAGGTCAGAGAAAGAGATTAAGTGTGGGGACTGACAGCTCGATAGACCTCATAGACCACATTGTCTTCACAACACCTTAAACACAGCACAGCAGTGCTGCATGCATGTATCCACACACACACTGATAGAAGCTGATGATTTTTCTTTTTCGTTTTGTAGTCAGCATTAGGCATTGGGAAAAATATAGCATTTGAAAATAACCCTACTTACAGCGTAACCTTTCACCCTATGCCACTGTATGTGAATGCTACTGTGCATTCTGTCAAAGATACAGTGAGTTCATGCTAGGGTCAGTCTCACACCATTAAGAATGCATTGGAGTATGTGTATAGTTTAATCTGAAGAGGCTTCCAGTCTGTCATTCAAGAAGTGCTCTCTTATTAATTAATAATCTGTGTACAAGCATTTCTTCCGGCTGACATTTGAAGGCTGTATGTCAGAGAGAGAAGTAATCAGCAATATGCATCTTGGAAGGTGTATGAAATTAATTATTTGTTTTGGGTTTACTGCATTTTCATTGCCAGTGGGTCTTGATGTACTGTACACTCCCACTGCTCAAGATTGAACATTTTAGTGATTCCCTGAACTATGAAATTTGGGTGTTGAAAATCTGTGACCTCTGGCTGCCATTTGAAGCCCCTAGTGGTTTAAACTTGAGCATGTGCTTGAGGCAAATTCCTCACAACCATGACATGACAGGGAGACTGTGGACTTGGATGAATACATAAGTTGATTTATTTATTCATATGTTAAAAAGACAGTTTGGTGTACAACATTAGATTTATAGCCTAAGAGAGTATTAGGGCATACTGTCTTAACTTGGTATTTATCTTCTAATGAGTTGAATACTGACAGTCACTGACTGTGAGGTTTCTCACCCTTCTCTTCAGAAAACTCACAGAGCCCAGTGGTGGAGGCAGGCGGCAGCCACGGCCACATGAGCCCTGAGGAGCACTACAGGCGCATGATGTCAGCGCTCAGCGAGCAAGGATCGTTTGAGGAGCAGCAGCAACGCCTCTACCAACTGGCAAGCAGCATGGGTCTACCAGGCCATGGTGAGTCCGCAGGCTCTGTATTTGAATGTGTATGTGCGTGTGGACATCATCATTCCTACTGCGATTATGCTGGTTTTCACATTTCTGCAGTATGCTCCGATTTGCCTTGTTGCTCCGTATCTACCTGACTGCACAGTTGATTTTTGAATTCTGCTTAGCATTTTCTACACTACCAGGAAAAACTGACTCATGAAAGAAATAGAAAATACTTTTTCTTTAATTTTTCCTTATTTTGAAGTAAAGAGTAAGGAACCTTAGAGTGAGTTTGAAGTAACTTGAGATTTACTTCAAACTAGAAGTTTCCTTTGGAAGCACTTCACCAGCTTCTTAAAAAAAAAGACCTCTTCCATCACCTGTCACCAAGTCACTGAAATTCAGTGCTACTTTGTAACCCCAGAGTGTAGCACTGTGTTCGGAGTACCATGTTAAGGTGTGTGGCTCAGTGCTGCCATTGTAAAACCCCAGCCATGGAGATGGCTGACATTTCTATTTGCTGTGCTTGCCCACCTGGTCTCAAAGTGTCACTCTGGGTGATTTCTGATCAGTAGGGCTCTCTGTTGTTAACAACACCCAAAAGTCTTCACATGCATCAATGCCACGATTGATCCAGGAGCTCTCATTGGCTGCCTGCCAACCCACTAAATCTACCTACACCCACAAAATCACCAGTGTGTCCCAGTTTTTCTACAGGCACATAGAATTTAATGGTTTTAGCTTGAGAGCTAAAACCATACAATTGTGGTTTGATAGGAAAAAAAGAAAATGAGAAATGTTGCCTCATTTGGATTTTATCAGTTGGCTTTATAATCATTTCCATGCGCCTGCCATTAAATTTTAACAATTTTCTCACATTTGTATAGAATGTAACATTAGGTCGTACCAGTCTTTATGAGCTCTTTCACAGTAGCATAAATCCAATCAATGCCCTGGCCGAAATGTGGCTTGAGCTACCCTTATTTTTATTTGATTAGTAATGATTTTTAATTGCTTGCTGCAAATCTAGGGGGCGAAGCTTATAAATGCTTTAATTGCCTTTTCCTTGTGTCTTAGAGGAGTTAAAAGCAAAATGCAGGGTATTGTGGGGATTTTATTGCCCAGGGTGCAGTCTGATTGCTGGCTTCCTTTCCCAGAAGCCATGCTGGTATGATGCAGACGTTCTGGCGCAATACAGACATACTTACTCCCTTTCTTCACTTCCTCATTCCAAATCGTTTGATAGTTTCCACACTATCTTTTATTCTTCACACATGGATTCTTCTTCCAAGCTGCACTTAAAAGCTTTCTATTTGCAGAAGAAGCAGAGGCAGATGTAAAGAGACACCTGCAATAGGTGTAAAAATATAATCTGAGGCGAGAAATGGTCAAAGGAAATGAGGAAAGTACAGAGACGAGGGAAGAGTGAATAAACTTCTCCTGGAAAAGGAAATAAAAAAAAATGCATATATAAGTTTACATTTTATCAGTGATGCTCATGTCACACACTTAATTACAACTACCTTTTAAAATGTTGTAGTTAGATTTTATTATAACAACATATGCTTGGTCCTCTAAGCAGGTGATGAGCCATGAGCATCACAGACTTGGACGGTCCCCGACAGCCAAGCCTTTGGTGTTGCGAATTTCTTTTCCGTTACACTGGGCAAATTCTGTTTACAAGTTTATGCATAAAATTTTATAACACTACTTCTACACATCTTGCCTTTTTCTAGTAAACAGTTAGAGCTTACTAAGTAACTGACACTGTGAACAAACAGTTTAAGAGGAGGGATGATGAGGAATGGCTGTTTGGTCTTTTGAGAGCCTAATACAAATCACTTGAGCAAGAGACCCTTGACATTGACCTGCTCCAATGGGGCCTATGTGACCCTCTCCTCTCTCCCCCTGGGTCACCACCACCACCATCCTTCCTATACATCTTACTCTGAAGCACTGCTTTTATACCCCTTCCTCTCTCCCTCCTATTTCTTCTTCTTACCCCTCTTCCAACTCTCCCTTTAGCCTTGGTCCCCACAGAGCATCCTTTCATGTGTTTGAAGTGTAGGGCACAGAAAATAAAAGTGTGTGTGTGCGTGAAATAGATGGGGGTGAGGAGGAACTCTATGTGCATGTGTGTGAATGTGTAGGTGCAAGGTGTTGTTGAGAGGCTCTCACTGGACCTGATGGGCAAAAGAAGAGTTGGAAAAGGAGGGGCTGAAATTGGAGGTGGAGGGATGGCAGGGTTGTAGAAATGGCCAGGAGGGCTTTCCTTCCCTCTTCATATGATGAAAGGAGAGGGAGAGAAAAGAAAAAGAGGTGGGGGTAGACATCCAGATGAAAGTAAAGAGAGGGGTGGAATGGAAAGGGCGTTCTGTTTTGTCTCCTGCAGTTTAGTCTGATTTGAAACATGGAGCTCGGCACAACCACATCATCTCTTTATCATCATCCCAAAATGCTAGAAAACTCTAGCACATGATTACCTAAAGTACAGACCGTCAAATACATTTAGTGCAACAAACATGCCTCAAATTTACTGCTGGCTAAACCCATGATACTGGTTGAATACCTCTTTCTGAAAAGATTCTTAATTTTCTGGTGTATGGTGCACTTCAGTGGATGGATGTCGGCTTTTGTGGACCTGCCAGTCTACCAAATCCATCATGAGGCCGTCCAAGCTGTATCAGCACAGCGCTCGTCTGCATTCTCACGACGAGGAAAACCCAGCTTAACCGAGGGGATTTAGGCCCAACTCCAGGAATGATGGCAGGGAGAAAAATGGGATTGCACAAAAGAGGGATAAGCTGGATGGGTCCAAGTGGTAAACTGGGACCTCCCAAAATAACTCAGCAAAGGAAGAGATGTGTGTCAGTCTGTGTGTTTGTGTGTCCTCAATTAGGAGTCTAATTTGCAGTCAGATGGTCTCTCCCCTTGTGTTACAGCAGCTGCAAAATGAAGAGTTTTAGAGGATAAAATTCTGAATCTGAGTACCTACTCAGTACACACACAAACACAGTGGGAGAGCCCCAGGTGACCTTGCTCCTCTCAATTCACATGAAAGAGAATTAGAGAGAGGGGGAGAGAGAGAGCAGTGTGAACCCAGAGTCGGAGTGAAACTTAACAAACATAAAGAATAAAAAGAGTGGAAAAAGTGGAGAAACTGAAAAAAATCAACATAAATTTACAATTATACAGCTTGTATCATGGAGCTAATCAGGGTCATAACTACCATTTACACATTTTACGGGTTTGTAGGTTTGGTTAAAATATCTTAATTTGATGATGGTTTAAGGCTAGGCTGAAAAATGCTGAGGTAATCTTCTTCTAGCAGCAAAACAGCCTCAGAGGATGATGCTACCACCACCAAGCTTAACAGCTGGTACAGTTTTCCTGGGGTTGAATGCATCACCTTTACTCCTCCAGACATACCACTGCTCTCTGTGACTAAACCATTCAGTATTTGGTAATGCAAAGTAACTGCATTACAAAGTGGATCTGGAGCTTGACTCAATTAAAGTCTGAAACTGAAAGTCAGTCTTTACCTTTTGTCAGATTTTGGTTCAGTATAGTCGGTATATCTCAGGCTCTGCTGCATTGAATTTGACGAGTCTTTATAAAATCTGTCTTGGGGAAGTCTTTATGGAAGTGCAACAATAAATCGCTGGAGTGACCCTTTTGCTGAACCAGTCATACAAAATAATTGGTGAGGTGGGATTGTGACCACAGTAAACTCAAAGAGGTCAACTCTTCCAACCTGTCACCCCTGCACCATGTATACAAGTGCACAACAGACTGTGTGTGTTTGTGTGCTTGCTTTGGGGTTCCAGTTCCCTCTGATCCCTCCTTATCTCTCCACCGCCCTTACCCACACAGAGACACACACACATACACACACACCCTTGTCTGCCGCCAGCCAAGTCCCCTGTGGCCTGGCGCAGCAAACAGATCGATACACCGGAGCTAGGCCGCATTAATATCTGTCGCTTCATCCTCCCCACCCCGGCGCCCGCTCAACTGCTTCAGCACACACATTTACACACAGCACACACAGAAACACACAGTCAGGCACATACCCGCAAGCACCTAAATCACACAGATACACACAAACACACATCACACCCGTACCAGCGGCGGAAATGGCCCCTAGCTCCCGAGGGATCTGTCTAATTAAAAAAGAGGGGAGGAAGAGGAGGGAGGAGGCGGATAAGAGCAGAGAGAGAGGATAGATTGAGGCAGGGAGAGAGAGGGAGGAGACAAAGAGGGAGAGGAGCGAGAGCAGGATGGATTTTTCTCTCATTAGAAGCCATGTCTCCTGGTGTGGCCTGGCCTGGCTGATAATGATGAGGCCTCTTCTCCTATGAGGGTGAGAGAGAACCAGGGTTGCTGGGAGAGGGAGAGAGGGGATGAGCTTAGAAAGAGATGGAATGAGGCGAGTGGTAGAGGGCGGAAGGTGGAAAGAAGAGGGCAGGCAGAGATGGAGGGAGAAGGTGTGATGATGGCAGTGGAGGAGGTGGTGAGGGGTAAAATTGGTCTGCACCTGATGTGTTAAGTTGCTTTTTGCTCGTTCATACAAAAAAAACAACAACAACATACTAACCATTATTTGTTTTGAAAACATTAACGCACACACCATAATTTTTCATGCCATTCTTCTAGCCTTTTTATTTCTATGTTTTCACCTCTTTATTTACTCACATTTGCTGGAAACTGGAGAGCTCAGTTCGAAAGCGTCATAGATGGATTTGAACACTATTTGCTAATTTCATACACCTCTGCCAAAATATCTGTGTGTGTTACAGGCTCATGTGTCTGTACACATGTATACAATTAGAAGATGGGAATTTGAAAATACATGACAGTCATGGTCAGTAATAATGAATAGAATAAGCTGAGCTTAAAAATTAGTTATTGGGTATTTTATGAGCTGTCTCAAAGACGGTTAATGTTGACACACACAATACAAACCAACTATTTCGAAATTGAAACGCGTTGTTCTGTTGAGATATTCAGACTAAAAATGTTTCTTTAATATGTTAGCATAGACATGAGGAGCAGGATGTTAAATTTGTCTCTATTCTCCCTCTCTCCTGCATCTCCTCTGTCTTGTTTTTCTTCATTGCTTAATCCTTCATCGTGTTTGTCATGTCAACTCTATCCACTCAACGTTCTCCACTATGTTTTCCCTGTTTTGTCCCTTTTCTCTGTATTCAGACATGCTGCGTGCTCGCCAGGAGGCATTGGCTGCAGCAGTGAGGAATCCAGCGACCCTAGAAGCGCACCTGCCCTCAGCAGGCAGCTCCTCTTCATCCAGCCAGAGACGCAAACAGGGTCTGCCACAGCACCGGGATGCACATTACACTGACAGGTAAGAAACAGATGCAGACATACACTCATTTGATACCCATACCTCAGTGTCAGCTTTGCCATAGCTAGCTACCACACATACATCTACTGCAGAGGAGGCCTCAGTTGATGGGAACATGTAAATGCAGCAAATACTATGAGGAAATGTTCACGTTTGTCAAAAAATAATATCACTTTCCAGTTTGCATCACTACATCACTGCTCTTTCTTTTGCATTCTTCCACCCATTCCTACAATAATCAGCAAAATCTGATTCCCTTTTTGTGTTTGTGTGTGAATTATGTGCATCTCCACATACACGGTTAAACTGAGGATCCAATAACCTCTTGGCTACCACTGTGGAGCTGCACGCCTGCATCCCCGGCTCTTCCTCCCTCTTCTCCCCCCAGCGCTGGCCCCTGCGCCTCCCAAACAAAGCCAGGGGCAGCGGGAGTGGGCGGGTAATTGCTTGTCGATTATTTATGTGGCGCGGGGAGAGGCGGGGGATCGATAATGGGCCGGCGGTGCAGCAGCGGGGGGTGGAGGGAGGGTGTGTATTTGCGTGTTTCAGAGTGTGTATATGTGAGACATAGGGGGGAGAGGGAATGGTGAGGGGTAGGGATGGGGATATAAGCAGGAAGCAGAGCGGCCAGGCGCTGTGTGGTGCAGCTCTGGGAGGCTGTGGGGGTGTATACTGTGTGTGTGTGTGAGAGAGTGTCTATTGCGGTGAGGATGGGGGGCTTATTGTTTGCGTGTGTTTGTTTGTTCCATTTTTCAAGCTGGCAGTGTGCATGTGTGCTCATCTATGTGGATTGAATTTGGGTTTGTTTGTGTGAATATGTCTGCTAATTTGTGTGTGTGAGGGAGAGAAAGAGAGCGAGACAGAGGCCAGTGGTGCAGTGTGTGTGTAGTCAGTGAGCCGTGGCTGTTCTCCGACAGCACACAGTGTAATTAGCCACACAGGACTGGGGAGAGTTAACTAGGCCTCACCCCTCCCTCCATCCATCGCTCCATCCATCTCTACCTCCCCAGTCTCCTCTTTAACCCTTTCACTGTCAATACATTTTTTTGAGTAACTGAAAACAGGTTAATAAGGGAAATATGTCCAAATGAGAGAATGTAAAAAGAGAGGGGAAACAGGCAAAAAGGATGCAACATCTGTATGTTTCACTTGTGGACCAAAGTATGTGGACATTTTGTATGTGGCTTTTTGTAATTTGGGCTAGGCTCTTTATTTCCCATTAAGGGAAAAATAATGAAAATATTTTGTTTAAGACAATAGCTTTCAACTTCATACCGGCAGTTGAGGGAAAGTCCCTTAATTTTTTAACATGAAGAGTTGGAGTTGCCATTTTGGTCTGGAAAAACCTGACTGACCTGGATAGACCCCCAACCTCATCCAACACCTTTGGGATAAACTGAATGTCAGACTGTATGCCAGGCTCCATTGCCAAACATCAGTGTTGGACCTCAGTAATGCTCTTGCGGCTGAATGGGAGCAAATCCTTGCAACCAGGTTCCAAAATCCTGTGGAAAGCCTTCTCAGAAGAGCAGAGGATGTTGTACCAAAATGGGTTTTGAAGGAGATGTTCAACAGTGCCACGAGGGCGTAGAGTGCATGTATTTTTGGCCATGTAGTGTACATGTCTCTAAAGCCCGGGATTAGTATCCACTCTCCATAAGACATGTAGAATTTTAAAACTGAGAAGAGTGGAAAGAGTGCAAAGTGAATAGACAAGATAATTGGTTAGTAGCGGCAAAAAACAGAGATACAGTAGAACAAAATGAGCCAAGACTGAAGAAGTGAGTTAGAGACGGAAGCTCTCCCCCTTTCTAACTCTCCATGGCTCACCTTTCCATCGACCCCTCATCATTGATTATCTGGGGCCCATTAGGGCCCATTGTTAAAAACAAATCATTAGGGCCGCTCGATGGGCTTAGAACCTGGCGGTCCATTTGTCTGGCCTTAAAAGGCACTAAGCTCACCAAGCATCTGCAAGGCAAATACAGGAGGAATGAAGAACAGGAAAAGAGAAAGGGAGAAAGACAGTGGAAACATGGGAGTTTAAAATGGTGAAGAGAGGGAAGAAAAAGAGAAGAACGGAGGAGGTGGTGAGGGGACTTGGTGACTAGCAGAGAGATATAAACCAAAATAGGGAGTGAGGAGATCGAGAGAGTGTGAGATAAGGGGAAGGAGGGGAGGCGCGGAGGGAGCCTCATCCATTTTAATGAGCTTCCTGTGTAAATGTGTTCCTGCGGAGAAGGAGCCGAAGGCGGCCGCGCGGCGCTCCTAATCCCCCCCACGCTCCCGTCATTAAGGGCAGCCCTGTCTCCCTCTCGCATACACACACACTTACAGAGGCACATACACACACACTGCCTGGGCTTCTGTGGGACGGGACTGCTGTCGCCACTCTGACAGGTCGTTGCACACCAGTGAATTCCGAGAAGCCCCTGGCCTCACTGCCGGCAATAACACACAGTGAGAAAGAGTAAGAGAGGGAGAGAGAGAGAGAGAGTGAGAGAGAGAGAGAGAGTGAGAGCATCCAGTGATATAGTTTGGTACGATTATGAGCCCATGTTGCATTTGTGAATCTGTCTATTTTCAGTGTCATGCAAAAACTAGGTGTTTTTGTGCCGTCTTTTTATAGTATGTTAGTGGTTTGCCAACAAAATGCACAGATACACACACATCATGTATACACACTCACACTCACAACCAGCCCCAGAGCAAAACGACTAATGTCTGCCACTCCTCCCTCAAAATTGCCTCCTATAAAAGGAGGAAGAGAAGGAGAGATGGAGGAAGGGAGTGTCAGACGCACACTCTTTTCTCTGCTTCTCTCTCTGTCTCTCTCTCACTCCCCGTGATTAGGCCTAATTATGGTGGCGCAGACGCCTGGCAGCCCCAGTCATGCAGCTTTAATTGACCGTTATTCATCTGCGGTCTAACGCAAGGCAAGGGTAGGCAGTGGATAGGGAGGGAAGAAAGAGAGGGAATATCAGAAAGGGGGGTGGGGGGAGTGATGAGAGTTTGGCATACAGGAGCCAGGGTGGGGGTGGATGGGATTTTTTCAGGCGTCTCAGCGTAGCCTAGTGGAACTGTGCGTCGCACGGCTAATTGCTAGCCTCAAGGGATTAGGCCAGGTGATTACACACTGGGCGGTGTAATTACATAAGCAGTGGCTAGCGGGGCCCCGGCTCGCGGCTCCGGGGTCACGCGCCACAGCCCTCACCCAAGATTAATTGGAACTGCCACTGGAGTGCAAGGCACCGCCGGAGAGAGCGGTTATACGATTAGCATTAACATTTCAACGGCGGAGGCAATCGATGAATGGTTTTCACCCCCCACCCACCCCACACACACAAGCAGCGCTGCCTCAGTACTGCCCCCCCATCTTGTCTCTATGCTCTTGTATGCTTGCCCTCCCCTTCTTGCAGTTGCTCTGTCTCCTTTTCCCTCAACATTTAGTGAGGCGGGAGACATGCAGGCGCTAGCTAATTTGAACACGGTTGCAAAACAATATTTGCGGTTGCATGCGTCCCAGTGTTGGTTTTGATTTTGTTGTTTTCCTCAGCTTGTTTCTCATGTATGCTTTTGTGCTGCAGAAGTCACACACAGCTGAGCTCTGATTGGTGTGATAGCAGCAGCTCAAGAGGAGAGAAATGAAAGGAAGGATAGGCAAGAGGAGTGGTGTCGTGGGAAGCGAGAGAGCATGGTACAGGACTCTGAAACAGCTGTAGTTTGAGAAACCAAGCGGAAAGAGCCTCACACAATTTCAAAGGGTCAAAGTGCATATGCCTCACTCTTGTGTCAACTTTTTCAAACCAGGTCCTCGTACCTATGAAGATGTGCACAGAACTGAGAGGGATGGAATGAGAGACAGGATTACAGTGAAAAAAGAAGTAGCAAGAAATACAAAGAGGCAAGGAAGCAACAAGGAAGGAGTTAAGAGACAGGATAAGATGGAGTGAGAGTAGAGAAAAATACATAAAGATAAATGAAAAGGTGGAGAAAAATGGTGAACCAAACTTTCAGAGGTCATAGGGATGGAGAAAAAGAAGAGAAAAGAGATGGGTAAGAAGGAACAAGAGATGGAGAGAGGGGGGGAAAGGTGAGAGGCACCTTTCCCTCTCAACAAGGACAAAAGACGAAGCCAATAATGGAGAGGTCTTTTCAGAAGCAGAGGTTGGAGGACACTCCATCTTTTCACCAGTTTCAATGCAGCCTAGAGAGCGAGAGGCAGAGAGGGAGGGAAATGGGGAGAAGGGCGTAAAAGAGAGAGAGAGAGGGGAGGGATGAGTGTTAATTAGAAGGTCCTTCAGCCCGTGGCCCCGGTCAAGACGCAGGGGCCGCCCCAGCTGTCGGAGCATGACACACTGGCATTGTGCATTCGGCCCTCATTATGTGTGTGGGTCTAGGGTTGTGTGTGTTTCTGTGTATGTGTGAGGCAGCAAGAGAAGGAAAAGGCTGCAGTCCAGGGTACAGCAGTGGCCAGCGGCGCTTGCTGCGGCGTGACAAGACTGATGAGGCACTGGGGCGACATGGGGGCCTTTGGAGTGCTACTGATAAAAATACATTGCATACATCGGTGTGGCAGCATGAACACATGCACAAAGCAACAGAACAGAAAATAGTAACAAATTGTTAAAACTTCGTATGGAATCCATCTTTAATTCTCGTAATTTTAATTCATTCAGAAAAGCCCAAATTGAAATTAATGTCTTTTTTCCTATTTTTTGTGTCCACAGAGAGATGTCCCATCCTCCACCCCTACTGTCCCCTCCAACTGCTCCTCACATTGCCTTAGGACCACACCTGCGGCCTCCTTTCCTAGGCATGCCCTCTGCCCTTTGCCAGGCCCCTGGTGAGTCATGAGTGATGCTAAGGCTGAAAAGATAGATAAAATCCTAGTGCACATTAAAAATGGGTTCAAAAAAAGAAAAACTTCACAAACAATATGGTAACACTCCATGGTTCAGTACAAATTAGAGTATTAAATTATATATTTTATTTTTATATTTGTAGGAGGTGTTGTATGTAGACATTTCTTCTTGCAAAGTAACTTTTGGTACTTTTAGTCACTTTTATGCCATCTCTGTTTCTCATATTCACAAAATTGTCACCTTTTTATGTTTCCATCACAGGTTATGGTTTTCTTCAGCCAGCTCAAGCTGAGATATTTGCTCGGCAACAAGAGATGTTGAGGAAGCAGAATCTAGCCAGGTGTGTGTGGTGCATTATGTAAAACAGTAATAATGACATATATGATACATTTTTGGAATGTGGCTTTATTGTATATAAGAGCTTTATGGTTAGAAATGTTTCAAAGAACTTGTGGACACAGTTGTCTTTTTTTAATGTTGCCACACAAACAGTGTTCTAAATACTGTACTAGTACTATAACATTTGGCCTGTGTATTAAAAATCCTGTGCGTTGCTCCACAGACTTGAGATGTCGGCAGAGCTGTTGAGACAGAAGGAGTTGGAAAGTCTTCACCAGCGACAGCATCAGCAGCGTCTTCTGGGCTCCGACCCTCTGGGAGGTCTACCTCCTGGCCTGCCCTCTGACCACCCGGCCCTGCGGAGCCTCCACGACATCCCAGAGGGCCATCCGCTCCGTGAGGAACTGGCTCGCCGCTCAAATGCAATGCTGGTGCTTCGCCATGGAGCTGTCACTCCCCTTTTAACTCTCAATCACCAGCAGCAACAACCAGGAGTATCCTCCACACCCAAAGACACCCAAACACAGACCTCCACTGCTGGGCCAGATACTGAATCCAGGAAGGCCCCCCGAAGGGCCCCACAGACACAGCCCTGTCCTGGAGATCGCACAAGAGGAAGAGCAGACAGAGGAAGGGAGGAAGATAGGGAGATACAACATGAGGAGATGAAGGACTCAGACAGTGAGACAGAGATGTGTGAAGACAGGCAGGAGGTCGTTGCTGTCAAATCAAACAGTAAGCCCAGGGACAGGGAAAGAGACAGGGGTAAAGAGACCGGCAGCAAGGGAGTGTGCGACAGTGCCAAGGAGACCGGAGAGAGCTCGGGCAGGCTGAGTGCCCCGTGTAGCTCGGCCGATACAGAGTCACCCAGTCGCCACCTCTTCACCCCTGGACTAGGCAAGGCTGATGTCAAGTACCACCTGCCGCCTGGGTTTATGCCACCACTTCCAGCTCTTCATGCCCAGTCGCTGCCCTTTGGATTCCCCTATGCCAACCCCTACTTTCATGCAGGTGAGAGACTGAGAAAGAGACACACAAATACACACGACAAAGACAACATGTGAAACCCATTACCATCAATTTTTGTGTGCATGTCTCCAGTAAGGAGATCTATCTATGTTAGGGGCCCTTCCTCTGACCCTAGTGTGACCTTTATGATCACCAGCAGCACAGCCACATGGGCAGAGAGGAGGGGGTTGTTTGTTCACACACACACACACACACACACACAGATCTGTTAAAACAGAGCTGCAATCAGAACATTCATACTTTCTGCAAAAACAAGAAAAAAGAAACAGCCATAAAGTATCTTTATAAATTCCCATTATGAGATTTTGATCATTTTTTTGTAAAGCTAAAATATAGAAAATATAATATATAGAGAGCTAAAACTCCAATTAACTGCTATAAATGTTACTCCTCTACTACATTACTGATCCAATTGATCAATGAATTGTTCTATTTTTCCTATTTCTTATCCTAAAATTGATGAATATGTTTAAAATGACTGTGATTTTCTCTAAACTTTCAGTTTTTGGGTTCAAGAACCTCTGTCTTAATAGCAGCTTTTTTTTGACCAGTGTTTATATTGACACATCTTCACTGCTGATTTTTCAGGCACAATGGGAGGTCTTTTCATGGATGGGGAGGACTCTGCCACAGCAAACCCAGTGGAGGACATCAGCAAGTGGAGTGTGGAGGATGTGTGTGGCTTCATAAGCAGCCTGGCCGGATGTGCTGAATACACACAGGTGAGGACGTAGAGCGGGAAAGAGAGAGGAGTGGATGGAGGCCGGGGGCAGGCTGACTACAAACCTTGTAGTAGTGACCAAGAAATCATTTATTCTGCAACACTACTGTAGTATTTTTATTTAATTTTACTTGGAAGGAAGCAGAAAACAGTTTATTCAGGTTTACTGTGAATATGTGTGGATGCGTGAATGGTCACGCTGACAACTGCAGCCTTATGTGTGGGCTTTGTGTGAATGAAGGGGGGCTTGGGTGCATGTAGGTCTACACCTGCGACTTGTGTGAATGCGTGTTTGTGTGTATAGCCATATTGACATTACAAAATGAGACATCCAGTGCGACGCCTTTATCTGAGAAAATAGAACTATGTTTTTAATTAGTTACTTTTCAGAATTTCTTTTAATGTATATTCTTTTGTGTTACATTACGAGTGTAATCGCTCTGGCTGTGGCAAGAAGACAACAAAATGCAGTCCATGTTCCAATGCAAAAAGTAATTTCAGATTCATCTAACGCTGGAGCATTAGCTGTGTGAGTCAGCAAACTCACGAGGTTCTCCTCTAAAAATAGTTTTAGCACAAAATTTCCTGTTATTAGCTTCAGATGGAGTTTGTTCCTCTCGTTTTACCTGTGAGCTAGGAACATGAACATGAGCAATGATTAGTGACCACTAACTATAGCAATTTACATATGACACCAAAAATCTAAAGTCTAACATATATAAAATGCTGTTAAAATAGGTACGTAACTATTTGCAATAGAGCCACTGTTTTGTTAGCTGTGTGCGTGAATGTGTAGTTTTGTGTGTCGAGTGTGTTGTTTGTGTTGCGTGTATGCCGGGCCTGTGGCTGAAGCAGCTGTGTTTCTGCCAGGTGTTTCGGGAGCAGGCCATTGATGGAGAGACATTACCGCTGCTCACTGAGGAGCACCTGCTCAACACCATGGGACTAAAGCTGGGGCCTGCGCTCAAGATCCGCTCACAGGTACAAACACCACAGACCTGCGAGTGTGTTTGTGTGTGATCAAAAGAATGTGTGTGTGTTTGAATGTGTGCTTCTGTAGACGCGAGACAAACTGCTAGTGTAGCATAGTGGATTTCCCTTTAACTAGCCTGCCCCAGAGCCTCTCCTCTTCTCCATTATCTGATTATAAAATCAGTATCCAACAATTGTCCGTTACACAATACTCAACAGCCTGTACTGACAGTCATATGGTCTCCTCTCGTCTCCCCAGGTGGCACGCCGCGTTGGCAGGCTTTTCTACATGACTGGATTCCCGCTAGCATTCCCGTTTCCGCCTTCTGCTGCTCTTCGCCCCCCCGAACGAGATCGGGACTCCCTGACAACACCATCTGACACCCCACTGCCCCTCTCTCTCTCCTTGCCTCACAGACCTGCTTCCAGCAGCAGTTCCTCTCCCTACAGCGGTCCTACCCCAGGTTGCTCCTCACCCAAGCAGGAAAACGGTAACGGCTCCACGGTAGTGGGACGATATGAGGCCAAATCTCCTTCGTAGGAGTGGAGGGGCAGGGGGTGAGGGAGGGGACAGCCTGAACCAGGGAGATCGACTCCTGCCACTTTGGGACATTTACGTAGAAATATCCAGGGATATGTTGGACTGGAATAACAGACAACTGGACGGTATCCGGCAAGCCAATCAGCTTCTGAGTTCCTCTGCAGTGGCTGTAGCTGTGCAGAATCCAAAGAAAATGGGTTGGAAGGGAGACACGTGAAGCGACAGAGGAACAGAGAAAGAGGAGGAAAAGGAGACAGCTGGTCACAGACAGCCTGCCAAAAAAAGGAGTGAAGCTCTGCCACAAATGCGACATTCTTGCAAGTCAGACAGTCAGACGCTAGCGGAAACTCTTCCTTCCTTCCTGGGCTGGAGGAAGCTCTGCTCACTTGCTTGCATTCTCTTGTCTCTCCCTCTCTCTGACTGCTCTCACCACATAACCCAGGAATTAAAAAGAGACACCTCCCCCTGTTTTCTCTCCCTTCTACTCGCCTGTTTCCTGAAGCCAAACAACTGAGTGGAGCTGTCTTTTTTTTTGAGGCAGTAGTTCAAGCTCCTACTCAGCAGCACCAGATCTGACCAGCTCCCTATTATCACTGCAACTATGCATTCCACTGTCCCGATACCAAAGATGACCGGATGTGTGGAATTGGAAACGTTTCACAACGTGTCTGCTTCTTTTTGCATTAATGGTTCCAGTGAATGACTGGTCCAACAAGGGAAAGACTGACTATTTGAGATAGAACTGAAATATGAAATATGGCTTATGTCATTGTACACTTGTGTTGACTACTGTGGGAGATGGGGGAAACATGCAAAATTGTACAGAATCATGCTTAAGATGAAAATATCCTGGTTACATATGTGGTACTTTTACTTTTTGTTAAATGTAGTTGCACGAATAAGTTTTTCTTTACTGAAAAATGTGACTTGCTGAACTTTGGTGGTACTTTGGTTCACTTTGTTTTGTTCTGCCATTAAAAAAAAAAGTGTAATATTAAGACGCTCCAATCTTGAATGCTACTTAAGCATATAAATGAGGAAAAATATTTATAGGACTTTTGATGTAGTAGATAAAGCAGATTATGATATGTATTATAATTAGCTCTTAAGATGGATTCCAAAGATACTTACTTGGTTTTCTCTTGGTTGCAGGGAAAAGAAAGGCACAAAGCTCTTAATGCAAATGTTTTGAATTTATGGATTTTTTTTTTTTAACTACGCAAGCAATGAATTAAAAATGGTCTCTAGATTTCCCTTCAAAAGTTTTGTCTTCATCCTATTTTTATATTCACCACACAGGTGAAATAAATCCTAAAGAAATTCTCTGCTTTGTCTTCTCTCTCATTTGTGTGCCCGTGTCAGTTAACCCAAATGCCTTTTTCACCCTCCTGTTCGTGCAGGAAGGTGTGCGTGTGTGAGGAGGGGAGGTAACCCATGGGGGGCACAGTTCAGGTCAACAGCAGCTGTCAAGACTGTGAGGTTCAGCCGCAGGCCAAGGCCTCCCTGCCTTTTGGGATAAACCTGACCCTCCTTATACACCCACACACATATAGGACTTGAACCAGGAGCAGCCCCCACTCACGCTTACCTTCCTCCTTCAAAGAGTTTACACTGAAGCGGTACGCTATACACACTCAGCTGGGACTTCCCCTCGCTTTAGGCTGGGCCTCTACACGAGCAGCTTCTGTGTTCACTGAAAACAGCTACAGAGGAAACGTGACGACACAGACGTTTCTCAAATCAAATCTCCATTTGTGGCGTTTGAATCCCACTCTCCTGTGCGCTCTGTGCCAGTGAATGCATGCATGCATGCAATAATTGTTCACCCAACAAAGGCCAGTGTTACCTTTACTTTAGTGGTCGAGAATAAAGTGGATAAGTTCAGCAGGAAAGCTGTGCCTGAGCATGTGAATACACAGACAGAAAAGACAGTGGTCTGGGTGGGGGGTGGGTGAGGAGTTGGCACAGAAACAGACCAGCCTGTGTTGCTGCTCTACCACCTGGGCAGAGAGTCTTGGCACAGCATCAGACGCCACCCTGCCATCCTGGCGCAGCACTGCTGCCTCAGGGCTCAACACCCGCCTCTCTGTACCCCTCCTCTTGGCTGGCCCAGTCTGGCTCGGCCAGGCTCAGCGAGGCTCCAAATAGCCCGTCCTCAAAGCCTGAGGGTGCCTACAGGTGTGCACATGTACGGAGGACACAAATGACTTATTTCAGGTGCACTTGTGCATCAACATGCATATACACGCTTCAATTAATTAGCATTCAAAAAAGAAAAGAAAAAGCAAAGACAAGTTGGATTCCTGGACACAGTCTTCTTTTTTACTGTTTCAATGCTTAATAAAATTACAGCAAACATGTTTGTACTGTACAATTATTGATAAAAAACACTCAGAAGAAAATAGCATCAAGTACAATATTATTTTAGATCATCTGTAAGGTGGAGAGCATAAAGGTCTCTTTGGGAACTGCGTACGAATCCATGAATCTCAGTCATCGTCAGACAACTCTAGGTCCTCCACCACATCCTCATCTCCCTCTGCCAACTTTATCAGAGCAGAGGAGGACAGCGGCTGAGGAGCCTTGGACGTCTTTTCATCTCCTTCTTCAACCTCATCTGGAACACAGACAGGAAATACTTCTTATTCAGCAGATAGAGAATGCACGGAGCCCTGCAGCTATCAGTGGTTAAACTGGAGGATAAGGCCGACGGTTTTCCATAGTTTTTTAAAAAAAACATCCATTCTGACTGAAAACAATGAATTCTATCTGACTGTTGTGATGTTTGCAAATCCAGCTTATTCTTCTGTGCCATAGAGCTCGAGTTTATCAGCTGCTGCCTCCAGCAAGTGTGCTACTATAAATTCATCGAGTCTCCTCTTGTGCGACCAGACGGTGCAAGTTTGTTAAAGAACTATAAAAGTGATGTGTAACATGAGGAGCTAGTAGAGTAGTAGCAGAAATCACAGTAGACTCTGTGTTTCATCAGAGACTTTAAAACATGACGATCACTGGACGTCACAATCTTTAAAATGAAGACACATGACCTAGTGCAGGGGTGTGACTCTGATGTGTTTGTAGTAGTTTTGAACAACAGTGGAGACACAGAAGTTTAAGCTAAACGTTTTGGATTCCTATGACGTAAGAGTGAGCAGACAAGCCTCCGTATAGAATGTTTAAAAAGAAACACAAATATAGAAAACCCCTGACCTTTAATGACTCTTATGACTGAACTGTAGCCAAATAATTATTAAAAATACTCAAACACTGTTAAAGTATCACAAGAGATTTAAGAAACCATTTTTTATATTGATTAATATTCTACATTATGCAAATATGTCCATTATAATTTCCTAAAGTGCAGTTTAATGGAGCTGATTTGCTTGGTTTTGTCCTAAAATCCAGAACCTATAATCATAAATATCCACGACTTAAATGACGGCAAATAATGAAGTAACTGAATCTACAGGTTTCTTTGCTTAAAGAAATGACTTACACTACGTTTTACACTAAGATTTTTCCAAATTTCTTTTTGGTCCCACATATCTCAGTGTGGGAAAGTCTGTCCAAAGCCTCCTGTGACACAGACTTACAGAACAGCAGAGATATTCCTTTCTAAAGTTTTTGAGGGGGGGGGGGGTTCCTAACCAGTAAGATGAGGTCAAACCCTGTGAGTTACACACTGATGTGAAACGTTACCTTGCGTGTATCTATGAGACGACAAAGGTTTTGATCATGGATGTATAGCTTTGACACAGTGTCAGTATTTGATGCACTGTGTGAATCAATTTTGAGTGTTTTGAGTTTTAATCTACTGTTTTACTGTCAGTTTATTTAGTTGAACAAGTTTTATCATAATAGGCTGATGTGTAATCTCATAGTTAATATTTTGGCCAGTAAAAAACAACTTTGTTTTATTCGATATGTCCTAAACACACTTTGTGTTCAAAATAACACTGCTTCTTTCCTGGTCTCCACAACAGTTGGACCCACCTGAATCTTCATCGTCCATGCCCTCGTCGTCGCTCATGTCAGACAGGTCCTCAAGGTCGTCATCATCCTCTTCATCGTCTGACCCGCGTCTGCCTCTTTTACCTGAAGGAGGACAGTAACAAACATTCAACTGCACTGCATTTTGTTTAGCGTCACTTTATTCAGACATTTTTAACTGCGTGTTGATGCATCGCCGGCATCTTTGGAGACACCTATATGTGGGCCAGGTATCAGAGGCAGCTGGAAATGTCTATTTCCTCCTGAGATAGAAGTGAGAGTCGATTACAGACGCTGCTGCTGCTGCACAAACACCCATGACAGTTTACTACCGGCAATTTCAGACATCTTATGCTCACAGCCTAAATATAGCAAATGGAGATAGCAGGCAGGTTCCACAGCTACGATGATGATGGGAGAGAGAGAGTGTGTGTGTGTGTGTGTGTGTAAGTTTCTGTGTGCTGGAAAGAAGTTGGGAGTTTGTCTGAAATTGTGTTGTGCTATCCTCAGAGTACAGCATGTACTCGTGGACAACTGGGGTCCACGGGCTTTGAAGTTGAGGTGTGATGAGAGGCTCGGAGCGTGGAGGAGAGAGAAGCAAAACAGAGCTGCTTCCTCTGTGCTACACCGTGAACACACACACACACACACACACACGGTCTTCTATTAAAACATTAGGTACCTCCCTTCCTCTCTAGTAGTATAGTTTAAAAATGACAAACTCTCACTCTCCCACTTTTTGTTGCTCACATGTAGGTGCACAGACTTCAGCAGTACTTTAGAGGTTGGCCCCACATGACCTGGAAGAATTATTACCCCCACACACCGACAGCACCACACACACACATATACACACACACACACACTTACCAATCTAAATCATCACCCCCCCACTCACGCTCCCCCACTCTTTCCGGGAGAGTGTGAGACCACAAAGAGCTTTGGTGAGCTGCCCAAAAGCTTTTGGCTCTTCAAGACTGGACGACAAGGTGGTGGGTGTGCATTTGTGTGCTATCATGGAGATGTGTGTGTTCACGTGTTGTGAGGACATGTGGAGGCAGCTGGTTGAAGCCCACAGAGCTAGAAACAGAGAGCGAGGGAGCTAGAGTGAGAGAGGGAGGAGTGGAAGCGGCCACCGCTGGCTGTTCCACTGGGCTGGTTTGAATTAGGAACCCCTGCTGGGATCCAAGCCTGTACTTCCTGTCAGGGGGTTTCAGTTCGTGTGTTCACGAGGGGAGGAGGAAAGACGAACGAAGGGGAGGGAGAGGGAGGGGGGACATAGAGTGAGAGGCGGAGGCCCACCGCTTGCCGGCAGCTGCCCATCCGTTTGTGGGGACTCTCCCTACAATGAAGTCCAGATGCATAAAAAAAAAAAATCCCCCTGCCGCCTACTCCTTTCCTCTGTGACCTTCTTTCTGCTTTGAGTGTGTCCGAGTGTAAAGCTGTAAAAGCGAATTAGCAGCTGCCTGTGACCTGTGGACAACCCCGAGAGAGGACGAGACACACAGGGGTTAAAGGATCAACGAGCCAACGGCTCCTTTCAGCAAAGAGAGAACCAAACTATCCGATAAGCAAAGATTTTCTCTTGAGTGTGATTTTATTTATATATTATTTAAGTTTCAGTTCTTCAGAAATCGCCTCTGTGGATGTTTTAATAACTCACAGCCTTGTAGTAGCTGTTTCACAGTTACACAGCTGAGGCAGATTTGGTTACATCTGCTTGATGAAGCCAAATCTTTAAGACAGGGACTGTCCCAGAAACAGAGATAGCAGTAGAAAAATCTCAGTTAACTGCCATCACCTCCTAACTTTGCTTTAGCAGAGCAGGATATCAGGCTGTAACAAAACACAGCCCCCTAGAGGACACGGTGGGAAGTACATCATTATGTTACAAACACGATCCTACGGCCTCCTCTGCCGTCTGGCTTCAATGTGAGACAGAAGAATATGTTTGAAAGTTGACTTACTTTTGATTTTAAAACCCGCATCATCAACATCAGCGTCTGATTCGCTGTCAGACTGAAACAGATCCTTGAACTCCTTCTTGTCCTCTGCCTTCTTCTCCTGAATCTTCTTACGTTTGATCTCAGGGAGGTCCAGATCCTCCATCTTTACAAAACACACAAAACAGCAGGGTCAAAGCACAAGCCTGTTTTGATTATGCTGACAATCATGAAATATTCCTGCCACACACATTTTCCACTATAAAGCCTGATGATTTCTTGCATGTATAAAGAAAAACTAGAAGTGACTCAAGATGACTTCAGTGGGATGAGATATTTAGTTTGGTTAGATAGTTACCCTCTCTTTGCCAGAGATCTCCAGCTGGATCTCCTTTTCCCTCAGCTTCTTCCACTGGTTGTAGTACCTGCTGAGAGGCGTCCCTTCCTCCTGGACCCGTTTCTCCCATGCTGCCTGACAGACGACACAGTAATGAAAATCTTAGTCAACGAATATAGATACAGGAATGGTGATGTGTAATGGTAGATACAGGAGTGTTTAAATAAGAAGCAGATCTATGCTGAAAATGATTGATCTACATGAACAACTCCAGTAGTAGTTTCCCCGTATGTGTTAAAAGAGCCTTTCAGCAGGTTTATTCAGGCTCTGAAACAATCTCACATAAGTGGGTTTCCACTGCAACTTTACATCAATTCACCAGGAGAAAGACAAGGACACACGAGACAGAGATGATAGAAGATGTGGAAAACAGACAGATGAAGATGCCTGAAAGCGGAGACAAGCAGGTCTTCTCCAGCCTTCCCCTAAAGGTCTTTGTGGATGATATTGATTAGACCCAATCACATTATCTGACCAACAAATCCAATAGAGCGTACAGACCGCTGCCTCCTGTGCCCGTTAGCTTAGCACATTTACCACAATTTGCTGTGCAGCTATTAGGATTGTGACCTGTATGTGCAAAAAACAGAGAAGATAAGAAAATGACAAAGCTAATTCTAAATTCAGCCCCAGACAAACAAAACTGAAAAAAGGCTCCACGGGAGAGAAAAAGACGAGAGACACCAGAGTTTGACCTGGATGGAGGCAGGGCATCATTAATTAGGTTAGTTCTCAGTTTGGGTGACATGTCAGCAGGGGGCTGGTGGCCGGAGGGGGGCCGTGGCCTTTTCCACAGCAGCAGCAGGGCTGTCCCCTCTCCTTCGCCTGCGGTGACACCTCTACTGCTGCTGCGATGCCAGGGAGTGGATGCCATGGCGACAGCCTCCGCTGAGCAGAGAGCCTTGGCGACAGGGGCTGGCGCTGCTGTGGTGCCGTGCTGTCTGTCTGTTGCACTTTAACACACACGCACACACAAACACACACACACTTCTGTGTGTATACGCACACACATTTCCTCATCATCTAAATTACACAAGACCATCCTCTTTAATTTCACCCTTAAATGCTCTTAAATATTAATCAGTAGTACACGTCAAGACTCTTAGTGGTGGCACAGCCACATAAAAGTGTGTGTGTGTGTGTGTGTGTGTGTGTGTGTTCGTGGACAGGTAGATAACGAGAGAGCAAGTCAAAACAGAAAATGAGGTTCACGCACTAATGGCTGCTCATTAAGGCAGCGGCACCTCTGGTTAAAAAACCCTAAGAGCTTCCAATAACCACAGGGTCATTCCTAACCAGGTTTAAAGTTTATACAGGGAAGTTTCTCTTCAGTCGTTGCCTGTAGGGTTTATCAGTGAGGTCTGGAGGTCTGCAGCCTCTTACTCTACTGCACTAAAGCCAGAAAGACAAGTATCGAGTTCATCTCTGTCCTGTAGCCAACACTTTCTGATGCTTCTTGAGAAAATTCAGATATGACACCACCTACGAGTTAGTGTTGAGTGAAGCGGAGATGACTAAACTGAATGATAAAAATAACAAAGGGGAGCCAGAGAAATATGTTATGACTTTCTTAATCTCACAGCAGAACCACAAACTGCGTAGATTCTTACATTTATGGGCCGAAGAAAACATCCATCATCAGTGCCTTGTTTTCAGTAAATTAGACTGAAACTGGATGTGAGAGTCATGGAAACTTTTACTTCATAACAGTAGAGATTCTTCTTTCAATTTTGATTCATCTAAATCCTGGGGGAAGAGTTCTGACCATGCACCTGTGTCTTGTCATATTATTCTGGTTGATAACACATTAGGGAGGATAAATCTACAGGGTAAAGGCTTTATTACATATTAAATCTAACACAGAAACAAAGAAGAGAGGAAGTAAGAGGAAAAGAACATAAATTGAGTTTGCTGATGACATTTTGCTGTATCTAGATTATTATTTACCAGTACTAAGTACATTTAAACTTTGTGAATCTGAGTCAAACTATTGTTTACTGTCTGTCAATAAATCTTATGAGAATGAAGCAGTTTAAAAAACTAAAGATAACTATTTTCTAACTTTTTACTATGTCCTACTACTCTTTATTTATATCTCTTTTTTTCTCTTTGAAATGTAGAATATATTTGGGAAATTAGGGGTGGCTGATATAGACTTACAAATACGTAGAATATTTAGCAATATTTTCACAGTTGTCATATAAATGAAGATATGACAACAGTACAATTTAATAGTGCTTGCTCAAGTGGGGTTGTTGGGTTTTTATATAATTCTGTATATAGTTATATTTGTCTTAAATCTTAAACACTGTAAAGTGCCTTGAGATGACTTCAGCTGTGATTTGGCGCTATACCAAAAAAAATAATTTAAGTTGAATAGTAGGACAAGATGTGCCAGTCTTTGACTGTGCTTGTCCTATTTGTGAGATGTTCATATGGAAACGCAAATGCAATCATGAACCTATGTTGTCATCAACTGTCAAAAAATACTTATATCATGATGATTCCTTGCCATGATATCACGGTCAATACGATGCATCACCGCTCTGTTGGAAATGAAATCTGGGTCCAATGATTCAAGATTTCAAAGGTGCACTTCAATACTTTTTATACATTTTGAAAAAACGTCACATTACAGAATTAAAAGCTATTTGGATTGAACATGAAATGAGGAAGTCCAGTTTCCATGACTCAACTTCCAGATAACTTCACCTGGATAACTGAGAATCTTGAGCAGGTTACAGGACTTAATGCTCAAATCATTTTTTATATTTCAATTAAGGTGGCGTCAGATAATAAGCGAGATGTTTAAAAGTCCAGAATAGTTCTGCTCCAACCATGACAGCAGCCACACAATGTGAGATCAAGTATGAACAGTATCTAGGACTATATATGAAAGTGGCCCAGATTTGGTTTGTTCACATTCTCTTGAAGAAAAAGAAAAACTAGTCATGTTGTATTGTAATGGAAACGACTCTTAAAATTTAGTAGAAACACTGACTGTGGTTATCAGACATTCCCAAGTTTCTGGCTGTTCAGTATCATCAATTATTGAGAACAGCCAGCCCACTCACTACACCACTATCTCCCCAAAAGTTGGCAATGTCACAAATCACTACGCCGATTAAGTCTGATTTATGTATAAGCAAGAGGGATTAATGGAGAGCCTAATAAGTTTCTAACCAGAGTGTTGCTGACTGTCTTATATTTGTTATATCGCCATTAACGTCTGATACATTTTATGTTTGTAATGCGTTTACTGGAGCAGGATGACAACGAATGCAAAATTATAAAATTGTGATTTTGCAATTTGAGTCATGTTTTTGGTTCCGTCTTTGTATTAGTATCTACACTCTGCATACAGGTCTGCTATTGTCAGTCTGGCTAAAGTATGTAGATGACGACACTATATTTATATTTTTATTAGATCTTGAGGGGCATAATGATGACCCTGGTAGTCTTTTGATTTAACTTCGTATGGACTGAAACTTTGGACAGAGATACCTGCTGGCTGGTAGGCAGCCAAGCTTCCCCACTGGAGGCTGGAGTGAAAAGATAAAAAATTATAAATTGACTTCTGATAAAAGGACAGGGATTTTACACCTGGACGTTTTTCAGTCTCTATGCATAAACTGACTGAATCAATGCTTAAACTTTACTCGGACTAAACCCGTTGCAAATGAAATGATTCAAACATAAAGTGTTAATTGTTTTTAATTGCTGGACCAAACTGAAATGAGCAAATGATGCTCACCTGACGAACAGCACAGTGATTGATCAGCTGATAAAAGTAATATTTAAACACAGTCTAGACTTTTGATGTGTGTGATTAGTATCTGGCACCTTCACAGAGCTAATGTTTGCTGCATGCTGAAACACACCACGTAGGTTGGAGTACTTTAAATGTATCCGTATGCATGTGGCAACACAGGGAACTGATAATGCTCGGGGTCATGAAATGACTTGTTTTAATGTAATGAACTGCTGCTCTTAATAAGAACAAAAAGTAATAAAACTGATAATGTGCTACATCAAAAGAGTAAATGATAAAATGTATCTGTATCTGACTGGTAATGACAGGTCATTAGCACCCATCATTACCAAGAGGTATTTTATTGCTAACTGAAATAAATATACTGCACTATGACCTATGAGATATTAAATTCTGAATGCAGAGGAATCAATACAGGCAGCAGAAGTCAACTCAAAGAACGGTACCAACTCCAAAAATGAAGCAGATTTCTGTTTTCAGCATTTTCTCTGTTGCCTGCTTGAATTTATTAACACATTTTAGGTTTTTAAAGATTTCAAAAATACTATTAGGAAACAGAAGAGCAAAGCTGCCAAGAAACACAAACAAATGGAAGAGGTGAAATGAGGACTCAGGCACAGCAGCCTGTAAATTTAGAACAAGATAGTGTTTCCCTCTCTCCATCTTCCTCACACATGCACACACACAGATACTCACTACTGCGGTGGCATCGGCCACTCCGAAGGCGGCCTTCTGTCTCCGTCCTGTAATGTGACTGCTGTTCTCCTGTACCTTCTCCAGCAGCTGGCGCACCGGCTTGCAGTAATTGGCCACTTTGCATTCCTTCAGGAACGCTTTCAGCTGCAGCGACACAGAGAGGGAGTAAGAGAAAGAAGAAACCAGTATAAAGGATCATCCAGTCCACCCATTCAGTTTACACTGAGGCAGAACAGGGGAGGGTTTCTGGTCATTTCCCCTGAGAGGAGCAGTTTCAGCTCGACAAGACCTGAACATCTATTCAGAGAGAATTTAAACTCTGGGAATAGTGTTCAGTGTGGCTAACTCTATAATATACATGTGTTTGTTTAACATTTGAGTGTGTCTTGTACACAAAATTGAATATGTAATAAAGTAAATTTCAGTTGATCCAGGATCAGTTGAAAGGTGGTACCTGAATGATGGTGGGCAGGGCGAGCTCTGGGAAGCCGATGGAGCTGGCCTGAGTGTGGAAGTATTCCAGTATCAGGTCATACAGCTGGTCCACTAACCCGTCCTAAAATGCAGCAGAACCCAGAGGTGTAAAAGTTAAATTTGTCATTGTTCTGTAAATAAATGAAGACTTGTCTCCACCAGTTAAATAAACAATCACATTTTGTAAACGACATTAACAATGGGGATGTCTTCCTACAGAGCTAGCTACATTGATGACAAATTGTGACAGAAAAGTGGAGGGCCTGTAAAACCTTTGCTTATTGATGGCCACAGGGTATACAGGGGCAACTTGAAAGTAAGAATAAGTGAAGAGGCCAAGACTCTTCAATGTCTTCCATGTTGTAATAACAAATACTATAAAAATAGGGAATAAACCACAAAGCAGCATGAACAGACCAGCACAAGTTTTATGATCACCTTGTAGCAGTGAGTAGGATGTGAGGGATAATCCCAGAAGGCCGTGCCACAATCCTACTGGCTGCGGCACTGAGTGTGTAGACTCACTGCAAGTTTTAAAGCCCTGACAAGGGGCGTTTAGTGCTGCCCTCAATCCCTTTACGCACGCATACAGACTAACACAGCAAGGCAGAGAACAACATGAAAATCCTACGGTCCTAAACTCTTCCCCCACTAGTGGTGATCACGTACCTTGTAGGCTTTCTCCATTAGGTTAACTTTGCTAAGCTTCAGGATGACTGCAAAGTTGATTGGTTTCTTGCTCATTCGTCCAGGTTTCTTGTTGAAGTCCACTTGTTCGAAGATCTAGAAAGAAAAATGCATAAAGCGAGTTGAAACCAGGCCAAACAGCTTAGAAATGATCTGCTTTATTAGCACTATGCACTTCGTCTTCAGAGAGCATAATAGAGGATCTAGAAACCAAAGCAAATACAAAACACATGAGCAGCATATGTGTTGAGTCACATATGTAATTAGCTACATACTGATATTAGCCCCTTAATTTTGAATATTATCATTCTGCACTCTTCATTTTACAAACTGCAGTGTTTGGAGATGACACATTTCTATCTTAGCCTGTGAAAAATACATTCTAGCCAACGTGTGGGCTTGTTGTCTACAAGCTTTAGCTTTCACATCTGCCCACAGTGCGCAAGTGAATTTCTGTCTTGCATTTGTGTATCAAGCTATTTCTGACTCCCCGTATTGCTGTGTATTTCTGTGCATTAGTGTGTGTGTGGTCGTTAATATGCTCAGTGTGCGAAGCAGAGCAACGCTCCTGGCCGGTGCTGTCTCTACAAACATAGGATGTGGTGGCGGTCTGCGGGGGAGCCAGGGGGAAGTGGGAAAGCATGGGCCAACCCTGATGCATGTACGCACACACACGCACAGCTACAGAAACAGGAAGCTCCAAATCATACACCCCCCTCGGAGATGCAAGAACACACACAGGCATACACACAGGAGGAAGGGGCTGCTTCTGCTGCTCTAATTAAAACGGTAGCAATGTACCTCAACCTGCCTTTAACAAGAGGAACAGTAAAGGAGAAAAACACAGGAAATATCATGCGTCACAAATAAACACAGCTTGCTGTTGGGGGTTAGGTGTAGGGGGACGGGGGGGACGGGGGGTCTGAATGTGTGTGCAGGAAAAAAAAAAAAAAAAAAAAAAGAGATGGGGAGTGGGGCATAGACAGAGAGGATGTGGTCTGCACAGCATGTTAGGAGCAGAGTGCAAACCACAACCGTGCCTTTATCGCATTGGTCAAACTGCTGCATGCTTACACACATGCACACACTTAACACACACGCACACACTGAGGCATGTAGTGACCACTCCCAGCGGGCCGAGCTAGTCACTGCCGCCAGCACATTGCTCTCTTCCGGGAAACCACAACACCGCCCCACAGTGTGCAAAAACACATTCTCCACACAAAAGACACACACCGCACAATCACGTGTTCAGCACCTGACCTAGAGAAAATGTTGTCAGTTGGTGACCTGTGATTGGTCTGATAACAAAGGTGTCTCGAACACACAGCTTTACCCTTCGAGGTGTTTCCTGGGCTCCTTCAGTTGTGGCCGTTGAGACCAAGTTGCATTTCATATGCCACTGATGTTTTTTCCACAGCCAACCACTGACGGAACATTTCATCACATCTACCTTTTCACCGTTTCCATTTGACAAAGACAACCAACTGACTGTTGTTTATTCTTCACAATTTAACTGTCTGATGTCTTTGAGCAGTATTTTGATGTGAAAGACTTCAGTTTAGATATCTAGAAACTTAAAAGGTGGACTCCTGATACACGAGGTGGTTACTGGAGACCACACAGAGTCTTACCTCCAGGAGGAAAGGCAGAACAGGTACAAATGTGTTGGTGCTGCTAGACAGCAGGGTGAGGGCTCTGCAACAGTGCATCCTGAGAGGGTAATATCTCGGTGTGGGCACCAATCTGTTGAGAAAGAGGAAACAGTGGTCAATGTCTCCACCTGCTGTTGGTAAAATGTACAGTAACATAGAAGGATCACAGAATTAACCAATAATGCTTTATATTGCATATGAAATTAATTTTATTTATTTAAATGTAATGTCTGACAGCAATCTAGAGCGTCTTTGCCACAATTACAAGAAATAATTGATAAAGTTGATGTAGATGCCAGTACATGTAAATCAGTGAATCAAAACACCCTGGTAAATATGTAAAAAAAAAAAATAATGAGGTTTTTGTTACCACTGCAGTTCCCTTTCCACTACCCTTATTAGTTCCTTACTTTGTACTTCCCTTTTTTATTAAACAATACTGTCACCGTAGTAGACCATTATTATTATACTGTGAAGTATCTGTGTTGCACTGAGTCCTCATAAGTCCAAGAAATACATCCAGCTCAACTAATAAAATTATTAATTATTAGATTTAAAACTATTGCACTTTTTTACTAGTAACACTGCAAAGAAGAAATGCAAATATATCATAAAAATACCAGAGTAATCAGGTAAGATGACAACTGATCCATTTTCTAATTTGATGGGGTCTGACATGTTGCTCAAAGCTGAAAAGACCAGTACATTAATCAATTTTATGACTGACAGAAAATGTATCTGGTAATCCATAAGTTGTTGGTGTATTTTTCAAGCAAAATGTGAACATTGGCCCTGGGCTTTAGGTACATTTGTGCATTTTTACTTTTTTTACCTTTTAAAAACCAAACAATGAACTGAAGGATCAAGACCCATAGACTCATCAATAATAACTAAATTTAGTTGCAGGTTGCCAAACATTTAAAACCTAAAAAAAATGTATTGTAACTAACAGCTGTCTCAAATGCAAAACACTTACATTTTATACTGTAAAATTATATTAATTAAGAATATTGAATACAAAACTCAGGTTTCAAACCAAGACTGTTTAACAAAAAACACAATGGTTCACATTAAACACTCAAAATTTTAAAATTAAAAAGAAAAAAAAAAAAAAGGTCTTTTGGGATAGTGTTACTATAAACTGTCTAAGAAACTAAACTTCACAATGCATATGAATATACTCACTTAATGGTGCCAATTATGACCTGGCAGAGTGGATAGATGAGAGGCTGAAGGACATCACTGGGGTGCAATGTGCTGAGGAGCCGGCACCAGAGGTACAGACAGTGGATATACTGCCAGTTATAAACCGACTGATACGTTTCCTACCAAACACACACAAGCAGAGTCAGCATCTAACTGATGGCTGAAAATGATTAGGACTAAACTAAGTTATTTATTTACTTAGATATAAGTAAAACACCTTAGACTAGTCAGTCCTGTACACAAACATACCAGAAACTAGCTTTGTGAATCAATATATTAGATGACTAAATGCATTTAAAATCACTAGTTATCTCCATGTTTCTGTGATAAAGGACATAAATGTATTCAGTGTACTTTCTATGTGTTGATTTCTTCAGCGCTTTAAGGAGCACATAAGCAGCCCGTCTTCTACATACACATATTGAAACACCAACCTTTTTCTTCATGGTCATGGCGTTTCTAAGGTGGATTGCAAGTTGTCGGATGTAGATGAAGGCATGCTGGTAGGTGACTTGTGTGTCCAGGGAGTACATCTCTGTTAGAGTTCGCTGCATGAAGTTGATCATGGGCAGCGCATTGGGAGACGTAAACTTGCAGTTTTGTACATAGGAAATGTACATTTGCTGTAGAGACAGAAAAAACACTGAGTTTGCTGTGGAGACTATAACTCATTGCACTGGTCATGCAGGCTTAATGTGGTTTCAATAGTATAAGTCTGACTCTATATTTGTGTCATCGTGTTTTAAAGGCAAATGATGCCTGTTTTAATCTCTTTAAAATAGAGCTCTGCACCACGTATGTTACACTGCATTTAGCTCACCTTGAGAATAGGGTTAAGATATGTTTCTTGCTTGTGTCTGCAGATTTTGTTGAGTGCCAGGAAGGCAAGAACCCGACTTGTTTCCTCCCCTGTGCTCCACTGCTTCAGTAGTTGCTAAATTCAAAAATGTTAAAAGGATTAAGATAGAGTTAAAGGAAGGTTAGCGTTAGATTAAATTCATATTTACGAGTGAATAAGCATCTTCCTATGTTACCTTAACCAGGTGACGACACTGTTTGGGCAGACAGAGGTAATAAGGTATGAGCTGGTTAGCGTGCCGCAGGACAGCGCTGATGACTGTAGACTCTGTTAGAGAGGATAACAGCTACAGGTGGAAAGAAAGACAGCAAAATGCATCTGTGTTATATACTGTACATCTACCACACAGAAATTAACTGTGTAAACAACAATCAGCAAAACAAACCTGGACTACTCCACCTAGATACATCTTGATGTCTATTTGATTCTTCTGCCACTTCTGACTAGATGATGGGAGTACCAACCTGAGAATTAAAAAAAGAAGATGAAATTCAGTGAGGAGCAAATCATCTTTCTACACCTACATTAACAATCAAAGATCATTAGGTATAATGTCCACTTCATACTTTTTCTGGTCTTTGTCCGGTTTTAGGTTTAACATCCTCTGAAGGGCCACATAAATGTCTCTGATACAGAACAAGACCAAGGCGTTGAACACTGGAGAGATGACAGGAAAACATCCCCCACCATTAGTACCAGAAGTTAATCAATATAAATAATACACATTACATTTTAAACAGCATTCCTACACTTAAAATTTTACATATAACACGACTTTAAAATCATGATTTACAGTTTGAATAAATGTATCAGCACCTACACATAAAGAGGAATCATACCTGAACTGTCGGCCACTTTGTATCGACACTGGCTGCCTCCTTCACCCTTGGTTGTAGCAACAGCTGCTTTAAAGGCCTGTGTCACTTCTCTAAAGAGACGAGGTGTGGGTTCCTTCTTTATAGCAGCTTTCCAGTCTTCTATCATTTTATCTGTAACTTTGATAGCCTCTACTGCCTTCTTGGATTTCTTTGAGCCTTTCTGATCTTCCTCGTCATCTTCATCATCCTCACCAGAACTGGCTTCCTACATGCCAAACATGACGCTATTTAGAATCAGTGTTGAACAAGAGAACTCAAGAACTTCTCACTCACAAACCCCAGCGGCTGGCCTACCTCCAGTTTGGACGGCAATCTGTGGTACTTTTTCTCATCTTCGTCCTCAGAGCTGTCCGTGTCGTCAAAGTTTAGGAGCGTTTGGTCGTTCTCTTGCAGGAACTTGTAGAACTCTGGATCTTTGTTTTTTAACCTGGACAGCTGCTCCTTATGCTGAGACGCCTTACCTTTCGTCTTTTCATCACTATAGAGCAAAAACAACAAACCAACTGTTGCTAGTCTGTCCTTGAGAGATTGGATATTATTATTAAATGACACATATGTTGAAGTAAATGATCCCAATTCACTCACTTGTTGGATGCTGCAGAGTTTGTAACTTTCTTCTTTTTCTTGAAGCCATTTTGTTTGGGAGTCTCTTCTTCTGATTCACCTTCACCAGAGTCAAACCCTGACAGCAGAAACTCGTCTACACTGAGGTCCTCTAGTTTCCTGCAAGAAAGACACCAGTTCAATAGATGAAATAAGCTGACCAACATGTAGATGAGACCACATATAGAAACGCGTTAGCTGAAACGTTTGGTGGTGGTTATCTGTACAGTAGTCTGTTTGCTATCCAGCAGCAAATTAGCAAATTAACACTGATATAGAAAGTGGCTATAAATCAGAGAAAAAAATGTACATGTTGATGGTAAACTGGTCACAAGAACCATAACCCAACACTAAGCTAGCGTTTACAGCATGGGTGGCTAAGACGCAGTAGCACATCGTGTTAACAAACTAAAACAAGTAGCAACCCCCACAAGTTCACCGACCGCACTGACAACACTTTAACGTCTATAAACAACACGAACATTTCGTTAAAACGCTGAACAAACAACAAAAAATAACGCAAACGTTCACAAACCTTTTCTGTTTCCCTGCCATGCTGGATCCAAAACGTGACAAACGTAGATACCCATAATCCACCGCTGCAAAGCGAAAGAGTTGGTTTTATGTTTCTCGGGTGGTACGGGGCTAAGCTAACTGGGCTGATCCATTTAATTAAATGTGTGTAGTTTTGTTAATCCAACGATGAAGAGATATTTTCCCGTAGTTTAGAGTAATGAGTCAAAACATCACAGTTACTCATAGTAAATACAATGAAGTGAGGCTATTTAAATAGTCGGCGAGCACGACAAACTCGAAATTTCACCGTCAGCGCCGTGTGTACAAGAACAAGCGGTGTTTTGATTCTACACGTGAGGTTTAAATTAAATGTTCAGCTGCATTCACGGGACGCAGGCAGCTAAAAGAGGGGTTTTCCTGCTTTATTTGTTGTTTGTCTGTGTATACAACCAGAAAGCTGGGCAAGGTTACAAACAGGAAGAAATCACTGTTGACATATCGACACCAACGACGGTTGGTGGTAAGTGGTGGTTTTAATTCTGTCTGGTTTAGCTAACGTTAGGTAATCTAGCCAGCCCATGTAGAGGTCGTGCCTTATGACTTAAACACCAGTGACTTTTATTTAATTGTAAGCAGAATGATAAATGTGTTTGTAATTGTTTGTTTCACAAAATGGAAATATACAATCTATGTCTTACTGAATACTGTGTTTATGATTGGGCCAGTGTGTGTTTGATTTGGTGTTCTGGGTTGACCGGAGCCCTGGTCATAACCATTCGTGGCGCTTTAAAGTAATAACCCCGCCTTTCTGGCCAGCTTAGACGAATCTATCGAGCACACTTCCGGACTCTGAGCAGACAGGAGGCGGTGCTTAAGGTCGCTTGCGTCACGTTAAATAATAAACGGAAATCTATTCAATCCATTGTAAACAGTTGACATTTACACGTAAGACGCGACTTTAGGTGTTTTCACCAGAGCCTCTTTCTTTCTTCGGCATCAAATTTGAACAGCTTGAGCAGCATTGCTAGTGTTACTTCCTGCACGACCACCTCCACCTTAACAAACCGATGTCAGCTTTCTTGCATTTCTTTTTTTTTTTTTTTTGCATTGACGTCAACCGCATACGGCACAAAACAGAGGCTTTCTTCATCTTTCGTATGCTTGAGTTAGAATATGGACACTTAGCTGGACATTGGTAGTAGTTTAAAAGCAATCTGACTGCGACAGCTGCTGTTTCATCTCCAGTCTTTTAGAGGAAGACACGTTGTCCTAGGAAACGCGCAACACAACCGGTACGAAATTACATCTTCATCCTTTTTTATTGCTGCTGCAGCTGATGGCTACTGTTATTCATGCTAGGTGGAGTGGGGGCTGGGGTGTCTTCAGGTCACATAAAAAGGCTGACATATGAATAGCAATATGCTTTTGTCTCTAAAAGGTTACAGTGCATCATTTGTGCCCAACAAGATGTGTGGATGTTTGTTAAAAAAAAGCTCCAGGGGCTTTGTGTGGCTGTAAAATGAGGTTTTGGACCAGAGACAGGAATGGAGCTATTAAGCTCTGGATGAACAGGACAAGTGCTTTACTCTGTTAGTTTTTAACTGTTCCAGTTGTGTTGTCACATCTGCCTCCACATCCTATGTATCTATGACTTAATTGGCAGCATTGTCCTGCGTTATTCCCTTGGGTCACAGAACAGATTGTTCCCCCATAGAGGAACATGGCTGGTGTGTTTTTGTGGTCTATTGTGTTTTGGAAAATGAGACCCAAAGCTTGTCGCTAGGCAGCTGTGCTGACATTTGAGATGGTCCTCAGTGGTATAGTGTGGAGCATTTAGTTGAAATAGTGTCTTTGAACAGATGACAACATTATTTGAATACACTGATATGCAGTGAATTGTTATTTGACTGGGAAGATGCATGACACTTACATTTATGAGAATTGATAAAATGTTGTTTTAGTCTTGAACGTCATATTCCTTGAACTTCAGACTGATTGAAAGATAAGTAGTGGCTGTTTATTTGTTATGTTTGTGTTAACCTTTTCTTATTGTCTCTCTTTATACTTACAAACAGGAATGGTGAGAATAAAGAATCCAAAATTGGCAAGATTTGCCCACATCCCACTGTATTTTAAACTTGACTGTGTGGGAGCTCTCGATCACAGCAGTTTGGAGTACTTTACACTCTAAAAAACAGTCAGCCTTTCCTGATATTCCTATAGGCATCACTGTCCTGTATTCTTTTCTGTTTTATGCTTGAGATGTTTCCAGTTTCTTGCTGGGTTAACCTCACACAGCAGTTGCCTCAGTGCATCCTAAATATCCATCAGACAACAACTTCTAAGATGCAGCGTAACGATGGTTATACAACGTTCTGAAGTGGGTTCTCCATCCGAAAGCAGGGCAGATGAGACTACAAAGGAAAAGGCTAACTCAGGCTACATCCTTCTCTCTTCCCACCCTTCGCACCCAAGGCTGCAGCTAGGGAAGGGGGAGGGGGGTGCAATTAAACTCACTAGTCAGGAATATTTGCAATTAGACAAACCAAGATAATCCAATAGGTAGGAAGTCTGCATTAGTTTGATTACAGTTTAATAAAGACCATCATTTGACTCTTTCTCTATTGTTATAATGAGATTTAATCAGTCTTGACGCAGAGTTTCAGATAATCAGGCCGGTCAAACTACTACTTTGTAGCTGAACTGGGATTTCTGTCATGGTGGCAGACTTGCTGTCATAGCTGTCAGGAGCGGTACTATAACACTAACAGAAGGGAAACTAATTGCTCAGGACACCTGTCATAACACCTGCATGTCTGTATAACACAATTGGAAGACATGTCTCACGACAAAAGGCATTTTTATTGGCAAATGACTTACTAACTGGCCTGAAAATTGTTTTCTGTGTGTTTCAGTTGCCCCGAGTGTGGCTCAGGCAATAGCCAGCGACTGCCACATCAGGCACTATGATGGAGGGGGGCATGCAACTGCTCAACCGTGATGGCCACAGCATCTCACACAACTCAAAGCGACACTACCACGACTCCTTCGTGTCCATGAACAGGATGCGACAGCGTGGCCTGCTGTGTGACATTGTGCTCCATGTCTCCAACAAAGAAATCAAGGCACATAAAGTGGTGTTGGCATCCTGCAGCCCCTACTTCCACGCTATGTTTACCAGTAAGTTCAGATCATGTAATCCAACTTGTCTGATTTATTTCTTTACATTTGTTTCAGATTTGTTTGTTTCAGCTTCACTTTAATTTGGATTATTGAAATCCACGATGCCCATTATGTTGCGTGCCTGACAACAAACCAAATTATTTTGCAGCCACTTGTATGTCTATGTGTAGTGAATACCACCTCATCCTTTCAGCATCATCCCTTCCTTCCACCTCTTCCTGCCTGGAGTACAGGTGGTCAGTTGAGGTGCGTTTGTTTCAGACTTCCTCCAGTTTTCAACATTAGTGTTGGTACAGTCTGTCTAAACAGTTGTCTGGTTCAAGACTCAGCTGCATGGCTGCTAGGCTTCCTCTTGTCTAACAGTCACTAATTAACCAATTTAAACAGAATCTGCTCGGCTTTCATGAACATCCAAACAGTAAAACACAGCTTCCGTGCAGACAGTGTTTGCAGTTTATTTTAACCAAGAGGAGATTAAACATTTGACGGCTAATGTGTAACCTCCTGACACTGTTTTCTACAGGAACATTCACGTTGGGCAAGAGTGCATAGATTAAGGAATTTCAAAAAGCTCAACAGCTGGAACTGGACAGCAACAAATGAGCAGTACTGACATTTTGCAGCTGCACTGTATACAGAAGGAGTTGCCATGCGTCGGCATGATCCAATAGGGAGGCAACTATATCAGCTGCTGGTTATAATTTGGAGGAAAAATGTGACACCTCTCATTTTTTGCCATCATGCAGATGAGATGTCAGAAAGTCGGCAGACCCATGTGACCCTTCATGACATCGACCCTCAAGCTTTGGAGCAGCTTGTGCAGTATGCCTACACAGCTGAGATTGTGGTTGGGGAAGGCAATGTGCAGGTAGGATAGAAGAATAAAGAAAAAGTAGTTCAATTCTACTTTGAATTTATACCAATCATCAGAAGGCACAAAACGATGGACTCACTCATTATTTCCAACTCTAATTGCTCTCCTCCCAGACGTTGCTCCCAGCTGCTAGTCTGCTGCAGCTCAATGGGGTGCGGGATGCCTGCTGCAAGTTCCTCCTCAGCCAGCTGGACCCCTCCAACTGCCTGGGCATCCGAGGTTTTGCTGACACGCATTCATGCAGTGACCTGCTTAAGTCAGCACACAAGTATGTCCTGCAGCACTTTGTTGAGGTGTCCAAGACAGAAGAGTTCATGCTGCTGCCACTGAAACAGGTAGGCATGTTGTTTTCTCTGTCTCCTGTGGAGTCTTCTGCCAACTTGTGTTTTTAAAGAAAACAGTGGCAAATACACAGTGCAAAATATTCGTTGTTGGTCAATCTGCCAACTGGAAATTGCTTCATGTATTTACTATGTAGCACTATTGATAAACTCTTATATCCACATATCACAAAAAATGTGAGTAAAAAAAAACAATATCAGTCACCACCTACAAGACAAAGCATTTTCTTGTTGATTGTTCATTTTCTGGCCTAGCCTCAGTTTACTTTGTGACATTTGTGGTAATTTATGGGGGTACGTCAAAAAGTCATGCATTATGAATTTATGATACATACAGATATGGGTGAACAACTCCCTGCATACCATATGTCAGTAAATAAGTTTGGTTAAGCCACTGTTTGTTTTTAGAAATATAGCTAAAGATAAACATATCATGATTCCTTTATGTCAATTTACATATTTCTCCTCTAATATTAGCACAGCTGTCTGTCAGTCATGTTTCCCCCCACAACATGGACTCCCTGAAGGAGGTGGCCATCATCATACTGTTGTGTTTTTTCACATTCATTAGAAAACTCATCTTACTCACCTGGCTGCATCAATCAATGTCTCTTGTGTTTTTTTTTTTTACCCCACCGATAACATTGACTCTTTTTCTGGCACATCAAGTTTGCCAAACTATCACTTATTCATCAGCGGGCACAGCAGTGGCAACACAGTGGTTTCTGTCCTGGAAGTGGTAATTAGGCAAAGGCAGTGACACTTCCGCAGCTGCTATTCTGTTTATAGCACTGACAGCGTTGCTTATTTTTTAAGGAGCGTTTCTTTTTTAGTTGTGGGCCACATTTTGGGCTTTTAATGTTATGGGGGAACTTTAGGATAGATTTTGATTAGCTATATATATTATTAACCATGAAGTGGAGCAGCAGTGGCCATAAATCTGCTAGTTGGATTCCCAGGCTTTGGAACTATTGTTGAGCAAGGCACACAACACTAACTACTCAGCACAGCCACTCAACAGATCCAACTGTGGGTTGACTGAGAGTGTGAATGTAGCACATTCTTAAAAACAAAGGCAGTTAAAGAAACTAAAAGGCACAGGTTGTGATGCAGATTTAAACAAAAGCGTACTTCCATCACCCAGAATCAACACACAACACTGGAGCCTACTCCGAAAATGATTTAGTAGTCTGACATTAAGAAAAAAAATGTTATGTTTACAGCGGGCATGATGATCTGGACTACAGGCAGGCCAGTCAAGCACATGCAGTGATGTGATGTGCAGTGAACATAATATTTATTTTATGTTTATTTAAATAATTTTTTTCTGACGTTTGGCACAAAGTGATGAGCCATATTTTCTTGCAAAGACTGAGCCTTTGGTTAGGGTTAGGTTCCTTTTTGTATACAAGCATGACACCCTCACCTATTACCAGTTAACTTGTTCTAATATTAAAATTATTCACAATGGTGTTAAATGTTGTTATTGTTCTTGCAAACATCAAATTCTTAATGTCATTTTATTTACACAATACAATGAAGATGGTTTGCAAAAAATGCTGCAGGCCTTTTCGTACGTCAGATAAAGGTTTAAACAAATTATTATTGTTTTGCTCACTTTTCAAACTTTTTTTTCAGGTGACAATAGATTAAAGTGTGAAAGAACGAAACTAACAAACCGCTGCCAGCCGCAATTTCCCATTATGTCCTTCCCTCTTTAAGGAACAATCTCCACAGCACCAAAGCGATGTGCTTCATGAGAGTAAAACCTCTCTCGCTCTTTTTTTCTGTGGCTGCTAGAGGCCTGAGACTGTGTGTTTGGGCACAGTCCATTAAAAGCAGTGGAAGTTAAGTGGCATAAAGTCAGATTAAAAATAGACTATTTTCTTTTCTTCATCTCTTTCTTCACTCTGGCCACCCCAATCTGTCTGCAGCTGCTGTGTGTCTGTCATAAATCTGCACCAGATCTGGATTTATGTTCTGGCTGCTCTAACGGACTCTGAGCTCACAGAGCTGTGAAATATGCCCCGTATTTCTTTCGTTGCTCTGTGAAGGAAGTGGCAGGGCATGACAGGATTCTGACAAGCCTGCTTTAGTGATGCTTCACTGATGTAGCATTACATGTGTGACTAACAGAGAATGGGTGCATCCTAATTACTGTGTGCATAACGGCATCTTTAACATTTGGACATAGTAGAAATAATTTTTAATTCAGACACTAATTTCTGCTGCAAAGTTACAAGGATATTTTATGCACTTAAATACACTCTTTTCTTTTACATCTACTCCACACATACACACACTCACTTTTGTTTGAGTTAATGTGATGCAGTATGTGCATGTAGAGGTAAAAATGGACTGCAGGGTGGGGCAGCAGCAGCAGCAGCAGCAGCAGCAGTAACCGTATTTCTTTGTGTTGTGTGACTGTGGATTAATGGAGGCTGTTCCTGGGAGACTGCTAACTGTTGCCCTGATCTGACCGGGCAAGACAGCAGCTGGCTGCTCTAGCCCCACCCAGCTTGGCCAGCGTTGGGTTGATCTGGGAACAGTTCCAGCCAGCCACTTAGACTGCAGCACTCATTGTGCCACACACACATGTGTAGTGACAACTTAAATATATTGCTGCATATCTGCACACATAGAGACCTCAATATAACACATGAGCATTCATGCATAAGTGGACAAAGTTAAAGTTACTTTTGTAACTTATTTAAAATTCTTGTTGTTTTTGATTCGTTTCATGAGTCAGGTATGACATGCAGGAAATAATGTCGCCTGTGGCAAATGCAGATTACTTCCTGCATGTTGAAATGTTTGGTCGGGGAGCTGACACTTTTTATTTTTAGATGGTGGGAAACCATTAGATACAATGTATCTGCTTCATCCTTTCTTTTCAGGTCCTGGATCTGATCTCCAGTGATAATCTTAACGTGCCATCTGAAGAGGAAGTGTACCGGGCCGTGTTGAGCTGGGTGAAACATGATATCGATGGACGCAGGCAACATGTACCCTGGGTAATCCTCATTCGCCCTCACCTGACATGATTTCTTAGCACTAAATAAACTGACCCCAACTCACCAGCCAACATCCCTCTGTCCCTGTCAGCTGATGAAGTGTGTACGTTTGCCACTGCTGAGGCGTGACTTTCTGATGAGCAACGTGGATACAGAGCTGCTTGTGCGTCATCACTCAGAGTGCAAGGACCTGCTGATCGAGGCTCTGAAATACCACCTGATGCCTGAACAGAGGGGGGTTCTCAGCAACAGCCGAACGCGCCCACGGCGCTGTGAAGGCGCAAGCCCTGTGCTCTTTGCTGTCGGTCAGTGTACCTGTAAAGGCCATACATCAGTTAAAATTTAGCTTCTCAAGTCACTCATGAACTGTACAAAGTAGCTATACAACTGTGAGTAAAAAAAATAATTAAATTTAAATTTAAATTTGATCGTATAGGGGTTTTGTAGTATTGTTATATAGCTTAACGTTTCAGTTTTTAATGTGTGCATTGCTGTTAAGTGAAATATTAATTTAAAACTGTTGGACTAAAATTAGTAAAGAAACATTAAGTGCCACTTCCTTTTTTCTTTAAGAGGACATCAATGATAGGTGTTTTGTTGCTGTTGCCTTGCAAAGCTTTGACCTTTTTTCAGTGTTAATATATAAATTAGGTCACTGTTTGTTCTTTGGTGTAAAAGACAAAAATGTTATTAATTCCAACATGATTAGTGCTGTATATAAAGCTCAAAGACATTCCTTAACCATAGCTAAGATGGGAATTCAGTCAATGATGGCACATGCTGGTCAAAACCACTAGGCCTAGAATATATTTTACTGTTTGTATAACTGCTTGACATTAAACTTTTTTTTCCACCATCTTGTGTTTTATGTGTGTCCCCAGGTGGTGGCAGCCTGTTTGCCATCCATGGAGACTGCGAGGCGTATGACACCAGGACTGACCGCTGGCACATGGTGGCATCCATGTCCACTCGTCGGGCACGAGTGGGGGTGGCAGCCATTGGTAACAGACTCTATGCTGTCGGAGGGTGAGTGATGACAAACATAACACAACCTTTGACCATAAAACCAGCTAATCCACCCTCTATATTTACATAAGATTTGCACTGTGCGATGTAATGAGGACATGTAGAATGATGCATCATCCTTCTGGTAAATTGCTGATGTATTTCCTTCTTTATTCAAAACCCTTATTGTCTGATTCATTCAAATCCACATCTCCTCAGGTATGATGGCACATCAGACCTTGCAACTGTCGAGTCCTATGACCCCATCACTAACTCCTGGCAGCCTGAGGTTTCCATGGGAACACGGCGGAGCTGCTTAGGTGTAGCGGTCCTGCATGGCCTACTGTATGCTGCTGGGGGTTATGATGGAGCTTCCTGCCTCAATAGGTAGGTGCAAGCTGACATGATGGTGATGAATACTGAACATTTTGATACTTTTAAGCTTTGATTTAGTAATTGGTGTATCTTGATGTGACTTTTTTGTTTTATTTTGTCAACTTGTTGTGTCACAGAGAAGTTTATCAAAATAGGAAAGACTTGCAATCTAATTGCATTCAAAACAAATAGGTATTTTTCTCCTCTTTTAGTGCAGAGCGTTACGACCCTCTGACCAGTACATGGACCTCAATTTCTGCCATGAGCACCCGCAGGCGATATGTCAGAGTAGCAACTCTGGGTAGGAACTTGAAAGAAAATATAATATCACGAGTCTTCTGTTCTTATGCATGTTTATGTTTCACTGTCTGAGAGCAATAGGGAGTTGCTACTTTGGTATTTGACTGCTAATATTTACAGTCTGAGTTTCTACTCCCTTTTACCCTCCAGATGGCAGCTTGTATGCAGTGGGAGGTTATGACAGCTCCTCACATCTTGCAACAGTGGAAAAATATGACCCCCAGGTAAATTATATGCTGTAGAATTTATAATCAAGTTAGTAATTTCTTTTTAAGAAGTTTACCATAGTATTATCGGAAACATTTACTATACATAAAGCTATAAACATTTAATTAAAGCTCTTGATTTAATGAGCAGAGCAACACATGGACGGCCATTGCCAACATGCTGAGCCGGCGCAGTAGTGCCGGCGTGGCCGTGCTGGACGGCATGCTGTATGTCGCAGGAGGCAATGACGGCACAAGCTGCTTGAACTCTGTGGAGCGGTTCAACCCCAAGGCCAACACCTGGGAGGGAGTGGCCCCCATGAACATACGCAGGTTAGTTAGTAGATACAGAATTTGTAACTGCCAAAACTCTGTTTAAACAAGAGAGGGAAACCTCACAACAAACATCAGCTCTGCAGAGATACATATTTGGCCTGAAAAACCTCTCTCCCTCGAATTTTAGATTTTTGGGATGAGAGCCATCAGAACAGCTGCATGTAGTTCGGCTTACTATACATTATAAGACATGAGCGTAGAGAGGCATTAAAGTATTTAAGAAAATGTTCTGGGCTCACATACTGTATATCAATCAAACCTGTATCAAAGACTACCTGTTGCAAAGTCACAGTAACATTACTGATTGGCCTCATGCCTATTCTATTTATGTGACCTTGTATGTTTGAGAGAGATGGGATAGATCCATTTAATTAAATTAGGCACACCTTAGATAACTGAATCATCAGGACGACCCGGTTCTTCTATTCAATGCGCACAAGTTCATCTCACATGACTGGCTGAAATGCATTAGCCTCAAATGCAGTCAGCATTATTGTTAAGTCCTGCCCAGCTATCATGTTTCTTTTTGTCCCTAATAACAAACATATGGCACCTTGGTGAGGAATAGTGGATGGTCCAAACTCCAATTTTGCCTTAATGTAGGTGATGGATAAAATTTCCTTTGAAAATGTAAAAAGCAGCACTGCAATGCCTATGCTGTGGTTCTTTTGCTTTGTGAACATTTTTTGCTCTGCAAGGCTTTGGATTTAGGGCATTTGGATGTCTTCCTCAGTGCTTAAACCTTCTTACAGCATAAACATCAAATGACCTATTTTCCACATCGGTCTGGTCTTATTTCTTAGAAGACAAAACTTGTCTTGCAGGAGATTATCAAAGCAGGCGTGCACAAACACTCTCACAGCATTGTATTGAAAAGATTGGCATCACAGAGGGAGATTTAGAGACATATCAGCAGATTTGCTTGTTTCCCAGGCCCCTAGACATGCATACACGAAGACACTGTCACAGTTCACAAGACATTTGATTACTTACCTACTCTTACCAGCAGTTTCATCAGTACCACAATTTCCTACTGAATCAGTCTCTTCTTTAGTTGGACATTGTCTCCTCCAACTATATTAGACCAACAAATTTGCTAGTTATGTTCAAAATAACTGAAAAGTGGCTAATGCTGTCTAAACCACATAGTGAAAAGTCACCACAAGCCAGTGTCCACTAATAATTAGTAACAATAGGTAAGAAGCACTTAGCCATTTATTTTTGCAATACAGAGTTAACAACTATTAACCTTAATGTGGATGTTCACATATTATCACTTTTAAATCACACTGGTAGTGTAGCTGTCGTTTATCTAACCCTTTGATTTTTAATTATAGAAACAGTAAAATAATATAGTTATTGCAAGATAATGTAAGATTTTAGTGATTTTATTGTGTATTACCTGACTAGCCTTAGCATACTGCATGTCTAGTCCCTGCTATTCTAGTCACAGTGGTGGAGGAGTCTATCACAGACACACTCAGAATGACACTGTCTTGTGTCTGAGTCAGTATCCTGTGGGAGCAGAGAAACCTGACAACAGTTGACTGTGCAGCCCCATGAATAATCCATGTGCTAATCAACTGTGTGGTTGAGTGCTTTTCTTGACCAGTTGCTGAGAGGCTCTATTCACACAGTCCAGCCATCAGTGTATAATAATCACTGTTGTATTACAGTTTATGCTGATATAAAAATTTAAAAGCATTTTCTGGACTAAAACATTATGTATGACAGAAAAAAGCTCTTTTGTCATTTTTGCAATGTGTCCCTGCCAGCAAACTAGTGCTCTACTGCTATGCGTAATAATTAAGTGTGTTGCTGGGACTGTGTGTCACAGAAGGGAGTTCAAACATACCAGTCAGCAGATTGAGGCCTGTCACATAGTGTAATCATTTATAATGCAGTGGGGTTGCATATTTTGTATTGCAGAGCTCATACTGCATCTAATGTGGAGTAAATTAGCTGACTTCTTGTGCCACAATAATTAAAGAGTTAGCTATATTAAACTGAATGTGTAGAGATGATTATTAATTCCTGGTATTAGCTACAAAAATGAATTGTAACATAACACAAAGAAAACACGACTGTACATACATCGAGAATTAAGCATTTTCCTAAATCTCTTTCCAGGAGCACTCATGACCTGGTGGCTATGGATGGCTGGCTCTATGCGGTGGGAGGTAACGATGGCAGCTCTAGTCTGAACTCCATTGAGAAATACAACCCACGAAGCAACAAATGGGTCGCAGCCTCATGCATGTTCACACGACGCAGCAGTGTAGGAGTGGCAGTGCTGGATTTACTCAACTTCCCACCACCCTCCTCGCCCACCCTCTCGGTTTCCTCCACCAGCCTTTGACACGGGGTCACCACTTGGCTGACCTCAGCCTCTGCTGCTACTGCTCGGACTGGTTCTGGGAAGAGACGCAACTGCTCAGTGTGAGAGCTGAAAGTGGAAATGGACTGAACTGGAGAGGTAAAAGTATGTAGGGGAGACATGAGAAAGAGTTTCGTTCATTTATAGTACCATCAATAATTATTGGCACCCTTGGTAAAGACTGATCAACCATTGTTTAACCTTTCATTTTAAAATTTAGGTTTAATGTGCAGTGCAGTGCCCTGTGATTGCAAAACATGTTCTACTAGTAACTAATAATTATAGAAGACAGTTACTGATCTTAAATATATTATACTTATATTATATGAAAGATCCACTGATGTTTTTTATTTATTTTTGTCAGATTGCAGCTCTTTACCAGGTTTGCCATTAATTGTGGACTACACTATGTCTGATCTGAATGACTGAAACTCCACTGTACAGCTCCTTCATACCAGCTCCCACTCCCTGGAAGAACACAAAGATATTCCTGGACAACACGTGTAAACATTAACCAGTCTTTCCTCAACTCCACTTTTTCCCCACCACTCCAGTGTTTGACACACTCATCATAAATGTGGTGGACACTTAATTTCGTCATGTGTAATGTAAATGTTTTTGGTTGGATGTTGTCTCTCTGCAAGATTTTTGTTTGATGTCAGGCTTTTATTGCAATAATGTATAGAAAAGAAACTGAATGATTTTACTTTTGCAATGTAGCTTTTCACTGGTTATACCATGCATGTCTACATGTTGGCATCAACTCCAGGCGGGGATAAAATGCTGTAGTGCTGCTATGTCACACTAGGTGGCAGTAACAGGCAATGCTATAAACCCTCCCTACACTGCAACAGAGCATGGAAACCAACAACATAGAGAAGCTAGGCCCCCAGAACTGTAAATGAGTTTGGATCCTTTTTTTTATATATATATATATAAAAACAGAGAATAACTATGTTGAACTATATGTATTTATAAAAATGTATAAAATCTAATATATACTGTTTTAAACAGTTAAGAGAAGGAAAGAGAGCAGATCTTATTTAAGAGTGTTTTTAATATATTTATTCAGGTGTGTGATGTGTGTATCGGCAATGGAAATGACAAAGAGAATGTCAGTTTGTAAGAGGTAGTTGTTCAGTCTGTGTGCATTTGGAGTTTCTCCTGGTTAAGAGGACAGAATTTAATTTGCATTTCTTAATGTTCCTTCACTGCCACAAGCATGTCACATGATACTGTACGTTATGCCTGCTACATTTGTGCAAAAGGCTTCAGTTTCTTGCAAACCTACTGTACAAACAGGTTAAAGGTATTGGTATTCTTCCACCACAGCAACACAGCCGTCCCTGAAATAAGTTCAAACTAATAATTGGCATCTACTATGCTCTGTTCCATATTTAACAGAAGAGATACTTTTTAATTGAAATAACAAGTGAAATATTGGGACCCATAACCCAGTGTTTTATTGTGCACCCTGAGTCGTTTATTTAACCTTGACCATGCTGTGTAATTACTTATTATTTCTTCGACCACTTTCTCCTTTTTTACTTTTGTGTATGCTCTGTGTGGTGCACAAAGTAAAAAAAAACAGCATAATGGCTGAAGATGAGAATTGTTTCTGCAAGGTGCAAGTGTACCAATACTTTTAGCTATGTCTGTGTCGACAAGGCAATGAACAGAATATATTTTGCCTTTAACTGTACTCCAGAATTTTTAAAAAAGACTTAGAGATGGATTTAATATTTGGACACATGCCAGTTTATAATGAAGTTTTAAAACGGCACATACTCGTTTACATTCAGTTTACTAACACAATGACACAAATGACTAATGTTGACTTACACTTGGTGCTGTCATATTCCCTTCCACATTATATCAAGTGTGGTGTCTTGTTATATTACCTTGCTGTTGAAGTGAATTCAAAAGTAGAAAAATATAGAATTAACCATAAATATATTGGCTATAGAGCCTGTGGTGAGTCATTTGTGAACGTCACCACTGAACTTGAATGGTCTAACATAAAAGAATCACTCTGATCTTTTTGACTCGGTTAAGACTCAGTACCCGGGTTCAGTTCATGTGCAGCGCAGTGAAACCATTCCAAACTTCTGAGAAGTTGCCTTTTTTTTTCTCCTTATTTTGAAGGATTTTGTTGATCCAGTTCTGTTTATCTAAAGCTACCTTACTTTTCATTTATGTGTTAGAGTGGACCCAGTAGAATAGGGGCTGTGACAATGTCATGGAGCTGTTGTTATTCTCTAACATCAATTTGAGTCAGGCACAGGCTTTAAGAGACGTGTACACAACCACATAACTCTCCATTCTGCTGATAAAACTGTAAATAGAAGGATTTCTCAAGTTATCTTGAATTCATTTGTGCAATTTCAACCCAACTGTAGCTTTTTTAGTTTGTGTTTGATGTGGTAATACTTGTTTATTTATGATATGTTTATTTATGAGGAAATTTAAAATATTGAATTTTGCACTATTGCGAAATGGAGCAATACCATACACTGTAAAAATAAAATAAAAATAAAATAAAGATGTTTCCAGATGTGGTAACTGTGCTGATGAGTTTGACTACACGCAAATATACTGGTTGGTACAAAAGTGAAAACATTCTGCAGCTTAATCCTGCATCTGCAAATGCTAAAAGTGTCACACTATACTAAGTATCTCACTTTGGATCTGAGAAGCATCTAAATGTCCAATCAAAACACATACAAACAAACACGTAAACTAAAGTTTGTGTTGCGAACAGTGTTAGTTGCTAGGCTCACTGCACACCATTGCTTCCCAACATACTCCCCTTTCAAAGTGATCTAAGCAGACAGCTGAACACTCTCACTTTACCCTTCCTGACCTCAGTCACATGGCATTCACACCTGTGGCTTCTGCTGCACATGCTCAAAACTATGAACTCCCACTATCGCATACAAACACAATTCAAAAACACACAAAACTAACAACATAGTCAAAGAAAGTGGAGATAAATGCATTGCATGAGAAATGTCATGCTGCCCTGATAAATACAATCACACAGGCTCTGGAGTACTTTGGAAATCCGTTGTCACTTAACATAATCTGCCAGTACATCAGGAAATGCAAACTAAAACACTATAGTGCAAGAAGGAGCGTATACATCAATGCTGAGTTCTCTGGCCTTCAGGGAAAATTTCAGCCCATGTTTTGGGAAGAATGGATGCGGAAGTCTCCATTACAAACACTTTATAAGCAAAAGGTGCAAAAGCCAGCATCTGTGATGATACAAATAGGCACCAGTGTCCACAGTATGAATGTGTGAAGGAACAGTAAATGTGAATGTATACATATATACATATACAGTATGTATATATACATTTAAAGAAAGCTACCTATCCTTGGTGTTAAAGTGCTTTTCCATGTCTTTTGACTACAAATGTCACCCTCAGGCACCTGAGTACACGAGAGCAGCATGAATTAACAATGGTTATGATAGGCCGGTTTTTAAATTTTTTTAGTAGGTATATACCCAGCCTCTGACAGCGATACTGTATGGATGATGGCTATTAATACAGTAATAAAGCAGCCACATGTTGGTGGAACATACTAAACATACAGAAGTGTGTAGTACCGTATGTGGTTTGAGAACTGATATTGTTGGTCATATTGTTGGTCCTTATTTTATGTCATAACAATTAACTCAAGCTGACCACAACTGCCACATCGTTTGATGGAAATTCAAATTATCAACCTACAGAGGGCTGAATTCAAAGACGCCCTGGAAAACAAAGTGGAAAAATGATGCAGCATGTTAGTCCATTTTACTGAAATTTCATTCCAGCAACTCAAAATGATACTCAGTACTTTGTATAGCCCCCACGTGCATAGGATGCATGTCTGACAACATCAGGACATGCTCCTAATGAGGCGACGGAGACACTCCCAGACAGTCTGAGGTGCAACCTCGGTGTTGGATGGACCAAAATATATAATAATATTATATATAATAATAATAGTATATGTCCCAGAGGTGTTCTAATGGATTTAGGTCAGGAGAGTGTGGGGGTCAGTCAATGGTATCAAGTCCTTTATCCTCCAGGAACTGCCAGCTTCCCCTTACCACATGAGGTCGGGCACTGTTATCACCAGGAGAAACACAAGACTCACTGCACCAGTGTAGGGTCTGACAGTGGGACCAAGGATTTCACCCCAATACCTAATGACACTCAGGATGCTGTTGTGGAGGTCTGCACATCCCTCCATTCATATGCCTCCCCGGATCATCACTGACCCACCACCAAACCGGTCATGCTAAAAGATGTGCCAGGCAGCATAACGTTCTCCAGGGCTTCTCCAGACCTTTCATGAAAGATTGTTTGGTTAGAGACATTCACACCAGTGGCCTGCTAAAGGTAATTTTATAGGGCACTGACAGTACTCATCTTGTTCTTGTAAGATTTAGGGTGGAGAGTTACGTAAATGTTGTATGTAAAGATTTAATTGGTGCATGGACTGCTGTGTTCACGTGTCCCTTCCTTGCTATAGCTGTGGTTCACCTCTGCTGCTATTAAGATGCTAATGAGTTTACAACCTGTCTGGATGAATGTGCTCAGTCTGGAAGAGCTGCTTCAGCTGATCTATGGGGTCATTTGCTTCCCCCTGTCTTTTTAGCATTCCTGCCACTAGAGCCTCTCCTGTTTCCCCCAGTGTCAGCCTCTGCACAGCCCTTATCAGGCTCTGAAGGAAGTGACTAAATGAATGAGCAGAAAAAAAAGTTTTCTTACTTTTATTGATCAATTTGTGGAAAATTGTAAAGGTTAATATTTGTTTTCACACACCTCAAAGTGTTTAACAAATATTATAATTTATTATTCAGCTTTGTTCTTGGCTCTTTTTATAAGGTTTAATTTTTGTTTATTCAGTTGCACAGCTACATATGATAGTTAATGCCAACTATCATATGTAGCTCTATAAAAGCTAAATTATAAAATCTGGTTCATTAAATGTCTAAAAAAAATCATCATGACTCATTGAAAAAGGAAAACTGCTCAGATTGTTAGAATAAAACAGTATTAATAAGTGCATTATAAACAGCACTAAGTGACAACGCTTACTGTGCTTGACACATTACATACTTGACATTAATTAATATAAAATAAATATAACTGGTCTTTACAAAAGTAAAAATTACAGATACATTTCCACACTGTGTCAGTGTAAATATTTTCTAATTTCCTTAGTCATTCTTAGTCATCTCTTTGTCATTTCACTAGTTTACATTAATACATTAACACATAAACCTGTGGTACAATTTTTGACAAAGTCAGGATTTTTAGTGAATTTAGAAACTAAAATATTTAATCTGACTTTGACTGATCTTGTCTTCAAAGGAGGACTGGGGTCCAATTAAGAGTCCTTTATAGTCATCCTGTGTGAGAACTTTGCCACTTCACATTCTCCGTTGGACACCTGATGTTGGGGGCCTCATTTCCAGACTCCATTTTAGCGGCCTGAGGTGTGACTTTAACACCGCTGCTCTCACCCACTGAGTCTGGATAAACACAAGTGAGTGACTTCTCAGGGAGAGACAAAGTTCAACCCACCACACATGGAGGTTAAGACTTTATGAAAATAGCATTTAGGTCTCTTCTTTGAAACATGTGGTATGTCTATTAAAATAAAATGCATTGTTAAACCTTATCTCAAGTGAAGTATAATTTATCAATACAATTACATATATCGAGTTCAGCAGATAAGGGCTCAAGGAGACACACGACAAACTGAAAGACATCAGATAATAAAGTGATTAAATTAAATTGGAAACTACTTTATTAGGAACTGAGAGTCCCACCAATGCTGTGAAACAAAATGAACAGGTTGTATTTGTAGTTATAGTGTTGCTTTTGGCAAAAGACCTAGTATTTCCCTTTCATGAGCAATGTGACACAACAGTGTAGGAGTGAGTTTTACTGTACAAGCCCTACCAGACTTGATGTTTAAATAAGCACCCTGGTCACTTTTCCACAGAAGTTGTGACGGTAATCTTACCAGGTCGAAACTAGTTACTTTAAACATGGCAAGAGTCTGAACTGCACATAGTCACATTAAGAGATAGACCCAGAGTTAATGCTGTGTACTAAAATTAAAGCACATCAACTATTGCTTCTTCAGTAATTACACAAGATCAACAAATCTGAAAACCTGTAAAAAAGGTGTCATCCCTTTAAAAAGAAAGCACAATTATTGACCCCCTTTGATAGTAACTCGCCTAAATCATGCACCTACTTTCAATTTAAGATTTTTAAAAAATGTATGTTATTTTGTAGAGCAGTGGAAAGTGACTTACTTAGACTTTTACAGGCCACTTTAGGTTAGTTAGTTAGTTAGTTAGTTAGTTAGTTGGACGACTTGATTGATGCTTTCCTTGTCTGCAACCTTTTGTTATAAAATTGCATCCTTGTAAAAATCAGATATCGCTGGGTGAACTCTACCTGGGAAAATCTGATTTCCCTAATCCTCTATCCCCATTGTAGAAGCCAGGTTTCCTGTTTTCATGACAGTTAAAAAATCTGTTTACTAAAGAAAAACATTTGCAACCTGGTTACAACCTGAAGCACACGTGAGACTGTAACACACTAAAAACTACAGAATAGATGATACAAGTGGACACACATTTACTTAAGTTACTTAAAGTATAGCCTGGCTCGAGCATGGCCTTTGACTGACATCCTGATCGTGGCTTCAAACTGATGAGGCTACAATATATTTTCAGTGTGGGAAGTCAAGTACACTTGATGTTTCTTTATATTTTAAGAACATCAGTGTTACATTAATGCCAATAAAAACTGACGTTTACATATTAAACTGGCTGATTTTAAGTAGTATCTCATATTTACAGTATTTACTGTCTCTGGGTTTATTACCTGTCATGTTGTAGTTTCTGTGTTCAGCAATGAAGAAATTTCCAGGAAACACTTACTCCTGTGATTTCCCTATAATCTTAGACTGGAGACTGGATAATAGACCTTAGGTGAAACATGTAACTGTAATGGTTTGACCTCACAGTAAAAAATCCCTGGTTGTTTTTTCCTCTCGGTTCTCTTCCTCATATTAAGGGACACTAAGACAGAGGGGTGAGTCACTGTGCTGGCTGCATGTATAATCAAGTTTATCTTCCTCCATTTCCATGACTAGAAAGGTACTAGTAACTGATTACGTCACTGTATGAGTTACACCTATCACAGGGAAATGGATGGGCTACTCAGGATAATAATCAATTACTTTTAACTGATCCAACTCAAATACAATACGAAGCAGAACAACAGTGATTCAGAGGGTCACGCATAGTGAAAATGTTTTAAAGTTCAGCCATGAGGTGAAAGTTAATATTGTACTCACATTATTACCTAGAATAACGAATGATGAGGGGAAATTAAAAATAAAACAGTTAATTAAAAATAAAAACAGTTAATTAATCAGTTTGGCTCCTTTAAGTAACACAAACATTTCATCCAGTCATTTTTCACCCATGACCATAGACCATAGAGTATTTAAGTAATTTTTCCTATGGAGCATAAATAGAGGTGAGTGAATCATCATCGATTCTTTTAAGCCCAGAGTCATTGATATTAGATGCTTTACTTTTTCCCACTAAAAATGTGGATATTACCAGAAAGTGTGAGCATGATCCATTTTTACTGGTCAAGCATGAGTGCTGCTTCCCAGTAAGTTTTATTTTGCTTTACCAAAGAACATTTCGCACTATGTTTCCTAAGGAACATGGTTCAATAATCTCTACCTAGATTTCAATGTTGGTTTGAATCCCACTGCTGCCAAGTACTTTAGGTGCAACAGTGGCTCAGTTGGTGGAACAGTTGTCTGCGAACCTCAGGGTTGGTGGTTCAGTTCCTGGTTCCCCTCTGATTCCTCTGGACAAGACACTGAAACCTTGGTGCCCAAAATGAAGCTGCTTGCCCACAACAAATTAAGGAGGATTAATTAAGAGTCACTTATTAGTTCATGAAAATATTGTGAAGTAACAACAGACTAAATATTACATCAATGTTTTATTGTTTATTTAGAGGCCAAACATATTATTTAGTGTCCAGTTATTATTCTGTGTACAAATGTCCTGTTTTAAACATGGGACAAAATGGCCACACATCTAGATGACATGATCTCCGCTAACCTTTCCTCAAGGACTTTAATAACTAAGATTGTAGACATTTCTGTTTACATCCTTATTAAAATAAACCAAATGGTGTACAGATAGGACAGATTTTATATGTCACAGTGTGTGCTGTTGGTGGCCCTGTCTTTGATCTAACATGCCCCTACTTGTTGGAGGGTAAGCGTTTCATGTGTTGCTTATTACTATTACTAATAGCAATTCTGCAAACCTCACTCAGAGCCAATAAAGTCAACAGTAGAAACTTTACCATTCAATTTTGTGAAATCCAGGCAAGATAAAACACATTTCTTACTTCATCTACAGGTGTGATACACATTTTCTTTTGTCTGTTTTCTATCTCGCCTGTCACTTACCAAGGTGTTTTAAATTCAGTTAACACCACATGCAGTCCACTCAATAGCCTATTCCTCATTTAATGTGATTACTTGACCCTGTCATGAGGTCTGGGGCTCATCAAACAGAGTTTTAAACTACAGTGATGAACAACTGTATCTGGCAGGCTGGAATGACATCAGCTCTGCAGTTGGTTTTTAACAAGCTGATGACAGTTGCTGCCTCAGGTGTTTTAACAATCCGGTCGGACAGGTTGGTACTAACTGACAGAGAGAAGCACACATTTCAATTTAGGAGCAGACCACAGCAGCACACCACAGACAATGACCAATTAATGAGCAAACACGAGATGATCATGAGTGTTTGACTCCCCTGTCTGATTGATAAGACTATGTCACCAGTTTGTTTATGTCTATTTAAGGAGAGTGACGTTGGGAAATTAGAGTGAATCATAAATCATCATCATAAATACTGCACCCTAAAACATATTATTATAAACTTGAAAAGGCCTAAATGGAAAAGTACAAATGATCATTTGATTGTGGAGAATTTGTTTCACATTTCGCAATGTTGGCTTCAATTCCAGGGAAGACAATGGTTATGTCACTTTGTTTGGGCTTCACTTTTTAGTTGGAAAACATACCACTCAAAAAAAAAAGACATTTGCATAGCCGTCTCACTTCATGAGAAGAATACAATGGCATCATCTTTTTCCTTCACACTGACAGGTCACATCCTGATGAAAGACTAAATGTAAATATCTCATAAAGACATTGAAGGAGAACAAGACACAACTATTTTTCCCCTTCCTCGGTTTACATAAGGCATTAATGTTTTACCTATTTTTAAGTGTGTTTTCAACCAAAACAATTTATTTTCATGTAATATAAAACTTTCCAGATCTTTAAGTTTTAAAATTGTACTGATGTGGGGCAATAATAAATAGATTACTTCAGTCTACAAACACGTTACATGCCTGGGCATGTCAATGGAAGCTCCTTTTGACTCACACACACCATGCAGTGTGTTTGGTGACCGCTCATTGCAGTGGTGACCCAACAATAAGCCCCATTTGGCTCCTGGAAGGTGTGAAATGGCACACGTCTTCTTGAACCTCCCTGTCTTTGTTGTGGGGATTGATTTAACAGACAGGGACAACTCTCATACAAGGTGTGAGTCCTACTGCAGCACATTCAGCACACACACACACACACACACACACACACACACACACACACACACACAGACACACACATACAGCCTTTGGCAAAGCCCCAGACTCCACCCCTTTTACGCAGACACACTCTCACCGGTCTGACTAAACAGCTCTCAGCCTGCCCTCCTCTCTCTCAGTACAAGTCTGACTTCATCAGTGAGCACACTGTGCCCTTGGATTACACTCACAACACAGTAGGAGGACTACGGTTTGTCTACAGATCAGCGCAAAGCCCCACAGAGCTCGGCAGCATGGGGAGCAGCATGTCATGTGTCCCCCAACATAACTTCAGATTCTCCAGCAAGAGTTTCATTCGCAGAAACAGGTAAGTAACTATTCGACTTATCCAGGTGTTCTTACTGTACCAGTGTGACAGAGAGCACATGTCTGGCTGCCGTTTGTTATTTTTGACTCTACATTTCATCTGGAAGGAATTACTGGTATTTCTCAGCACTTGAGCAGCAGGGTTAAACAGAGGTTGTGAATTTTGCGAGGCCAGGGTCAGGATCATATTGTAATACAGGATAGTCCCGGAGTCATGCCTGCCTGGTGCCTGTCTGGCCAAACGGTGTCAATGATCCAGTTACCATTTGCCTCCTCTTTGAATTTCTGTGAAGATGATCTGCCAGCTGTCAGTGAATCTGGTTTCCCTCCAAAATCAGGACCTGACCCCCACTCAATATTGTGATCACATGTGATCAATTACAGATATTTAATGATCACATCTGGTTTATGATTCCTGATATATTAGTTGATAGCTTGTCCCAATCTGACCTGAAGGCTTTGAAGATGACTACCGGAAACCACTGGCACTAAATGGTTATGCTTGTTTTCCTGTGTGGATTTCTTTAAAGCTTTAGGATTTTACTCCTGGACATGCTGCACTTGGTACAGCCCACTCTGCTAGTCCACCACATATGAATCTAATTCATCCTAACTGCTGTGCCGTGTGATGATTCAGGCGCTGGTTTTGTCAAACATGAAACTTAGCTCAAGTATTTCAAATAAAAACAGAGGCAGGGCAAACCTTAAAAAATACTGGGTTTCAAAAACTCAACGGCTTAGACTTCAACACTGATACACCTAAATTGGATAAATGGTTGCATGAACAATACTTTCAGTGTTCCTCTGTCTTGTGTATCCTACTAACCCTTTGTGTCAGTAAATCAGGTGAGGCTCAGGTATTCCCCACAGAGTAGAGGAGTGACTGGCACTGCAGTGACTTGAAGAATGTTGGGCGTGCAGCACTATTACCTGTCTATTATGTTCATTAACATTAACATTTCTTAATTGCAGCTGCAGATAGCATCAGTGTGCATGCTTTGCATATTTTGCTTTCACTATTCATAAAATTTAAATAGAATCCTGCCGGAAAAGCATCATTCACTAAGCACACATCAGCGACTGATGCTGGACAGGGATTTCCTGATTAGACAGACCTTGATTCCCACCATTCAAACAAAAGCCTGCGTTGTTGAACTGAGGACGCTGGCACCCATATGCACAGATAAGCAGATAAACCACAAGCTGAGATTGTTAAAGCAGACCCCAAGTGTTATCTTTGCAGTGAGGGAGCTTCCTCATAAAGATGTGACAGTAATGGTAACAGATGAGGGTCATGCAAAACAAAGAGGGACATTGAATGCTGATTTTCCTATGCATGTTCTCACTATAAGAAACACAAGACCTGATTGTTCTTATAATTGAAATAGCTGGCATTGATGGAATAATGACAAAGGAAGGAGCTTTGGTCAATGTAAGAAACAAACTACATTAATCCGCTGTTAAAGTTCAACTCTATCAGTGGGTCAAGACCAGTGATCGACTTCATTAAAATAGAAAAAGGGGAGAAATAGGAAGGAAAATAAAATATCATCCTGAATCTGAAATGAAAAACCAGCATAGAAGAGATTGTTGTATTTAGGTCAGCTGTGCATCTGACAACTTATATAAACAGGAGATGATCCTTGTTTATACTGAGATGGGACGTTAAAAGCAAACATGCAATTGATGGCAAACATTGGAGAGTGAGTGGTGACCGTGGGTGTCTTTTTTTTTTTTTTTTTTGAGCAGCAGTCGCCTATTTCGCAAGAAGAATCCTCAAGAGGGACAGGAGAAGTCCAACAGCATCATCAATATATTGTGCACTGTCACCCCGAGGAAGGTAGGAAACAATAAGTACACCAAACAAAACAGCTCTCTTTGACTAACTGGTTTATTCATGTCATGTCTAAACTTTATTTTGACTGGTTGCAGGAAATGTCTCATAAAGATCTGCAGACAATTGAGAACATAAAATGGGATCCACCGTTTCCTTATGACCCAGCAAGTGGCTGGAAGAAAAGCAGCATCAACGTGAAGAATTACGGACGAATGATTCACAGCTCTAAAGTTCGTTTCCGTTTCCTCCACTGCCAGGTGAGGGGAAGAAAACATTTTAATGGCTCTATGTTGAAACATCAGGAAAGCAAGTATAAAAGAAAACAAAACTAGTACTGCACAATCCCTATTGTGGTTAATGAGGTCTTTAACCATGACCAAGCCTACAGTGACACATCATGCCAATCATCCATGTAAATGCTGTAAATGTCAAAACCAAAACAAAAAAAAGAAAGAAAAAAAAAAAAAGATGCTCGGAAGTAATGCGATGTTGCTCTGCGGCCACCAAACATTGGCTGTGAATAATCCAATCAGTTTGCCATAAAGAGGACCGCAGCCTGTGTTTGGACATGCTTGTTTCTGCTGCGGTTGTGAAACATCTCACAGAGAAAACCTCGGGGTAGAGAGTGTTCCTCTGATCCCACTGACTGATAGAGGACATGCCTGCTCCCCGCCGTGGGAACTGCAATTTGTCAGAGCTGTGACACAACAGTCGACAAAGATCACATATGAACCACCGAGGAGAGTGTTGCAAATAGAAACAACTTTTTTTTTGTGGTCAGTGAAGAAATTCCTTTCTGAGAATCCTTGTCCAACATAATAAATCAGAACATTTCCTGTAGCTGCTCCATGAATCAGCAGATGAAACAAGAACAAGATGTTTCAAGATGAAATCGAGTATAAGGCATCATCCTTGGCAAAGACTTAAAGAACAATTAATCTTAGGATTTGGTGGTGAAACTTATCAAGCTGTAACATATGACTCATTTATCATCCGAGACCAACATCAGATGATCATGTGCTTGCACAGTTTCATTTCATCAACACTAAACCAGCTAATTTTAGAGCCGTTTTCTAATAAAAACGTGGCATTCTGTGATGTCAGCTGCTGTTTCTTGTTTGGCTAAAATTAAACCCTGTGTGTACTGTATGTGAATTTTGACTTAAGTTTACTTCTAGTACATCTCACACTTGGTCTTTAACTATTTCACTCTTTTCTCCTCATTATATCTGCAGGATGTACATGACTGCTACCTAGATCTCTTCCAGACACACCTTCATTTTGTGTCTAATAACACAACTGGTCTGACATACCAAGTAAGTTTGTATCACTTCACCCAGATTTCTCAGTATTGTAGTGTGAGACTGCATAGGTACCCTGTCAACCAGCAGTGTTAGTAAACAGAAAGTATGATTGTGGTTCTTCACCTGTCTAATAAATCATGAGCATTCATTAATCATTGTTTTAATGTCTGAGGAGAGCTCATATTCATATGAGAAAGAGATAGACAAGCATCTGTGTACAGTATTAGTCAGAATATAGATGACGACAAATGGAAAAGAAAACGTGAGTACATCATCACACTGTGATTTTTTTGTTAAACAGTTGGCTCAAACAGAGCGTAACAGCACAGGAAATGTCACAGGCAATGCTTTTATTAAGTGAATGAAAGAATGTTTTTGTCTAAAGAAGCCTGGTTAAACTTTCTATTGTTTTGTGTGCAGGGAACTCTTCCTCTGAAAGAACTCACCATCTGCAACCTGCAACAGAACTGCAACCACAGCCAACCCCAGGAATTCGCCTTTCAAATAAACGGTAAGGTTGACTTAAAAAAGACACAAGCTGTTGTTGGCTCCGAGCCCTGGAATGTCATAATCATATGTTGGGAATTTTATTGGTTGTGTTGAATTTAACAAATCAGTCACTGCCGGGGGATGTTGACAAGTTAGCTTCAAGCTAAAATGAATGATGGAGGATGAACTAAAGCTGGAGCGAGAGTCTTAGTTTTTGGTTTATATATATCTGGTGGTGGTCTACTATCTTCGGCCCTCTCATCAATTATGGATCAAAGTACAAATGCCCCTTGCTTAAAAAAAAATCAAGAAACCACACGCTATTTACTATGGTGAGACATTCCAGTGATTCAAAGATGCCGCGACCCTCTTCACCTCCACTCAACCCCAAGACTAACTAGAGCTGGGCCCCTTTCACCCTTGGTCAGGGGGCCAAATCAGCCTTCAAGGCCCCGCTTGTTAGAGAACAGGTGCACTTTAGTCGGCCCAGCTGTCACACAGAAAAGCCCAGTTACTGCTCTTAGCCTTGTCACTGCATATAATCTATGGCCCATTCCAAAAACTGCTTAGGTTAACGTCTGACCGAAATGCCACTTAGCTTTTGAACTGTGAAAGGAGATCATTTCATTATGAAAAAGGCAAGGTAACATCAGTCCCAGTCACAAAGAGTGTTTATCTTACTGAAATCTGAATCTTCTCTACTGCCTCTCTACTTTGACTTTGCATTTTCAAGGATCAAGCTTGCTATTTTGCGGTATAGCATTTCAGTTATTTCCATTGTTCAGGGTGAACTTTTATTTACTTAGTGGGAGGCATCAATGACAGGAAACATGTAGAGGAAATATGACGAAAATCTGAGTCAGGCGACAGATCTTATAGCGATTTCCTGGTGTTGTACTGAAAATATGAATCAGCTTTTATATAAACAGATGTTTAGAGGGTGATGAAGCAAACAGCATGATGCGGTCTGTAAACAATCCTGAAGGTTTTCAGATGGTTAGAATTAATGTGGCTGTGAAAGTTAAATAAGGATGGTTAATTACTTTTAACAACAGCTTGTGGTGTTTGTAAAATGACTGAATGACTAAGTCGGAATGAGAAAAAGTCTGACTATGTGCTTCACTCACCTTGCTTGAACTGTGGAAGAAAAATAACTTTTCAAGGGAGTGCTATGGTCAAGGTCTACAATTAAGAGTTGGAAGATAGAGAAAGTCAACAATTGAGTCCAGAGTAGCTGCTTATTAAGAGCAGTCAGTGGGCCATGGTTTCAGACAATTACAGTATAAACCCATGGGGCTGGAATCTGTGCTGGTTATCTCTGGTATGTGTGGGACTGATAGATCGAGGGAGATTCCAGCTCTTTTCATCCCAGGTCTTGCTCATTCCCCTTGAGAAAACAGTATGTGGGAGAGAGCGTCTGCTATGATTAGATTAAAATGGATTAAATGCTAAACGAAACAGGTCAAGGGGCATTTTCTGCAGTATATTATTACACATCATGAACGTATGTTAACATTTATTGTACTTATTGCACAACTTGTCCTAAAGAGCCAAGGACAGCAGAGTGCGAATTTCATTAATAATTTACTATTGTGGTGAAAAGATTCCTGAAAAAGGCTTGGGTGGCACTTTCCTTTTTTGAACTTGTGACCTTTGCTCCCTGCAGGTGTTAGCCTGAACCCAATCATTGTCTACTGTGCCAACCAAGAAGAAATGGATCTGTGGTTTGGGCTGCTCAAAGAAAACATTGAGGCTAATGGAGGCACAGCAATCGCACTCGAAAACTACGAGTTAAGAGTGAAAGTAAGTTCAGCAACACAAACACTTCCTGACAACCTTTACATTATATGAAGTTTCAATAAAACTGCCTCTTATGATTAACCTCCTGTTTTTTCAAGTGGAAATGAGCTTGTGTTTGGTCATCTTTTAATCCACCTGGTAGATCAGCCTAGAAAATACTTTGGCTTTAACCTCTTCTGAGGTTGAAACAGGATGTGTGTGAGCGTGTAGATTTGGTGAGTCAAGTAGGTCACTGCTGGCTCTCCCTGAGGTCTGGATACTAGGGAGTGGCTTTGACCACATCACATCCTACATTAAACTAACCCACACATCTGCACAGGGTTAAAGTGCTGACTCCACACCTACAGGCAGGGAAATGGCCGGGGGGGATGAAACACATGAACCCACGTGTCATGACAGAAGAAAGTAACTCAACTTATTAGGGTTTTAGTTTGGGAACTCTTTTTATGAATAAACATGGGTGACATTTCAGAGATAAAAAGGTCACATTAACAAGTTGATATTTGCTTAAGGGATGAGCTCTGTTCATATTTACCTTGCTGATGTTTCTCGCCTCTTTTAAAACCAGGACAAGACCCCCAAGGGCAGAGAAGAGCTGAGAAACTCCATCAACAAAGAGCCCATCTATGAGTGGGAGGGCTCTCAGCGAGACAGCCTAGGCACCATCACCTACGTAACTAAAGTCCGGCTGCAGCACCTGCCCTGTCAGGTATGACAACACTGCTGCTCATGAAGAGTGAATCACTATTATCAGTTGTCTTAGTAAAACACACCATCTCCACTGTTGCCTATTTCTGGAAAAGTACAGTGCAGCTGACTGACCCACGAAACACACATCTTTTATGTCTCTGGGAATTTTTCACATGACCAAAATAAAACAAGAAAACATGAGCGCTAAAACCAAGTGACTCACATACTTTTTAAATTGGGCAACACATACATTACCTCAACACGATGTAAGCTGTAAGAGAAACAGGTGGAGTCGATATTTTGGCAAATGGCACGAACAAAGATGTGTCAGACACCTGCTGCCAGGTGATGAAAAATAGACTTATTGCTTAGAAAGGCAGAAATGAGCACAAATAAATAATGCTCATACAGCTTCACATAGAGCCCAGTAAAAACACTAATCATGATGCAGCTTGCATGGATATCTGCAATTAATTCCCTGTGGGAAATGGCGGCAGCACTTTTGAAGTACGTGAGATTTAAGGCCTGGGTGTGTGAGAGGCATTTGCCTGGCTCACGCAGTGACTCGACTCACCTCACAGCTGGAATGTCAGCTGTCTGTCCAGACACACCCTCTGAGCCGGAGAGGAAACATAAACTTTCAGACTGCCGCACCTTTAAATGCCCCACTAACTGGTTTGACTGAAGATCTTACTGGAATTTAAACTGTTCCTCTCAACAAAGTATTAAAGGATAATACTGGTGTTGTCTTATGTCTGCACCAAGTCTCACGGTTGCCTCTGTGCTTTGTATTATTCATACTCCTGCCTCTGCACAGGCAAAAAGCTGGGTTGTTGTGGCTTGTTTTCATACCTTCAGAAGGCATGTGTTGCTATTATTTCTTGGGTCACAGATATATGACGGATACTGTTAAAAAGCTTTACTTTGTTGTTTAGTTTGTGTCTTTTGAAATAAGACACAAACTCTTTTCTCTTTCATTGAATCTGTGAAATAAAATGATGTCTTCACATGAAAATTATTCCTGTAAATGTCGTGATGTATCATTCCCTTCCTAGTTAGGTTAGAAGCGTTAAAGCAAACAATGTTATTATAACACAGGTGGTGCTTAACTGGTACTGCATGTCGTATTTTATGTTAAGATTGACACGTATAATGCTCACGTGCAACTATACCCCACAGGAGCAGAGTGACAGACTACTGGTGATGTACCCATCGACACTGATCATCCTATCAGAGGAGAACGATGGCCTCTTCTATAAGGTACCACTGACCTCATTGACCTTTTACTCTACCACTCTTCTACTCTGAGCTTGATGCATGCAGTTTTTCTGTTATTTTCATTTGAGAGTTGTGTTTAAGAGTCATTATGATTACAGGGCAAACTTCCACTCAACATGATTACTGTGACCACGCCCTGCCAAGACGTCAAACCCAACTCCTTTATGATTGAAGGTAAATAAACTGAATCAGCGAGCTGCTCGACTACACGCTGGTATTGAGAAAAATATATTAAAGGAATTTTAATGTGTACATTCTTATGCATGTTTACGCTAAGTGGGCCTTTCCGTGAGTCTGCTTGCGTCACAAAGTGTAACCCTCAATGAATGAACTGGTTTTATCCCCAGTGAATGACATATTGACTAAAGCACATTCCAGTGAGCGACTGGACCCAATGACAGGCTTTGTCCTCCCCCTCCTCTCTTCTCAGGGAAGTTGATCAACCCCATAGTGGTGTCGTGTCTGGATAGGAGTGAGTTCTGTGAGTGGATCCAGCATTTCAAAGCTGCTGATGTGCCCGTTCTAAGCCCCCCGCCCCCTGTATATGACATCATCTACACCCCGACGCACAGAGAGGTGAGACCCACCCTCCTTTCTTTCATGAGCTAAAAAACAATTACACTGTTCACAGCTGCTGATGAGCCATAACTACTGGGCTCCACCTGGTTTGTGAACCTGTGGGTGGAGTAAATTTAAGCATGGAGAAAATGATAACGGAAACTGATAACACAACCATACCACCAGTGAAATGACTTATCACATTAACTACTACTGCTGTTTTCTCTAGGCTCCACAGTTTGACAGGTGGAGTGACAACAGCCAAGGACAAACTGAGTCCCTGAAGTTCAGTCAGTCACAGAGTGGACGTGGGTCCTACAACCTTCAGTTACCCATTCGTGAACACAATCTGCTCTCTCCAGGATACAGTGAACCCCTCTGTGTAAGTCAGCTGTGAGCTCCAGAGTTATTCTGGAAGTGACACACCAACAATAAAATATCAGCACCAGTATAAAAGTGGTAGGCGTAATGGCTACAAATGTGTTTGTTTTGGTGGAGTTGAGCAGCAGCACTTTTCTTTCACAAAGTTAATTATTAAGTGAAGTCTAGAGACCAAACTGCTCCTGTTACAGCTACAAAGGCTCAGGTGATAATCCTCAGGCCTTTTCAGTAAAATCAGAACAAAGTCAGTCATTTTCTCAAAACAACATCCACCCATGAAAAAAAAAAGCTGATTCAGTTGTGAATAGTTTGCTCGTTAACTACAGACTCTTTAAGAAGTACTGAAGCATTCTGCATTAACAGGACTCCCCCAGGACAGGGGCTATGTAGGCCGGCTGCTCATCCAATTAGCTTGAAGTGGAGGGGGCTCTGTGCCCCGAAGACTTGTTGTTGTGCTACTGCTGAGCTGAACCACTACTCTTCCAATTAAACTGATAGAGACCTTTTTCTCTTACACACTGAAAAACACAAAATGATGCAAGACGCTACATGCTGTAGAGTGTTCATAAAAGTTGCTTTACTGATGCCACTCTTGGCTAACTAACCCGGGCTGTGTTTGTTGTCCCTACAGTACAGCTCCAGCCGTCCCTCCTCGACAGAGACTGCCCGCCTGGACAGTAGAACCAATAGTGTGTCTTCTCACACCAGGCCTGAACGTGACCTACAACCTTTGTCAGGGCGCTACTCTTCACCCCACTGCAGCTCTTACCTCCAGCCTGCAGAAAGCTTGGGGATGTCTCAAATCTACAGCACACCCTACTCTGCCCTGCACCGTGCCAGCCCACAGCGGCTGGAGAAAGCCCCACTTGTCAAGGTAATTCAGTCTGGCGTCTCACTTGATAACCAAATATTCCCTATGGGACCGTTGACTTAATTTACATGTCATGTGCACAGTAACCAAAATAGATGCAGCAAATGTTGATGAAAGAATCATTATGTATACAGTGTTAACAAATAGGATAATGGTGGCATTTATGTAAAATTAAGGTTGATCAATCCATTTGATGATGTAAAGATTTATCGTTCATAAACAAAACCTAAGCCCACCACCAAAGAGCATCTATTACACTGGGTGAGTAGATACCCAACACTATGGCAGCTCAGAGTGCACTTTTTAAACTCTACACTGAGAGCTATTGCAACAAATTGTTGTCACACCAGTGATGAAAATCATGACTGGTATTAGACCTTGGTAATCTGATCCTAAACCTCAAAACCAAGTGCAGCTTATGTGATTGCCTTATGTGAACCTGAAGAGCGTGGGAGAGAAAGACAGATCATTTTCCTCTCTTTGCTTTAATGATAATAATCTAATTCCCAGATCTGTTTGAATATTTTGTGAGCAGTCTAACAGCTGGAGCACACCTCAGACATCCGTGAACTACTCCCTGAATACCCCCCAACGCCACTCAGACATGTGCGCCCGCCAGCCCTTGTCGCCTTTGTATGATGAGCCCTGCAGCCCCGAAATCTACCTCCTGGATGAGGCCAGACCAGTGGTAAGTGGGTCACTGATACTGGATCCATAGGTTCGACTTACACCTGGGAAACCTGTCCGATATCAAGCAGTGCACACACACAAGCTGAGTGAAAAAAATTCAGATCAGGTGCAAAGGCTCTGCAACAAGAAGTAACTACTTAATAAATACTAACATGTATAAAAAAAAAGTTAATTTTATTTGTCTCTTTGTTCACGGTGGTAGTCATTGTTTTTGAGAGTGTTACACACATTTAAAAACAATAATTCCCTTTTCTGCCAGAATTGTTTCACTTTATCTCTCTTGACCAAAGATCTAATTGAATATTTGTGTATTATGTACATAAGTACTGTAAATTATCCTTAGTGTTAATCGTCTAAAGTCAAGTTTTACATGCTTGTAGCTTTAAAACTCTGAAATCTTCCTCTGTTTTTTAGCTGCAGAGCTGGCAAGAGCCAATTCAGCACCACCACCAAAATCTTCAGCAGGAACCTCTGCTCCTACCCTCCTCCTTCCAGCTCTGCACCCCTCCAATGGGCAGGCGCAGCAGGAGAAGCCTGGTTTTGACTAACTCCCAAGGACAGGCTCTGGGCTTGGAGATGGACACTCCTCAAACACAAGAAGAACAGAGAGCAGAAGCTGTGTCAAGGCTAAAGTTGCTGCCTGCTCCCAGTTATGGGCAAGAGCAGGTGAGAAATATGGCGATAATCATCTCCCACAGCGCTCCAGTTTCTGGAATGCTGTGGTAAAAACTCTCATCAGTGATGCACTGTTTGGTAGCTGAGTAGGTGTACATACTTGTTCTGCAGGTGATATTTGAACAGGTGCGACAGATAAAACAAGAGATGAAATGTTTGTTATAATTGAGTTCGCGGGAAGTAACTTTCTTTTGTTTTCACATCTGATGACAGATACTGATCCTGTCGAGCACAGCAAGAAACATGCCTCAGATGTCTTACAGTTACTCATCAGGTAAAAATTTAAGGCATGCAATGCTAAATAAAACACACTTAGAGTTCAAGTATGGTCAACAGTTTGCTACCAATTCTGACAAAACATCAGCTCATCGTCAATATTAAAAAAAACTAAAAACATATTTTAATTATTTTAAAGTTATGGCTACATAAACTCAATGTAAACAATGACCACTTTAAAGTCATAGCTATAACACCGTGGCATCATATTCTTTCACAAGTGAACACTGCCAGCCACTAAGGACTAAGAACACAGCTCCCACTCTTTTCACACTGCAGGCACTTTGGATTGATTGAACTCTTGGGTCTGTCAGCAGGTAGACAGTTAAAGGCTACAGAGTTGAAAGTGCAGGAAATGTGTAAATGTGCCAATGAAATGGAGCTTAGTGCAGCTCTAAATGCCATTGGTGCAGATGTCACATGTGGGGAAGGCCCAGTGTAAGAGAACACTGTTCCACAGACATGATTTACTCTTAGGCCATGATTGACTGCACACAACTGGACTGCACACGTATCTACAGGATCTCTTATCACACATGAAAACAAGAGTAAACCTTACCTGCTGATGGCAGATTGACCTGTCATTCATCATGTTACTATTAGGAAGAACACAAATAAAAAATGAAGGTAGTGTAGTGGTGGCATGTGACACTACTGGTTTTTCAGTAAGGTTATATATAGAGACAAGGCCACTCACACCATAAGTATTTTGGGACTGTGTCCAAGTTTACTTAGCTGGGATGAAGCTTTGTCTGTCATTGTTTGACACTAAAAGCCTGGGAATCTTCTGTCACTCCTATAGATCACAATTCCTACCTCGAACCCACAGAACCAGATGACCAGGAAATTGACTATGACAACATTTGGGAGTACGACTGCGATACTGGAATGATTCAGCCAACGTCTGGAATTTCGACACACTGGATGGGATTAGACGTTGGGGCCAGAGGCCTTGGTGCCATGGCAACCCAGCAGAGATGGCCATAAAACAAAACAATAGCTCGGCACTTGTCTGGACGTGTGCAAACAACAGATCTCTATCAGAGGGATAATAAAAGCCAACTACCACAGCCTGTGTTGCTCCTGCTGCGTGCAGTATGAACAAACACATCCGACAAAGCGTGTTGTTAGATGTTGGACAGTGAAGTAGCACAGTGACGAGTGCAGGCATGAAGACGAACAGGCAAAGGCAACAATATTAAAAAGATAAGAGACAGACTTCAACAGACTGATATGTAGCATTCAAGAGAGAAGTCGTCAAGTGTACATACTGAATAGCTTTATTTTTTTTATTGTATTATATAATTGCACTGACGATTTCACATGTAGTGCAAAAACCTGCAGGTTTAATATATAAATATTTTCTAACATGCTGTCCAGTTTATAGTTTCATATGCATTTCTACTGAAAGCTAAACAAAGCATTCCACCACGGCTTATAGTGAAAAATACTGTATATTTTTGTAAATGTTGTACATTTGTTATTTTATTATGCTACATTGTCGATGCAAAGACATGTGGCTGTTACTACCTTAAAAAGTCCTAATATTACTATCACTATGGCAGAGTGCTGATACCCGTGTGGCTTTGTTCATTATTGTTTGAGGTGTTTATTAATAATTGCAAATAAAACTGGAAAATGAATCAAGCCCATCTCCATTTGATCTTATAAACAGAAATTAATTAATTGATTGTATGTGTTGTAAAGAAAGTATAATACAAAATATTCTACCTTCTTCACCGCAAGGTAGGAAATGTAGATGATAGAGCAAATTGACAGATGAGATTATATTTCAACATGAAACATTAATGAGACAAACAACAATAAACATGTTGTCCCTTGTGAACACCCCTTTAAAGGAAAGTTAGTGGGTTGTGCTCAGATGCAGGAACTATTCTTTACAACTCAGCCATCTGCCAGGTTAATTAATGTTGAATACACATTTTCATTTTCTTTTTTAATAGCTTTAACTAATGATAAGATTACACAGCATTTCTCTGAATAAATGTCTGTAAACAACAAGAAAATTTTAGCTTTTGCAGCTGTGACGCTGTGTCCGGGTTCTTATGTGAGCACATGTCGCCATCTAGTGTTTGAAAAGTCGTAGAAATAAAAGACAACACAATTCATCTGTGCTTTTTACTGCAGTTAAACTGACTAACATCTCACAGAGTTTCACAAAATACTGTACAGTGAAATTATTAAATTATCACTCAAAAAAAAATAATAACTATCATAAAATATATTCTTGATACTGGCACAGATTACAGTCCCTAAATGAACCATACATGTAAGAATGCATTCAAAACACATTAATATTCTCATATGAACTTATTTTGCAATATAGTTTCAATTTCTGTTACTGGAATATTTAAAGGCGTTAATATGGCACATAGTAATAATGTAATGGAAACATTAGGACTCCTACCCTCTCTGACTGCTTATAGGTAATCCACTTATCAAAGACCATAATATCTCTGTACACCTCTGAAAAAGCATGCGCATCATCTTCCTTTAGTACATTCTGAAATCTTATTTTAAATATAGCTAATTCAATAAATGTACATATGTTGTCTTGCCTTTGGTCATTTTATATTTCATACAAATGTTTTCTAATGTTAAAAAGCCAGCCCAAGAAGAAAAACTGTGTAATCACCAACTCATTAACTTAACCCCTTTTTTAATTTCCATTCTACAAAGACACTTATGATTAATTAAACAAATATAGTGCAAAAATGTAACAAATAAAACATTAGTAATTTTCTTCGAATGACTTGCAGTGGCTCATATCCAGCATTAATGGAAAAATTAATCATTTCTATCATGCTGCGTTGAGAGCAAGTCACATCAAGAATCAGGTGTGATGGCGTCATTCGTCTTCTCAGTAGTTTCTGCTTCCATCTTGATGTACTTACGCAGGTAGCGGATGGCTGACAGCGCACTTACATTTGCCAACAGAACTGTGTGAAAATCCAAAGAAGCGTGAGTCAACTGCTTACTCATGAGACTGTGCAGCGCAAATTTGAAAAAATACAATACTTACCTTAATATTTAATAGAAGACTGGGTTTACAGGCTCAATATTTAAAAAAACTAAATGTGCAGTTGTTCTGTTATTCGTCAGGTACATTATTAATACATGTTAAACATACATACCTGCCTTCCAGGCATCTCCAACCTGTGGGTTTGTGGTCTTCAGAACCCATGAAGCAAATGCAATACAGATCAGACACATGTCTGACTGTCTGAGAGGCAGAAAAGGAGCATCCAACCCTTCAAAACACAGTGACAGAATATATTTAAAAATCATATATTATTTATAATCAATCATAAAAATGCAACACAGAAAACAACAGACGTCCAGAGATCAATCACAAAATTGTCATCAATACACCAACAGCTGAGTTTAAGCCTCCAGTAATATGCTGGAGCTCCTGCTCTGACACTGATCTGGTCAAATCCCAGCACCTGCATAGTTTCTACTTCTCTAATCTATACAAGGCTGCTTAATGATGTTTGCATTTGTGGCTCTACTGGTCATACTCTTAATTAATACTCATTGGAGAACAGGGATTTACACATACATGATAATTTTATTTCCTCTTCATAGATTAGAGCTCTTTGCTGGCAGCTTAGAGAGCACACTCATTGAGGGAAGTCAAGTTATCACGTACAACCACTCCTCTTGCTGTTTGTCACTACGTGCCTGCAGTCTAGTGTCCTCTGGCATCTGATAGAAGAGAGTCTGTCCCGGTCATGACTGTAACAGCTGACTGAGGGGGTAATATATCGTACACGATATAACTGTCCACATGTGAGGAGCTTAAGTGAAGGAGGAACAGATTCCTATTAATAAACAGTGGCAAGAAAAAGTGTGTGAACCTTTTGGAATTTCATGGTTGTATGCATTAATTTGCACAAATGTGATCTAATCTTCAACTAAATCAAGAGTGATAACAAATATAATGTGCCTAAAATAATAATTTATTGAGAATAAGTTAAGAAAATTAGTTTGGAGGTGTGGACTAGAGCTACTTTAACAAAAAACACTCCAACCTTTTGAGTTTGCTCTGCACAAGAAGAATACCCTTATGTGAGCCATGCCTCACCAAAAGAAGCTTTCAGAGGACCTACGATACAAATGGAGACACTTTGTGACTGTGGCTACTACCAAGAGGTGGTCAGTCAAAATGACCCCAAAAGCACAACAAACATTCATCAGTGAGGTAAAGAAACAACGCAGAGTGACAGCCAAAGATTTGAAGGCATCATTGGACCTGGCTAACATCTGTGTTCATGAGTCTACAGTATGTAAAACATTGAACAAGCAGGGTGTCTATGGCAGGACATGTCAGGGTTAACTAGTTATTTTTTTCAGTACCACTATAAGGTTTTTATAGTTGTTCTTAATAAAGATCTGAATTTTTTGTGTTATTATTTTAGGCACATTATATTTGGTATTACTCTAGACTTAGATGAAGATCAGATCACATTTTATGACAAATATGTGCAGAAAACCATGAAATTCCAGATGGTTCACATACTTTTTCTTGCCACTTATGCTCTTGTAAAATGCAGCAGCAGGAAAAATCTACAGCTTTAATTTTAAAAAATGTTTTAGCGATACACATATTTACAATCAAAGAGTCTTAGGCACCTTTGTTTGTCAGTCTGTGGTATTTCAAATTGTTATTTGTGAATTAGAGCCACAAAATGCAAATTAAGCATGAGACTAATTCACTGACATCACTGGAGTCATAATACGGCTCTTCTCTTTACATACTTGCATACTTATTTCTTGCACCGTTTCTCCATTCCGACGTTAACAACAGAAGTGAAAACCTGATGCATCAATGTATAGAATAGGACTTACTTGGATTGGAAACAGCTGTCTGCAAATCCTCATATCTGAAAGGCTGCTGTACCAGCTGCCTGGAGATCCTTTCCTCCAGGTGGTAGAGAAGTGGATCAGGAAATACTATGTCTTGATTTCCCAGAACATTAGTTGGACAAACTGTCCTTCCTATGTTGCTTTGCTTCACAGGTACAAGAGACAGAGAGTCTGAGAGAGCCTCTTTCTGGGTTGTAGATCCAGTTAAATTAAAATTCCTAAAGGAGAGTGTGTTTTTCCAAAAGAAATTCTGTCTGAGATCTTTATCTGTGAAGAAATTCTCATAAACGTCTGCAGAAATCTGAGAAGTGCTTGCCGTTCTGGTGAACCTAGTCACCACTCTTACAGGACCAGAGTTATCCTCATCGTCAGATTCAACAGAAGAATCATCAGATGAGGAGGATGCAAAGAAATAATCATAAGCCTCTGGAAACTGTAGATTTCTGTTAGCTGAACGAGAATAGGAAAAGATAGGAACCAACTCATCTTTGGCTTGCTCCTCTGCTGTGATGAGAGGGCAGAAGAAACTCTCTGTATCAAAATCGGAGAAAAAATGATCATAGGTTTCTGGGATTGAATTTCCATAAGTGGAAAAGGTGGTTACATCGTCTGTTTCTGATTGGCTTGGTGTTGATTGCTTTCCACCAAAGAAGTATCGAAATAAATCCACAATAGAGGATGTGTAGTCTGTCAAAGAGGAGGGGGAACAGTCCATATCATGGTCTTTCCTAGGCACATGTTCATCAGTATAGCACTCTACCTTTTTTAATCCTCCTTTGTCTAACGTTGGTAAAGTTTGGTGTTTCCATGTGGAGCTGAAAGGCTCCGATTCCAGCGCATGTAGATTGTGCACACTTATATTTTTGGAAATCTTTTTGAGGCACTTCTGAGCACCTCCAGGAAGAACGGGTTGAGAATTGCCTCTTGCAGATGTCAACATCATGTTCTCAGGGTAAATATTAGCACCAACACTCGCCGGGACAGGTTCACTCTCCCACATTACACTTCTTGAAGAGGAAGAATCCAGTGCCATAACAGAACCTGAACTTGACTGTGCAGAATCAGGAGCGCTCGATGTGTCCTCTGTGGTTTGCTCAGGCTTGGACTCATCCAGTTGCGTTAAAAAGCCTGAATCATTTGCTACAAATGATTCGGTCTCCTCATTTTCCTGTAAAGGTGGAAGGGAGCTGGGTGGAGCGGCTTTGTCCAACATTCTTAAACCCAAAATGTCATTTATTGTCAGCTTCTCCATCTCACTCCAAAAAGACGACATGGTAAACACTGAGTGCTTTGAATCCAGTGGCTGTTTTGGCTCACATTCACCTTTGGGTGGTGTGATGGCATCTTCTTCTACACCCAGTACATCAACTTTTGATTCTGTTGAGTCATTTAATGCAGCATCTTTTTCCAACATTGGTGATTTTATTTCGTCTCGACCTCCTGATTCATTTTGACAGATGGATGAACAAAAACTTGCTGACATGTCTGTGATATTCTCATTTGAGAGTGACGTGACAGATTGTGTATCCACACTGCTGAAGGATGATAGCGGTGTAATATCTGAAGGACTTGTTAGTAAGTCTTCAGACGTGGGCAGTTTGGTTTCTCTCTGTCTGATGCTTTGTGGATTCGATTCACCAGATGGGCAGGGATTCCTTGTTTGAAAAGCCATTATTTGTGATGGCTCTGACTGAGCTGTTGTGTTTTTCTCTGATAGCATGTCAGATTTAGAGGGTTTTACTGACAGACAGTTATTATTAGAGGATGAATTAGTACAATCGTCAGCTAATTTAGCACTGGTCACTCTGATTGAAAGCTCACTTGACAACGGACAGGCGCTGCTTTTTAACTGCTGCTGTTCTGTTTTGTGAACAACAGCACTGCTTATACCAGTTGCAGATAGAGGAAAGTCAGTCTTTCCTCGAATAAAGCTATATTGGTCTGTGTCATTTTCCAGCTGTTGTTGGTGCTCAGTCTCTCTTTGACACAGTGTGCGGTTATATCTGTCAGAATTTCCTCCCTCTACAGCCAGGACTGACTTAGCAGCAGATAGTTTGTCATTCTGGCTGACTTCCACTTGAGGGTCATTTAAATCTGCCCTTGGTAAAACACTGTGTGTTACTGATTTGACCTCTGCTGTAATACATTTTAGATTTTGTTCATTTTCACAGTCAATGTTGACGTGATTCACTTTATTAGACAGCTGGAGACTCTCTGCATTGGAATCATATCTGTCACCGTTTCCAATCTCTCTTGACAAATCAGATTTTCCATTTACGTCGGCATCAACTGAACGTGGCAGCCAACAGTATTTATTTGGTCCAGTTAATTCTTCTACTTGTAATTTCATGTATGGCTGTGAACATGTTACCACATTACCACTGATGCTTAGTGCTTTCCTTACACTGTCATCTATTTGACTCAGTGCGTTTACTGACTGACTGTAGTCAGTTGAATGAATTTCAGTCAAGCCTGTTTTATGCCTTCCCTGCCTCCCTATGCTCTCTGATAAGTATCGGTATTGACTGTCAGTTGTCAGTGGAGGATAAGTTACTTCCATCTTGTTGGCAGACATGCTCACAGGAGGACTGCTCATGGCTGAATATAAAGAGGCATTTTTATGTGGTTCATGTGAAGGAACTGAATGGATATCCTCAGATAAACCAAAACCTGCTCCTCCCTTTCGTGTGTACTGCTCCTCCTCTGAATCCTCAGTCCTCTGCTTGACCAAAACCTGCCTCTCATATCCAAGCCCACTCTCAAGTGGATCAACACTGAGTCGTCTCTTCTTCCTTCTCTTCCTCTTGATGGAGGCAGATGGAGAGGATTGCTGGCTCCCTGTTTTTTTTGTGCTTGTTGCCTCTTGCTGTAGAACTTTCGGGCTTGTCATCATTTCTACATTATTTGATAAATCACTGCCACACTTTTTACTGAGAATTAAGTGGCTTGTTGGTGAATCTTCCTGCTTAACATAATGCACTGGTGTGCACAAGTCTACCGTTATCGCTTTATCTGTGTGAGGTGTTGTTTCTGAGTAGAAACTCTCAGCTAAACACTTTTCCAGTGAGTCATGAACACTGGTTTCTTTGCAGGCTTCCTTCCTGATGATTAACTCTGCTTCAGGGTAAGCTGAGCTGTTAGTTTTGATTGCACAGTCACTAGCTGCAGGTTCAAGGGAAATACTAAAACCAGGCAGAACTTTTTTCATTATGTTTGTGTTGCTAATTGTGTCGACAGGCCTCCAGGTTTCTTTGACAACAACTGTTTCACCCCTGGCAGGCAGCGAGTTTAACTTGGGGGTGTGTTTTGGCAAAGTGCTGGTGATGGCTTGTTGCCCATCACTAAACTTGAGCTCCTCCTCTGTTGGCTCTCTGTTTTTTCCAGCTCTCACTTGGCTTGGCTCTGCAAGCCTCTCAGGCTCTGTAAGATTTTTCAGTCTTTCAAAGAATATATTCACAGACTGCAGGTGTATGTCCTCCTCGCTGCCTGAAAGGACGCTCTCCATTCCACTAGCACCGTGTTCGCTAAGATAATGCTCCACAGGAGGGTCCTCACAGTCTGGGGGGCTGCCGATGGGGCCGTCAGCCTCTGAATAGCTTGTTAGGTTGACTTTCTGAACCCTCTTAGCAAGCATGGACGCTGTATCATCAAGGTCACTCATCCCTGAGTCGTCCACACGTGCTAATGAAGGAGGAAGCAGGTTACACTCCTCGCACTCCGTAAAGAAGCATTGCCAGTCACGGTCAGAGATCTCCACACTGTATTCAAAGTCATCCATTTTGACTTAGCAGGTGCAATATAACCTGCAAAAAGCAATCAACATTGGTGTGATGTAAGATCAATCTATATCAAGTAAATTTGTATTTCTTCAGGTCATTTTTAACATAAGAATGAAGCAATTCTCAGATAATATAATAATTTAAAAGCATAAATACGAAACACTAACATGCCACATATGAATAAAATCATTAGATTAATAATGACATTCATCCGATAATAAAAGTACAACCGTTTAAAACATACATTTTGCAGCACAATGTGTTCTCACAGTATTTCTAGCAATGTGATGTAATGTAATATAACATAATGGAAAACTCTTCATAGAAACTATCTGTCTGTGAGTGTAAACTACCACAGACAAAAAAGACAACCAGAATTATTAATAATTCCTGCACTTCTAGCCGTTTGCATTTATTCATAGACATCAGGTTTCCTACCTGTCAGCTGTCTCCTGCTCCACAGGAGGTGAAGGTCTAGGAAGTCTGGAGTCTCAGCAGCACCATGTTGTATGTCCTCTGGTAGGCGTTCTTTTGCATGTACATGCAGCACAGAAAGCCCCATGATTTGATAAATATAGAGCGGTGCTTCTAAACACGTAATGCACGCAGTGCTCTTACGGCAGTCATCTCTAACCGAGGCATAATGTTTCTGAACTTTAAATAGACTCCCCACTAGCAAACTGCTTGACTGGTTGCACAGAATTTTTGCTTTTCCTATTTTTATAGGATTATATTTGATAAATACTGAGCTGTGTCTAGGCCTTCATATTTATTCTGTTGTCAACAAATAATTGACAATTAGGTCAAATCCCATCTTTATCGACAGTAGCATCTCTGGCAGCTGCTGCTGGCCTTCAGGAGATATGGGGGTCATGTGAAGTGTGTGTGAGTCAGCTGATACCTCACTGATGTGATGTCATGGGGTGATAGTGGATCTGAATCTTTCCAGTGAAACCTTTCCACACACTGCAGGGGAGCAAGGAACATGGAGAGAAGACACTGGAGCTGGAACACATGAGGCTCGTGTGACGCTACTGAAATACATACAAAAGTCACACTACTTGCTAAAGGCACCATTAGTGTGATGCACAAACCTGAAGGCAATATGAACTAAAGAAGGACTGATGTATCCCAAAGCAGAGTTAATTTACATTTCTTGATACATGTCTGATGAGGACCTTACCTAATTAATTTACTAATGTTTTACAGATCAATGATAACTAAATCTATAAGTCTGGATCCATACATATTAGTTTGTCTTTAGGTTTCTCCTACTAGAGGCCTCTTCTCCTCTTAACTGGCTCAGATGGCTTGTAGTTTTTTGTCTAGGCAAGTCTTTCTCATAAATTAAAGAGACAAATAAAAAGACAAGCCATGTGTTTTTCACACCCTGGCAACAAAAACATTTTTGCTTTTGAGTGGATTAGTACTGATGTTAACCTTTTTATACAACACTCCTTAGAAAGCACGAACAATTTAGAAAGAAAAGAACAAAATAATTCCTAAAAGGTTTTGATGTGATTGAATGCATGTAAAAGGTTGCATGTAAAGAGGTTAGATAGTTTGAACTTCTTTTACTTACATTAACACATTTTAATGTTTTTTAATTAGGAAGTTCAGATTTTTACTTTTACTGTTTTGTTGTTGTTTCCTCTCCTGTAGTCTTGCTTTGCATTCAATAGTTGGAATTATAATGATCTATCTCACATTAATTACGATGTATATTGCATTGATGACACAGATGTCAGAGTGATTCTCCGGCAGAATGTGAAATCTACGACTGTTAGGGAGGATGGCTTATCTGAGGAGAGTCTGAGCCTTTGTTTACAGCTATCAGTAAGACTTAGTAGGAACAATGAGATTATGGCTCATCCTTGCTGTCAAAATGTCACCGACAATACTCAAGATAACCTATCAGGCCTGATCTCATTAAACTGTACTCAACAGATGTCTAATTTGCCTTAATTGCAGGTGAATGTATTGATTAACGATGACTGTCTCCCATTGTTGACGCACAACAACAACACCACACATGATATACTGTATTGTACTGCTCGTCTAGACTGCTGCTATGTGAATTAAAGTGAGAATTAAAGAATAGGAAGTGCTGAATGTGGTGGATTATTCCCCACGACCTTTCAAATGTGGACACTATTAAGGTATCACACAACTTTAAGATGAAATTTGCACAGAACACACAGAAGGTTTTTCTCCAGTCTCACTCAGAGGTCTGAATTTGCATCTTGCACTTTCACAGGCTGTAACTACAGGCTTCATTTGCCTAATTTTCATCACTATAGATATTTATGAGAAAACAGACCCTCTAATTAGCCAAACCAGAGCCTGGGCGGTATGCCCAAGAGGGTCCTCTCAATTCATCAGCTGTGATAAAGAGAGACAAGCCAGGGCCTGTGTGGCTACTGCACCTGGGGCAGCGGCCCGTTTTGACATGGGTGGGATTCTTTTTCCATCACCAGGATTAGACTCCCCTGAGTCAGTTCTTGGAGTTAAGATTGGAATCTGCTTGGGCCGTTTCAAAGCGGCTAATGCGACAGAATTTCATCCTAATTGTTTACCATGTTGGCCCCGGCAATTCAGTGTCAATTAAACAAAGCCCAGTAAACAGACACATTTAGCACCAGCTCAGTGACACGTTGTTTAAACGGAGACAAGTCTGTGTAAGGTCCCGTTACCAAGCATCCTTGGCTGGTGGCATCTTTTGTGTCAAACACGGTGCAAAGTCTTGATTATAGCAAAGAAAAGGAAACAAAAACTGAAAACAGTAGACAAAGATTTCCCTTTTAGTTCTTTGGGGACTGTTTGGAAAGCACACAGGGTGTTTGGCTATTTACAAATGCCACACAGGAGGTGGTAACCATCACTACTGCAGCTAAAGTTATAATACACAGTTTGTGTGTAAAAGAATAAACTAACCACTACTAAAACTGCAAAACACATCATTAATCACTCTCCAGTTTAGTAGTCACTGTTTAAGATGACAGGAAAACTAATTACAATCTGGTGCTTAATTTAAAATAGAAAACATATTGGAACTGTCCATCTTCTATTTTCTTTTCATCACTTCATAATTAGTCTAGCATCACTTTTGTGCCCCAGGTGTTTCTAAAAAGACCTGAATGAATTAAGTCCAACGACTCTATTTGAAAATGAGTCTACATATCAGTCTGCAGCGACCTGGACAAGGAAACACACATGCAACATGTTCGATAACGACCTTTTCAGGTTTTCAAATATCACCTGTTAATTAACTTTGAGAGAAACCGATGGTTAACTCTTTGACCTCGGTGTCCACTGGCCCCTGAGAGACACAAGCTGGGTCTGTCCTCCCCTCGGTGTGCAGCACGGAGCGCCCACAGGCACTCAGGGGGATTACGCGTCTCGACAATGGGGAGATTTGATCAGGCAGACTAACAAAACATTATTGTCCTCACCTGAAATGTGGCAGACAGCACAGCAGCATCGGTGCTGGAGCTGTTTGGGGATCATGTCAAAATCTTCCGCGGCTCTACCTCCAGGCTACTGCGCCGAGACTAAGGACAGGATGACCACTTTTAAAAGCCTGTTGCAAGATCCAGACAATTTGACTTATGTAAGAACTTTTATGGCACCGTGTTATATTACATTTGACAACGAATAGTGGGAAAAATTAAATGAAACGAGCCTCTCCTACCTGGAAATGGTAGAATAACACCTGGATGACTTCGCTGCACTACTTCATGTGAACCAGGAGATGGCGATTAACAACCACCATTTGAGACAAAACTGTCAGCACCAGTGTTCCTGTAGGAGTCTTGTGTAATTAAAAATGTCTAAATACTTGCAGTCAATTCAACTTTTTAATCTGTTGGGTTAATTAGTCGGTTATCATATGATCTAATTTACAGTCAGTGCACACCCATGACAGAGACACACAGGTGTGTGTTCAATTACCTGCCTGATTATACCTCTTCTAATTGATAGGAGGAGTGAAAACTGTGACGTCTTCCTCACTCTCCATAGTTCAGTTGTACCTTTTGAGGCGTGACGGCCCCTTCTTTTATCATTTTTATTAATGTACTTCGCTGAGCTCACCTAATCCCAGTACAGGTCCACCCAGTCATGAGCTGAACAATGGTTCAGTCAAAATAACCTGTGCAGGTGTGCAACAGCTTATAAACTGCAAACCATCTCTAACTGTCGCATGTGAGGTAGTGAAATGTACAATATTTAAATGATATATATATTGTATAATAAAAATGGCATATTTTCAAATAGCCTACTGAAACAGAGGAAGCTCGGGCTGCACTGTGCACCCGTTAAAATAACATATACGATTCAAATCAATCAAAATCATCTTATAGTTTAACACGTGTGTAAATGGATTACTCTCTAAAGGCAACTCCATGTTCATTTCAATACAACATATAACTTAGAGCTGCACAGAAGAGTCTTTCATACTGTGCAGTCTTTGAGTGATTGATTCAATCTCTATTACTTCCTTCCCGTAGCATAAGGCACACAACCACATCATTACACATTAGCTTGTGTCAAGGTATTTTTAGAGCTTCAGACAGAGGGTCAAATTCTTCTTTCAGTTTCCAGCCTTAAAGCAGTTTGTCTCACCACACATAAAACATTTCAGTCCATTTCTGACACTTGGTTCTTTGAAGTGAAACAGCTGAAGTCATTGTAAAGTGAGCTGAGTGAGACCTACACATTAGCAAAGCGGAACAGTACACTATTAAAGCAGCAGACACATGACATCAGCTCTGTGCCTGAGGTGTGGAGTGACCCTGGCTGACTCTGGTCTGTCTCTGGTCTCTGTCTGTGCAGACCACGTACAGCCCTGCAGGCCCCCGCAGGTTGGGCACTAGTGAAAGACACAACACTGTTCACTTAGTGTGCTTTGAACTATAGCTACTGACACCAAAGTGACAATATTCATATATTTTAGCCTGTGAACATGCACTAGATCAAAGTTACGTCCAGCATGCACCAGCTGTAATTTTATTTATTACTGAAAGTATTGAGTGTTATTTATATAGACATGGTTTGCAGTGTTTTTGTTTTTATTATCACTTTTTTACTATTATTATTCCTTTTTTCTCTGTTCCTGCAACTCCCACATCATGATTCAACCATCATCTTAGCTTATTTCCAGCTCATGTCAGGTTGGCTTGAGATAAAGAAAAACGTTCACCATGGTAAAAAATGTATTTCCTCGTCTCAGTTTCTTTGCACTTCTGAAAACCTGTTTACTCTGAGTTAACCATACGGTGAGCCACGTGAGAAATCTTTCTTCTCTTGGCGGACTTGTGAGTTAATAAGTTATCTGTGGACAAAGAGCTGACAAGCCCACCACAACAAATGGAGTGATGGCCTTCCTTCCTTGGGCCCAGGTCACTGGGGTTATCAGTGACAGGAGAACAATAGGAAGTGTTAAAACCAATCACACTGCAGCACTGTCAGTCACCTCCTGCATGACTCTACACACCTCTGCAGAGTGTGGTTGGAAAACAGAGCTGTCTGCCCACTGCTCTCAGCACAGGTGATGCACCTCAGCTCCGGTGCTGTTGCGACTTGAGTTGGTGCTTAACGTGGCATAAAACATGTCTTTGACCTGTCGTTTATTACAACTGTTCGATGCCTGAGGCTGAAAATGATCATGGCATGGTGCAAATGTTTCTTCAAAGCACCTGTGCAGATGCATGACTCACCAACAGAAATTTAAAACTACTGGAAGTGACAGCAAACGTTTTACTGGCAGAATTATGATCTGCAAATATTTCTGTCAAGAAGGTGCAAAATGTAAGTCACAACAAACATCTGCACCCTTATCTTCTTTTCATGAATCATAAATGTCAGACCGTACTTTTACTTATGTGCAAACAGCAGCACTGAAAGTTAATGAAGTACATTTACACAAGTACAGCAAATACAAATTTCAGGTGCTCTGACGCACGCTCGTTGAGTGTTTACATTCCTCTGGTTGCTTTGCTGTTCAACATTTAGCATACAAAATATAGATCTGTTCCATGAAATGCATTAAAAAATGAGGCATTGTTACAAAACAGTCAAAATTACCTTCACTTTCAGGTGCTATTTCAAACTGCCTCTTAAACAATGCATGAACATAATGGTCCAAAAATGCTGCACATACAGGGGCAGTCGACCACGCCATTTTCTTGCACCATGAATACTTTTATTTAAAGCAGTTGTAATCAATATTTTAATGTAACGCTGTCAATGTGAAAACAAAGTGGTAACAGTGAAAGAGTTGTTTGTAGTAGAGAAATCTGCAGCTGTCCTTAGCTTTACTGAGCTTCAGAGTTAAAGAACAAATCATATATTTATGTTTCCGGTTTGGGTTTAAAGTCATTTTAACATCATTTTTCAGGAGTCGGTTTAGCATCAAGATATATAAACATGAAGTAAGTGACACCTCACCCTTGTAAAAGTGTTATCTTTAGATTTGGGCTGTAACATGATCATGAAATCAGTTTCAGGGAGTCTCCTCCACAGTAAAAGGAAAAGGCGTACCAAACAGGTTACAACCTTGTCAAAACTGGTCTGTAAATTATAGCTGGGCCGCACAGCCCGGCAGTGCACGCCCTCAGGCTTTAAGTCTACGCACACTCAAGCCTGACTGAAATGGCTGTCTGTGTGTGGTGCCCTTTCTGCCCCCTGGATCTGAGTCAGCTGGCTGGTAAGAGTGGGTGTTGTGCTGCAGAGGGCATGGGCCATCCCCTGAATAACATCAGTCTGAGCCTTTGCGTAGCTTTGTCACTGGGTAGAATAACTGAGACAAGGTATAAGCAATAAAAAAACAGCAAGCCCATGTCCTGTTTGGTGTTTAACAGCCACATATTTCCTCCTCCAGATCGGCAGCTTGTTTGCTTCCTGCTGATGTGGATCACCCACTGTGTTAAAACGACTCTCTTGTGAAACCACTCAATGCAGAAGGTTATCAATGGCTGACAACAGAGCCTCAGCAGCGAGGTAAACTGTAGAGGCTACCTCCCTGGTTTGTTTAACCACAGCTGGTTGTTTGTGGCCAGACATTTGTTAATGATGCGTCTCTTCAAGGCTGAATGGCACATTCTTGCGCTGACACTTCAGATGTTTTTTTAAATCTTTTGCCATTGAGGTTCACAAGACTGTGGATCAAGTAGGACTGAAAGGCAACTAAATTAACACAACCAGTCAGTCTATGCTGGCCTTTGCCGCCCCAGAGTGTGGAAGAATTTGCATTGATTCTGCACCATTCACATTACAATACGGCAGGTCTCTTACAAGTGCTCCCATGCTTGTCTGGGTCTTGGGGAGTGCAGCTCTCCAAGGAAAGAGACTCTTCACTTGTATGATGCCAGAGGCCAAATGGAGAGCTTAGGTAACAAGAGGCGAGCTGAAGCTTATGCGCTTGGTAGTTTCCATAACAGAAAGAGTAATAAGTAGTATTGGCTGACGTGTTTCTCAATTCAATTCAATTCAATTTTATTTGTATAGCGCCAATTTACAACAGAAGTTATCTCAAGGCACTTTACAGTGTAAGGTTTAAGACCTTACAGAAAATATTTATACAAAAAATTATAGAGAAAACCCAACAATCCCATTTGAGCAAGCTTTAGGCAACAGTGGAGAGGAAAAACTCCCTTTAGAGGAAGAAACCTCCAGCAGAACCAGGCTCATGGTGGGCGGCCATCTGCCTCGACCGGTTGGGGTGAGTGGAAAGAGAAGAGAGAAAAGAACAGCAGGCAATAAAGACAACAACAAGCATCAAGAACATTGGGCAGATGAACTGGATTCTGGAGATGTACAGCTCCAGGCCGAGGATACCTGCAGAAAAGTACAGAGAGAGGGAGACAGAGAGGAGGAAACACAACTAAAAGAGAGAGAAGACACAAAGTTAATGACATGCAATGGTGGCATTTGCATTGATACAGGAGAAAGGAGAGAGGAGAGGAGCTCAGTTTATCAGTAGAGGTCCCCCAGCAGAATAACCTATATCAGCATAACTAAGAGATGGTTCAGAGTCACCTGATCCATCTCTAACTATAAGCTTTATAAAAAAGGAAAGTTTTAAGTCTAGTCTTAAATGTAGAGAGGGTGTCTGCCTCCCGAACCTGAACTGGGAGCTGGTTCCACAGGAGAGGGGCCTGGTAGCTAAAGGCTCTGCCTCCCATTCTACATTTGGAAACTCTAGGAACCACAAGTAAACCTGCAGTCTGAGAACGGAGAGTTCTGCTTGGAAGATAAGGAACTATGAGGTCTTTAAGTAGAATATATTAGTCAGAGAGATCGGATTTACAGTCCATGGGACTCGTGGAAATATGTCATTCAGTCAGAAGCGGCATTTCAAAAGTTATGGCATCCTAAATAGTCAAAAGAAGACACCAGAGAGATCGGCATTACCAGTCCTGTCAGCTCTGAAAACATTCACAAAAGCGTGCTTTCAAAATGTTGGGCACGAACAGTAAAACCTCCAGTATAACTTGGAAGTGCAATATGCTGAGCCTACCAAGCCAGTGTTAGCCTGGTATTGTAGATAGATGGCCAAAGTAAGCTACATGTTTTGTGTTTCATATAAAATGTTTCATATTCCATTCAGTAAATATTACACCCGGGTTATCGCATGTGAAAGAATATTATCCATATGAATGAATGTTGTCAGTGTCACACATATTATTAAAAAATAGTAACTTTTCTGTTTTGGAGACACGAATGGGAATTAGACCAATGTTACACATTTAGAGCTAATCATTGCATAAAACACTTGTATAATGGCTAGAGATGCCAAAGCTAATAATCCTAGTAATGTCATCAGGCACCTGGTGGTGTACATTCAAGTTGTATTAAAGAAAATGTGAAATTCAACATTTTTCAAACTTGCATCGTGCTCGGGCCCAACAAACACCGTGGCACAGAGATAACTTTCAGTTATACCATTTGAAAGTACAGTCTAATTCTGGTTACATTTTAAATGATCAAACACAATATTCAAAGTTACAAAACAGAATGCATCTCAGCCTGCAGTGTACAGTATGGTGTGTATCTGCAGATCAGTCAGAGTTCATATGCTGACCCCACCCCAACATTAAACCAAATGTGGCTGATCTACAGGGTGTGTACTGCATCATGTCACATATTATTGCACAACATGCTGCACTGGGCATTTGCTGAATCTTCACTTCACACAAGGAGCATTTATACCTTTGTGTGAGCTGGATTATGAGCAGGATTCATACTAAGAACAGTTTACTTTGGTGACGTTAAAACTGTATATGTTGGAGTTACAGGGCTTTCACCTGACATAAGTTATTTCCTGTAAAGCTTAAGAAGAAGCCAAGAGAAAGAAACACCTGCCAAAGTCTGTCTGCGTTGCTGCTGATGTCATTAATCTGCCCGAGTTTGCTGCAATTTTCCACCTAATGATTGTTAAAGCACAGCAGAAAAAAGTTTTCTGGTCTGCACTTTCTTAGCAATCTATACTGTGTAATTTGCTATTATCAGATCGAGACAAAGAAACTTTATGTTGCAAAAAAAATCTTTTTTTTCCATCTGTGTTATTACATTATGGAACAAATGTTATTATTATGCTGTCAGTTGTACCATATGGTGTAATGTTTCACCACCTGCACCGTATTGCATAGAATAATGTTGTGTATGTTATGTTTTTTAGAATAACTATACTGGAGAAACCTGCAAGTGATCTCAAGATCTCAACACACCATGCATGTTTTGATGTGTGGGCACATTTGGCTGAAGAAGCCGGAGTGATGGGTCGCTGGACAAAAAAAGCCAACAAAGACTATATATTTCAGCTACTCTGTGCACTTCACAAATTTAATCAAAATACACATGCTGTTTGAAACCCTACCCCCACTGTAGCCTGGGAAAATGCCAGCTTGTCTTGAGAACTTCCAAACAATCACTCCTTCTCCTCTTCTACTCTCTCAGATCCCCCTCTGTGTTGTAATATAACCTTAGAAGGGGGTACCAGGGCTGTGAGAGGTTAGTGCTGTCAGTGGGTACATTATAGTAGAAGCTGCTGGATTGCCACATAATATTACTAAATACTAGCTGTCGGTTTGAGGTTGCTGAGGTGAAATGCTCAGTTTTGGCAGGTGGGGAGCTGGGTGGGGCTCAGGCTTTCACAGTAGGTTCTGGTTGATTAAAAGTGTTTCAGCACAGTGGTGACCGGTGGTACCCAACTGCTTGCCATGAGGAAACTAACAGCATCATATATTACAACGATCAGCTGGGGCTGGGAGTGTTCCCACAACAATCAGAACATGAGAAGGGGAGCATGTGGAGACTGAGATTTAAAGGGGTGAGGTCTGTTTTAATATCATGACACTGAAAGGATAGAGTTTGTCTCTGTCAGCTTCTACTAGGTTTATGACTGAGAGCTTGACTCCTACAAGTACAAAGAGTTTGAACATGTATATGCTTTTCCATGACTAGACTGTAAATCAGCATAGAGATCTACTGTAGTCGGGTGAGTGTCTGGAAGGACATGTGAATGTGTTGAGGTCTCTCTGCGGTAATTCATTCATTCATTCATTCATTCAAAATGTTTTTAAATAACTGTCCTTGAGATTAGTTTCTGATTTGATGTCCAACTTAAACAAAACCGAATTAAAGGCATTTATTTACTTTGATTTGTTGTAGTGTAGATACTTTTAATGATTGAAAAAAGAGCTGCATGGAGCAGCTTGAAGCAGCATGAAGTCGTCACATCCTTAGTGCTCACTGTGCATGCATTTGGAAATGATGGAAAGCAATTGAGACAATTTACACAAACATTGACCCTATCTTGATCTAGAGCTGACAAGAAGGACAGAGCTCTTATTGACCTGACCCTGACTGAAGTCGTCTGCATTATGCATGAATTTATTCCCAGCTGGTTTAAAAAGGGTCACTGACAGAGACCGGACAGGACTGTCTGACTGGTTCTATTGTCTGCTGCAGCAGCAGAGCAGTTTTGCTCCTGTCCAGCAGGTTGTCCAGGTCTCCAGAGACTCAATAAACCTCCTGACCCAGCTAGAATAAATGCTTTTATTCACAACAGCCACAAATGCCTTTAGTCTACGAGTACAGATAAGTGCTCAAAACAAGACTTAATGAGATTTACCAACAGAATGTGGATAAACTACGCCATCACACCAACTGAGGTAGAGGACCATAAAATCTACTCATGCCATCAAGCAATGAAAATTTTGTTTGCTTGAGAACTGGTAGGTTAAGTAAACCTGTTTATGGAGCAGTTTAGAAAGAAGTGCCAGTCACTATGTTGGTGCTCGGGTGACAAATGAGATAAGTGTATCACCTTGCAGTAATGTGTGATTTCACACACACGCATTGTTACCAGAACTACTGCATGCTAAGTAATCTATTAACAGCAATCTCACTTCAACACATGAGATAACAGTTAGTAGATTACAACACGTTCAGGTTGTATCAAGCACTTTAGCACATTTTTATAGCAAAAAGTCAGACTTTTGCGAAACACACTTTATAGTTTTCACTAAAAGACTTGTCCCTTTAGACCTTTACATGCCTCTTCCTCAGTATTTCCATGTTCCCTCCCTGTCTGCCCTCAGA